>NW_003852421.1:15054-16094 GCF_000181295.1 Otolemur garnettii | reverse complement strand
CTGACAGACAGTACTCCCACTAATTGATGTGGTGGTTTTGTTTTCCAGTTTTATACTGCAGAGATTGCTCCCAGAGGTTTTAATAAAGCAAGAGTGAATCCCATGATTCAATTCCAAGTACAAGCAGTATTTGATGATTTTATGAAAATGTTAGTCAGATTTTAGAAAAGAGTTGGTCAATTTTATATGACACCAAACTATGAGGGTTAGATTTAATTTACCACTACTGAAATGCATGCTTAAAAATAGTTCAGATATTGGCTCACTAAAAGTAGAGGTTAAAAAAACTAGTACAATTGGTGAAGACAGTAAATTTAATGTTAAGTGTTTTTTACCACAATAAAAAAGGGATAAGGGTTGGGGTTTTTGTGTTACAGTTATCTGTAGCATTTTAGGATGATTTCTGTTGCTTTTAGGGATTTTATTCATTTATTTATTCATTCATTTATTTATTTATTGAGACAAAGTCTGATTCAGTTGCCCTGGGCAGAGTGCTGTAGCATCATAACTCACAGCAACCTCAAACTCTTGGGCTCAAGCAATCCTCTTGCATCAGCCTCCTGAGTAGCTGGGACTACAGGGCTTTTAGGGATTTTAGAAAACCATTTCTGTGTGTGGTATAAGTATGAATTTTTCTTTTTTATAAATAGGAGTTCTTGGATTTGACTCAGAAAATGTATGGTGCTGAACTGGCCAGTGTAGATTTTCAGAATGCCTCTGAAGATACAAGGAAAACTATAAACCAGTGGGTCAAAGGACAGACAGAAGGTAGGAGATAGTGGGCAGAGTGGAATCTGGTGGGTGGCTCATTCCTTTCCTTTGTCCACTGTCCCTACCTGCATCTTATTCTCCCCACCTAGTCTCACTCATGCACATTTGCAGTCAGGGGGTGCTCCCTGGATGTGATGTCTGCCCTGTCCTGTGCTGGACAGCTGTCACTTGTTACAGAATCCTCAGGTTGGAAACAAACAAACTAACTAAAGCAAATGAGTACTTTTTCCTCCATAAGCTTCCCCAAACTACATTTTTTTTTTTTTTTT
>NW_003852421.1:13069-13830 GCF_000181295.1 Otolemur garnettii | reverse complement strand
GATAGCATGACTAAACTTGTGTTAGTGAATGCCATCTATTTCAAGGGAAACTGGCAGAATCAATTCCTGAAAGAAGCCACAGCCAATGTACCATTCAGATTGAATAAGGTGAGTACAGTAACTGTCCGAAATCACTCTTTGGTCTGGAAGAATATAGAGAATAATTTCACTGATTTTTTTTTTAACCTTTCAGAAAGACACAAAAACAGTGAAAATGATGTATCAGAAGAAAAAATTTCCATTAGGCTACATTGAGGGCCTTAAGACCCATGTGCTGGAACTGCCTTACCAGGGCAAGGAGCTGAGCATGCTCATTCTGCTGCCCGACAACATCCGGGATGACTCCACGGGTCTGAAGAAGGTAACGCTCCTGAGTCTCATGCTTTGTGTTTCCTGTTGATAGATTGCGTCTTCCTGCGTGCGTGTGGCATGGTGGGTGCCTGTTAGGTGTTCACTGATGTTACTTGACATGTCTTTTCCAATCCCTTGGTATTTATTCCTTTGTAAATGTCACCCCTCATTTACTGCTCTCATGACCGAAATTTAACACTTTATGAAAGCTGTCCAGCTACTTCTGTTCAGTGGTCATTTGTGATGGGGTCACCTGAAGATCTATACTAAATGTAATGTTGAGAAGCAGCAGGTGGAGGAAGGCTCTTGAATTTACATTAGAGGACAGTGCAGTCGGATAAGGATTATTTTACTGAGGAGAGACACCTAAAAACCCAAACATTGTAGCATACAGTTCATCATAGACTCTA
>NW_003852421.1:5838-12825 GCF_000181295.1 Otolemur garnettii | reverse complement strand
CCTAGCCTGCTCTGTGGTTTTCCTTTGCCTGCTTCTCAACTCAACTTGCTACCAGGAAGGGGATCTAATAGTAGTCATTTGCCTGTAGAGAGCAGGTGTTGAAATCAGTGTGGTCCTTCTTCAGTTGTATGTTTGTATTAGTCTTTCATTTTTTTTTTTTTTTTGAGACAGAGTCTGAAGCTGCTATTCTGGGTAGAGTGCCATGGTGTCACAGCTCAGAGCAACCTCAAACTCTTGGGCTTAAGTGATTCTCTTGCATTAGCGTCCCAAGTAGCTGGGACTACAGGTGCTGCCACAACACCTGGCTATTTTTTGCTTGTAGTTATCATTGTTGTTTGGTGGACCCAGGCTGCATTTGAACCTGCCAGCTCCGGTGTATGTGGCTGGCGCCCTAGCCACTGAGCTATAGGCCCCAAGCCACATTAGTCTTTAATTATAAAGTGAAAATCTCTAGCCTCATGGAAGGGATTATCAGCATTAGTAGAACAAGAGGAACAATGGTTCTGTTCCAGTGCACTAGCAATAATAACAATAACAATGATAATAATGATAATAGCTAACATTTATTTAGCATTTACTATGTACCAAGCACTTTATGTTTATCAGCTCATTTAATGCACAACATGCTGTAAGGTAGGTGAAATTATTATTTGTATTTTAGACCAGGAGCTAGATTGAGTGCATCATTTGCCTTTTTAATTTTTACCTAAGAGCTAAAGTTATTAGACATTACCTCAGCTCCAGTGAGGTTCACAGATAACCTCAGCTTGCTGGGATTTGGAATAAATAGAAGGCTTTTGAATTTTCCATAGCACCACTTAACCAGTTAGGGTAATAATAGCTCTTGTAGCCCATCATAGTAATCTGTTGCAGTAGGGGTTTAGCAGGTCCTAGGTGGATGGATAGATGGGTGGCTGAAGGGGTGGGCAGGTGAGTAGATGGCTAGGTGGGTGGATGGATGGGTGGATAGATGGGTTGATGGATGGATGAGTGGATGGGTGGGGAGGATGGATGATGTACCCCATGTCCAAAGTCTCTATGTTTGGACCCTGGATGATTTGAAACACAGCTCTGTCTATTTCCCCAGTTGGAGAAAGAAATGAATCTTCCAGATGGAATCTGTTTTGGCACAAAGCATGAAGGAAACTAGCAACTAATATTATGGGCCCATCATTTAAATAATGCCTTATTGCCTTATATAAAATTGATTTCACCTCTTCTTTTTCTCCTCATTCTAATTTCAGATTGAAGAACAACTGACTTGGGAGAACCTGCATAAGTGGACCAAACCTGAG
Organism: Otolemur garnettii; assembly: GCF_000181295.1. NCBI lineage: Eukaryota > Metazoa > Chordata > Mammalia > Primates > Galagidae > Otolemur > Otolemur garnettii. The sequence continues at coordinate 11,530 of NW_003852421.1, read as the reverse complement.
CATTTGGCAGTCACTGAAGTCAAAGTTGGCTTGCCCCGGTTCAAACTGGAAGACAGCTACGTCCTCAACACCAACCTCGCCCGCCTGGGTGTGGAGGACCTCTTTAATGACAGCAAGGCTGATCTGTCTGGCATGTCAGGAGCCAGAGATATTTTTGTATCAAAAATTGTCCACAAGTCCTTTGTGGAAGTGAATGAAGAGGGTACAGAGGCAGCGTCTGCAATAGGAGTGTTGATTATCCCCTTTTGTGCTAGGCAAGAGACGACTTTCATTGCCGACCGTCCATTCCTTTTCTTTATTCGGCACAATCCCTCAGCCAGCATCCTGTTCATGGGCAGATATTCTTCCCCTTAGAAGAAAGAGACTGTGTCAATACAAGATCAAACTTAGAGCTTTACTACCTTGGTTTTCCATAGTGATGATTTTCCTATATCTTTTTTACCAATAAAACTACTTTCCAGAAACAAATCTTGAATGTCCTTTGTAAGTTCAGTCCTGTTGGGTGTTTGAACCTATGAATTTTGACACAGCTATATATTTTTCTTTTTGTCCATTGAAAAAACCCAATGATAGCTTTTAATGTATCAGGTTTTTTTTTTAAAGAATAAATCGGATGTTTAGATTCTTGACAATGTAGTAATGTACCAAATTGCTATACTCTCTTGATAGCCCTGGAAAACCCAAGAAAATGATCATTCATTTTACAGCTAGAATTTTGATAAGACATCCTGATTGTTGAAGGCAGAATTTTAAAAAAGATGTTCAATATAGTAGAGTGCCCCAATTAATGGCCCAGATTATAAAGACAAACTTGCCCTGCCCAATGTCCCTGTCCTTTGCTCTGCAGGATTAGTATTCTCTTACAGCCCTCTAGTTTTTAAACTGTTCAATTAAAAGGCCACCTGGTCATTACCTGTATTCCATTTTTTGTTCTTTATGTGTAATATGTAGTTCATGTAGGAGCAAATGAAGTGAAGAAATGGATGTCTCACAGTAAAAGATGCCAAAAGACCATGAAAAGAAAATTCTAGTAGGAGAAACTGCTGAGCAAAAGCAGGGTGGGATTATTTCATTGTTAACAACATTTCACTGTCTTCCTGTGTGTTTTCTGATTAAGGCTCTTGCCTTCTCTCATGGATGCATGTTGTCATGGCGACGAGATGCCTTTGTGAAAGGCTGTGATGGGATGTGGTTGGAGGCTTTTTGACTTTGTCCAATGTACTTCTTTCAATGAGGCTTGAAATGCTCTGTTTTCTTGTTCCTCAAGGCTAGTGGGCTTTGGGAGTTAATAAAGTTTCTTAAGATTCTGTAAGCCAGACTGATGTCAGTCCTCTTGTTTCTTCCTGTCCTCAGAGAAACCAAGACTACAAAAGGGGGTTCTTGGCCTGATAGTACTGATGGTAGATAATGAGGAACTCCTCAGATTAAAACAATTTTTTTTAAGCAATTCTCTCACTGGAAACTTTCCTTTTTTTTTTTTTTTTTTTAACCTTAAGATACTACCACCTACCAGTTGCATGTTTTCTTAGTTATAGGGAAAAATGGAAAGCAGTAGTCACTGCCTTCTGTAAGTCTTCCCTGGGCTCCTCATCCTAAAATCTACTGTGTGATTAGAGCCAATCATGCATATAGAAACTGATTTGCAGGAGCCCCAGAGACTCTGCTCAAATTATACATGAGGAAATGGGCTCGTAGACTATAAGCAAATTGTTGACGTTCAAAACAGCTGGGAAGTTCCACAACAGAGACTAGACTCCAATTTATATTTCATGTGAGAGCATCTACTTCATATAATGGTGAACTAGTTAACTCAGGCCTCTGAAGACAAGTAAAAAAACAAAATAAATATCAGCCCGAAGACAAGTGAGGGCTACCATGATCGTGAAGAATTACTGAACCAGGATCCAGAAGAAATTGGACCTATAGAAAGGTGAATCTGGAAATAGGGGGCACTTCTGTCCCAGGGGCATTCGCCATCCAGAAAAGGGAAAGGAAGAAGTGAAGCATGGATTGTGATAATCTTGAAGGCTGGATAGAGTAGGGGGTCCCATTATATTATACTTCCTCTGCTTTTGTTTGGTACTCTAAGAGCTATGCCCTGAGAGTATGCGTGAACCAGCTTAGAATACGGCTCTGCTATAAGTCACAGCCTAGAAATGTCGAGTTTCTGGAATTGGATTACATTTATCCCAGTTTGCTGCTACCCACAGGCATATTGCAGAGCAAACAAAAATCATCTCTGGGGGAAAATTATCCATAAACCTCAACTTCTGTTTACAATCAGCTTTTCAAATACACTCCCCAGCATATACACAAAGATAGCTGAGGAGCCATGGCAACGTAAACTGAAGCCAGCACAAAAGATAGAGAATAGAAACAGCACAGGGGCTCCCAATATTAGAATCATCATATACAAGTCATAAAACAACACTGTTTTCTGTGATCAAGATGACAAAAGAAAACAGGAAAAACTTCAGCAGGTAATTGGAAACTTAAAAGAGATACTGGATATTTGAATGAAAATAAGACAGAAATTCTAGGGCTCAAAAATATAATAACAAGTGAACTCATGTAAGACTTAGGAGAAAATCAGAAAGCTACAGAGAGAATTAGCAAGTTTAAAGACATTATTCATAGTTTTTTCCTAAAAGACAAACTTAGTAAATAAAATGCACTAAAGGCAAAAGAATAGAAAATACAAAAAAGAAGGATAAGAGACTCAAAGAAGTAGTGGGATGTTCAACAGGAGAAGAGAAGAGACAATATCAGATAGAATTACATTCAAAATCTTTATTCTAAAATTAATAAAAACTTCACAGAGTCAAGAACACGGCTTAAACCCCAAGCAGGAAAAAACAAAGAAATCCATTTCTTGACATATCCTAGTGAAACTGCAGACATCCAAAAACTGAAGGAAGATCATAAAAGAAACCAGATAAAAGCAACCAAGATAAAGAGGAAGTACCCTCAAAAGCATAGCAACTACAATGACAACTCATTTATCAACAGAAACTATGAAAGCCAGAAGACCATAGAATGGTTCTTTTAATTTGCTGGAGAAAACAAATCAAAAAGCCTAACAGTCTAGAATTATTTTATACCTAGTAAAAATATCCTTCGAGACATTTTCAGACAAACTGAAACTGCGAGTTCACCTTCAATAGACTGTCCCCTAAAAAAATATGAATGGGGCTCGGTGTGCGTAGCACGGTGGTTATGGCACCAGCCACATACACTGAGGCTGGCGGGTTTGAATCTGGCTCAGGCCTGCTAAACAACAATGACAACTGCAAACAAAATAGCCAGGCTTGTGGCAGGTGCCTGTAGTCCCAGCTACTTGGGAGGCTGACACAAGAGAATTGCTTAAGCCCAAGAGTTTGAGGTTGCTGTGAGCTGTGACACCACAGCACTCTACCCAGAGTGACACAGAGAGACTCTGTCTCAAAAAAAAACATGTGAACGGATTTTCTTTCTTTCTTTCTTTCTCTTTTTATCAGACAGAGTCTCACTTTGTCACCCTTGGTAGAGTACTGTGGCATCACAGCTCACAGCAACCTCTAGCTCTTGGGCTTAGGTGATTCTCTTGCGTCAGCCTCCCAACTTGTTGGGACCACAGGTGCCTACCACAACGCCGGCTATTTTTTTGTGGCAGTTTGGCTAGAGCCAGGTTTGAACCTGCCACCCTTGCTATATGGGGCCGGTATCCTACTCACTGAGCCACAGGTGCCACCCCACAGATTTTCTTTATGCATAAGCAATGTCAGGCTACCATAAAAAAAGAAAGCAAGAACATTTGTAAATAAGGTAAATTTAAATGAATATTGATCCTATAAAAGTGTAATGATAATGTCTACAGAGTTTCAAATATGTATAGAATTAAAGCAAATAGTAATAGTGGAATCCAGGAGAGAAAGTTGAAAGTTCTATGTTCCTTGCACTGTCCGGGAAGAGAATAAAGTACAATTACAATTACATTAGATTTTGGAAGTCAGGAATGTGTGCTGCAGTAAGTAAGGTAACTGCTAGAAGAATAGCAAAAGGATCTATAATTTCTAAACAAAACGAAAGAGAAAAAAAGAATACACAGTCAGTCCAAAAGAAGGAAAGAAAATGATACCTAGAGTGGGCATGACAAATAGCAAGGTGGTATGTAAAACTCTCAATATTTCATATTTAAATCATTACTTAAAATGTAAATTGACTAAATGTTCCAGTTAAGGGACAAAAATGGTCAGAGGAGATTGAAAAAAAATGCTATATGGTGGCCAGGAGCAGTGGCTCACAACTGTAATCCTAGTACTCTGGGAGGCCCAGGTGGGTGGGTTGCCGGAACTCATGAGTTCAAGACCAGCCTGGGCAAGAGCAAGACCTTGTCTCTACTAAAAATAGAAAAAACTAGCCAGGTGTTGTGGCAGGCAACTGTAGTCCCAGCTACTCGGGAGGCTTAGACAAGACAATCATTTGAGCCCAAGGGTTCGAGGTTGCTGATGATGCCATGGCGTTCTACCCTGGGAGTGAGACTCTGTCTCAAAAAAAAAAAAAAATACTATACAGCATTTATAGAAAATACATATAAAATACAAGAACAGAGATAGTTTGAAAGGAAAAGAATAGAAAAAGATATGCCATCCAAGCACTAACGATGAGATGTAGCTGTATTAATACCAGGCAAAATAGAGTTTTTTTGTTCTAGAGAGAAAGACAGATATTTCATAAGAATAAAAAGATTCAGCTCACCAGGAATATGTAGCATTCTAAGTTTGCACGCACCCAATAACATGCCCTCACAATGAAACAACAGAGACAGAAAGAAATTAAAGGAGAATCGATGTGCAGTTTGAGAACAAGTCAAGGATGTATGTTAGTATCACTTACTCAATAATTTAATGAAGATCCTAGCCGATGCAGTAACTCAAGAAAAAAATAAATAAAATACATAGTAATTTGAAAAGAAGAACAAATATCATAATCTTTCAGATTACTTTTATAGAGTCTAAATTATTAGAATTTAAGTGACTTAAAGAAGTTTGCTGGTTACCAGTTCAATTTACAAAGTTAATTTATATTTCTAGGTAACATCAACAGTTTTCTATTTTTATTTTTTTAAATTATTATTATTATATATGTTTTAAGAGAGAACCTCAAGCTGTTTCACTGGGTAGAGTGCTGTGGCATCACAGCTCACAGGAACCTCCAACTCCTGGGCTTAAGTGATTTTCTTGCCTCAGCCTCCTAAGTAGCTGGGACTACAGGCGCCCACCACAACACCCAGCTATTTTTTGGTTGCCACTGTCATTACTGTTTGGCTGCCCAGGCTGGATTCAAACTAGCCAGCTCAGGTGTATGTGGCTGATGCTTTACCAGCTTGAGCCACAGGTGCTGGAACCTGGAAGGCTGTTTCAGACAACAGAATTGTTCTTTAGTCTTTCTTGTACTTAACTGGGAGAAGCAGGTGTGACTACTGCTCAACAATGTTGTGCTGTAGCAATGTCAGTCAAGGTGCTATGTGGCTGACTATGAAAGTTTTGAGACAGTGTTATGGCCCATTATTTCACAACCAAGAAACAGTTGACAGCGGCCTTTCTGATTGACCTGTGCAAGTTTCAACTTACTTAACAAATCATGTCCCAGGAGGGCTTTATTTGTTTCCATCCATGTGAATTTTATGTTTCTTGATTTTTTTTTTTTTTTT
>NW_003852421.1:1490-5524 GCF_000181295.1 Otolemur garnettii | reverse complement strand
GAGACAAACCTCCACCTCCAGAGCTGGGGAAGTTGGAGGGCCTGTGAAATGGGCTAGGTTTGCTAAGGGGAAGCCTGGGCCGGGGGTGGACTGCAGGACAGTTCTCCCGGTGGCCTTAGGCCAACCCAGTTATTCGCCCTTTCCCACTTCTAGTTCTCAAGGATAACCATAGAATGTGCTGGGAAAGTGTGTCCTGAGACAGGGACTGTCTGGAACAGCCTGGCTCTCCTCCCGTGCCCCCTACACACATTCTGTCCTTCAGCACCAGGGCCCAGTGTGTCCAGGGCCCCAGGGTATAACAGACTGGGGAGGCGGCTTCCCTCTCTCTCAACCTCATTTCAAGTGGGGAAGGCACAGATGGGGCTCCCCCAACCTGGGCAGCTTTCCTAAGCCTTAGAGTATCAGGTCACAGTCCCTAGACTTCAGTTGTCCCTGGCTGCCTATCTGTCAGTATTAAACCTTCTCATGGAACTTACAGGAGAAGAGCATGTCCTGCCTCACCAGACTCAGACAAGTTGGTAAACCTCTTCACAAAACGCTTCTAGACCTTTCTCCAGAGAGCCTGGCACATCCACAGAAACTCTGAGGAGATAAACTGAACCCCGTGGGAGCTGATTGTGCATAGAGTCAGTAGACAAGTTCTAACAACTGGGTTTGTTACTCACATCCTTCCTGAAAGGAGTCGGCTCTCCAGTTAAATTCTCCATCTGTATAACCTACGGTGACTGTGTTTTTATGGAACTATTGCAGAAGTATGATCAAGCTGATTAGATTAGGGGTTGGTATTTATTCGCTGTATTTGTGGAAAAAGTTATGATCAAACGTCTTTCAAAATAACTGTGATTTTAATCTTTTCTTTTCCCGCCAGTCATGAGTTTCTGTCACATTGTTAGTGGATAACACATATTTACTGTAGAAATTGGATTAAATGACTCAGAAGTTCCTTTCCAGTCCAGTTATGTTATATGAGGTGGCACTGATATCTATAAATGATCAGGTCTTGGGGCTGAAACAGAGATTGCCACCCTGCTCCATTTATTTATTTATGTTTTAACAACACAAAGAAAAGGCCCCCAGAAGTAACCCTTGCAGAAAATCACTGCATCTGGCCAAGTCCCCGCACAGAAAAATGATGCTCCCCACTCCTAAAAGTCCCCAGGAACAGAGAAGAAAGTCTTTACTTTGACTAGAAAGTGTTATTACACAGGGGGATCCTAAGATCTGTAACAAAACACATTCTCTGTGCCAGGCATTACATCATGATTTTGACTTCTTTCTGGTCTTAAAATTAGGTGTTATTACCTCAATTGTACAAAAGAGGAGATAGAGATTCCAAATAATAATGAAAATGAGTCCCCATTGGAAACCAGGCTTGCGTGCAAAGCCCCTGCTCTCTCTACAGCCTCCACCCATCGTGGTAAGTTGTATGGCATCAGTGGACGGGACAGGGCTGCCCAGATGGTCTGGAGGAGAGGGACAGATGTAAGGCAGAACAGCCAGAGACCCTGATTGCCTTTGAGATCTCAAAGGAAACACAGAGCAGAAAGACACTCCCACCAAACTTTCATATTCTTAACAGACCAAAACCCTCTGCTTACCCCCATTTCAAAATAAATTTGGAGCATTTTTTTCTTTTTTTGAGATAGAGTCTCACTCTGTCCCCCTTGGTAGAATCCTGTGGTGTCCCAGCTCACAGCAACCTCAAAATCTTGGGCTCAAGTGATTCTCTTGCTTCAGCCTCCTGAGTAGTTGGGACTGCAGGCACCTGCCAGAACACTCAGCTACACTTAAAGACAAGGTCTCACTCTGGCTCAGACTGGCCTCGAACCCTTAAGCCCAGGCAATCTACCTGCCTCGGCCTCCAGAGTGCTAGGATTATAGGCACGAGCTACTGTGCCAGGCCAATTTGGAACATTTTTTGAAAAATAGGAACACAAATTCCAAGTTTCCGATACACAAAGGTTTCCTGACAGGGGTGAAGTTTCTCCAGCCTCCCTGTACCCTGCCCTTTACCCGCACCTGGTGACAGCTGCTGAATCCTGGCAGAATTGGGTCACTGTGCCTGCCTGGCCGGGTCTCACCTTCCCCAGCTCCTCTCTCCCTCCAACGCTTGCTATAAATGAGTGAGAACCTTGGATTTCAAGTGACTGCAACCAGATTAAAAGGAAATAAAGGGAGGATTTTTTGGAAGCTTTAAGCTAGCACAGGAAAGGCAGGGGTGTGGTTGGTACCAGGAACATCTGTAGCTAAGGCCGTAAATATGCCTGGCCGCCTCCTCCTCTTAGCTGCTTTCTTTCCCCTGGGACAGCCCTGTCTCATCATACTGACTCTTCACATAGTGGGAAACATGTTTTCACATCCCTGAGCATCATGACTGAAGAAGAATCAGGATTGCCCTCTGTGGTCCAGGGAAGAGCTTGGGCCAAGAGCCTATTCTTACTGCAAGTGACTAAGGCCCTTGGAAAGGGCGTCAAAGGGAGGAGCAACCTTCCCCAGGAGAAAGACACTCCCACCAGACTTTCATATGCTTAAGGGCCCCAGAGCTAGCCACCCCCCCAGGCTGGACTGGGCAGATTAAACCTTAAGAAGTACACAACTGCCCTCAGATCACACACCTAGAGCACAGGGGGCAGAATGCCCCCAAGAAAAGAGACTGCTGTCATGTGGTCTCAGTGCCCACTGTGGCTATCTAGTGGATCTCTGCAAATGCATTTCCATCCACTGCCAGGGAGAGGGGTCACACTGGAGATTTAGCAGTGGCTATCTGTATAGCAACAGGTTCCAAGCAAGGACCAAAACCCTATGGAGGGCTTTATGTGAATTTCATGTTTAACACACTCATTATTTTGAAGTTATAATCACAATATTAATAACTATTTAAAGCATCCTTTAAAAAATAAAAGAGTAGAAACTATGACATTTAAACAAATTCGAAAGGTGAGGAGGAATTCACTTGCAGAAAGCTTAAAGTCACAGTAGAGCCTGATTTTAAAATGACAAAAACAGCTCTCTCCCCTTCTCCTCTCTGAAGCCACCCAAAGCAGCCTGGAGGACTAGAACACGGGGACATGTCACTTAGGAGAAACCAGCTGAAACAGGCACCTTGGTGTTCAAATGGGCAACTTCTCTGTTAGAACAAATCCATGTGAATTAATTCTGGATGACTTCCTCCCTGCTCCCTGACTTGCTAATTGGCTGTCTTGAGGGGCTTTAGTTCGTGTGTTGAAAACTGTGCCACAGAGTATGCTCCTCGTGTGCACTGCCCTGTCGTGGGAGAGGAGAGGGACAGGCAGTGGCAGAGGACTGCTGAGGACACATTTGCTCTCGGTGCTCCCCTGGGCTCCCACCCTCCCCAAACCACTGCAGGGCTTCTCAGGGGGCTTCTTCCAATCAGAATTTAATATCCTGGATGGAAGGGGTTGGGCAAGGTCTGGGAAGCTGCAGGAATGGCTGTGTTGAGCCTTCTGGCCATCCAGCCTACATTACACTCGGCCAGCTTCCTCTCACCGCCTTCCTTCTCTTCTGTGGTCTCGGGTTCCCAGTGGGGTTCCCCTGCACCTTAAGTCCTGCAGACACTGCAACACCCCAGAGCGACCCCCACAGGCTCCACCATGTGTGGCTGTCCCACAAGGTTCTTCCCAACATAGGACCCCAAATCCAGAAGGAGTGGGTGGGCCAAAGGTAAGTAGGACAGTGGGCTTTGGACATAGACAACTCTATTCAGTAAGAATCTTTTCAGTGTAGGGACACCAGCCCTAATGTGCCCTGGACATTTCCTGAAGGGAGAGAATTCCAAGCTGAAGACTGGGAGTGATATGAGAGGGTACTGGGTTTACTCTCTAGAGATCAGAGTTTTGGCCGGCAGGTGGAAGTGGGTACCAGGCAGGCAGAGGAAGCAGGCAGCCTGCTGTCACCCCTTCTTGAAAACTTCCTGGGACTGTGGGAAGAGGAGCCAGAAGTCTCTGCCTTCCAGATAAAAGGGAAGGAAAGTTCCAGTGAGGCACCTGAGAAGAAAGAGCAGAATCTAGGGAGCA
>NW_003852421.1:0-275 GCF_000181295.1 Otolemur garnettii | reverse complement strand
CTGAATGCATTTGTTAGGTAAAGACCCTCTTACAATCATATCCTGCCCCCAAAAGGTGTGGCACACACCAAGACCCCACCCCCTCGCTCCTTCCCTCTCTCTGCTCCTCCTTTCCCCACCCCAACCTCCTTCTTTCTCTCTCTGCTCTCCCCTTCCCCCTTCCCCACTGTGTCATTAACTGTCATTAATTGTCCTCATATCAAAATTGAGTACATAGGATTCATGCTTCTCCATTCTTGTGATGCTTTACAAGAATAATGTGTTCCATCTCCATC
>NW_003852420.1:21959418-21972308 GCF_000181295.1 Otolemur garnettii | reverse complement strand
ATGAAACTCAGTTTAGCTGGATACAGGATCCTGGGTTGAAAATCATTTCATTTTAGGAAATTAAAAGTCGATGACCATCCTCTTCTAGCCTGAAAGGTGTCAGCAGAGAGATCTGCAGTCATTCTAACACTCTTCCCCTTGTAGGTTATGGCTTTCTTTCATCTAACTGCTGTCAGAATTTACTCTTCATATTAACTTTAGTGAAGTTAATTATGATGTGCCTGGGGGATTTCTTATTCAGGTTGAGTCATGCTGGGGTTCTGAAACTGTCTGCTATCTGAATTTCAGAATCTCTTGGCATGTCTGGAAAGTTATCTTTCATAATTTCATGAAGAAGAGCTTCTGTGTTTTGTGAAGCAACTTCTTTGCCTCCAGGGATTCCTATAAGGTGAATATTAGTTTTCTTCGAATTATCCCAGAGCTCTCTGAGAGAAAGATCTGTTTTTCCTCTCCATTTCTCTTCATCTTTGAGTGCTTGGGCACATTCAAAAGCTTTGTCTTCAATGTCAGAGATCCTTTCTTCTGCCTGTTTCATTTTGTTACCAAGAGATTCTACCGTATTTTTCAGATCTTTGAGGGCTGCAAACTCTTTCCTCAATGTTTCAAAATCTTTGGTCATTTTATCTTTGAAATCTTTGAATTCTTGAGATACCTTTGGAATAATTTCTTGAAATTCTAATTCCCTCCTTTCTTCCATTCTTTTAATCTTATTTGCTATCCAAATTCTGAACTCAATTTTTGACATCTCAGCCATCTGTTTACGGATGGGGTCTTCAATTGCATCTGCCCTATTTTTCCTTGGAGGAGTTGATCTACCCTGGTTTTTCATGTTGCCTAAGTTTTTCTGCTGATTCTGCTCCATGCTGAATTTACACAGTTTGTAGTCCATCCCAGAACTATTCCTCCAGTGGCCACCACCAGAGAAGATGCTGGCTTCCTCTGAATGTCCAGAGAGATAGGGTATGTCTGTCTGGAAAAGCCTCAGGGGTGTGAGCCTTATTGTTCCCACTGCTGTGGCTGTTGCTCTTCACCTTGGGGTACTACTGCTCTAGTATTGTTCCCTCTCAACTGACTGTCCTCTCGCAGTTCTTGGGCAGCCTGGGCCCAGTGAGGGTAGTGGGAGCAGTGGGAAATCTGCCTGCCACCAGGGGAATGTAGGGTTCAAGCAAGCAGCAAGTCTCTGGCCACCTGGCACTGGAGAGGGTGGTAGAAGCAGCGGGGAATCCTCCTCCCACCAGGGGAGTGCAGGGCTCAAGCAAGCAGACAGCATGTCTCTGGCCACCCAGGACCCGGAGACTAAGCAGCAGGGAAGCCGCGCCACTGATGGGGTGGGGGGGAGTGTGGGGCGCGAGGAAAACATGCGTTTATCTATCTCTTCTCTCAGCTCAGCTCTCCTCCTTCAGCTTCATTGGGTTCTTTCTGGCCTTTACCTCTCCCTCTGGACTGAAATTTTTGTTGAAAACTAGCTCCAATTTGTCCTTATCCCCTGTTCCCCCATATTCTTCTTGAATGTGAAAATTAGAATTAGGGAAAATAGCTAACCCAAAGATTTAGCAAAGTACAAAACTCACTGACACCAAACGAATGAATAAACAGACAAAAATGCTATCAGACACACAAGTACACAGATGCACAGACAATCAGACACAAGTAAACAAACAGACAAAAAAGAAACCCAAAAAATGGTAATCATAAAATGATTTAAAAAAAAAAGAAAGAAAAGAGAAAAAGAAAAAAACCATATTAGACTGCTGTATGCACTCTCAGCAACTGGTCCATAGGAAGCCATGCTATGGCGATGCCATTTTTGGAGTTTCACAATATGTCTGCTTCCTGACTGGCTGCCCAGCCTCAGCTGTCCTGTTCCAGACGACAACCCTATCTGCCCTCCAAATTCAACACAGGAATCCATGTTTCACCAGATTACCCACTCAACTCCTAGTTTCCCCTCAAACTGGAAATTATAATCTTCCATGGGGAAGGGGCTGGTTGCCACTGATGCCTGCAGATTCAGCTCAGAGCACAAAGAGTCCTCAGCCTCTGCGTATGCCCATGGACTCCACTTGGTGCACTAAAGAGCCCTCAGCCTTCTTACAGAGCACAAAAGAGTACTCAGCCTCCACAAAGGGGGTCCCAGCCACAGCAGATGCCTGGGGACTCAGCGCAGAGCACAAAAGACTTTTCTGACTCCGTAGGGGAGGGTTTGGTTGCTGCTTTAGCATGGTGCCACAAAGACTTTTCTAAAATTACAAAATGTGTCTGTTTCCTAAGTGGCGTCTTTTCCCCTCACTTTTCTGTCCGGCAACCTAGACCCCTGACTCTCCAAACAGGGTCCAAACAGCTCCCCTTTCTGGTCGGGGAATTCTGAGCGGGAGTCCATGCCTCACCACACTCTCTGCAAAACACCCAACTCCCCACTAATTGGGAACAGTAGTCCTCCATGGGGGGAGGGTTGGTTGCTGCCATCTCAGGCCACCAGCTGCGAGCAGCCAGCCATTGGCCACCATGGCTGGCACAGCTTCAACTGGGGCACTGCAGTTTTGGGTCACAATTCTGGCCCAGCAATCCACCTTTTTGCTGCACAACCCACGTTGCCTGTCTGTGCAAACATTCCATGCAGGGAAGGATCCAGCACCCCCACTCTCACCTGAAACCACCAGGAGAGTTGATCCAGAGATGCATCCTCTCCGCCATCTTGCTCCCCATCTCCGTCTGTCTTCAGTTTTGACAGAAAGGTGGAGGCTGGGTCAGAGGGGTGCAGCTAGAGTCCAGGAGGCTAGTAATGAGGTCACTGAACTGGTGGCTACCTGAACAGGGTCAGGGCAATGGGAATGGAGGTAAGTGTGGGATTCTAAGGATGTTTCCCAGATGGAATGGCCAGGTTGTAGGGACTATTGGCTAGGCTGATCCCAGCTGCTCCTCATTCCAGGGGAGGGGCCAGAGTATTAAAACTCTGGCTCAGCTCCTGTGGCTTAAGTGGCTAAGGAGCCAGCCACATACACTTAAGGTGGTGGGGTCGAATCCAACCCGGGGCCCGACAAACAACAATGATGGCTGCAACCAAAAAATAGTCGGGCATTGTGGCGGGTGCCTGTGGTCCCAGCTACTTAGGAGGCTGAGGCAGGAGATTTGCTTGAACCCAGGAGTTGGAGGTTGCTGTGAGCTGTGATGCCACAGCACTTTACCCAGTGGAATAGCTTGAGGCTCTGTCTCAAAAAAAAAACAAAAACAGAGTATTAAAACCCTGACCCCCAGAGCCCCTGAGGAAGGGGTCAGAACAGGGTGATGGCAGCCTCACCCTCTTCCCAGGAGATTAGATCAGAAAGGCTTTGGGACAGCTAGGGCCAACCCAGGAGAGGGACTGAGGAGGGAAAGAGGATGCAAGGGCGGCATGATGAGAACCAGCCTTCAGGGGCCTCACGGGTCAGAACAAAGTGGGGCACTTGTCAGCTTTGGAAATGCAGGAAACTCAGCTCAGCCTGGACCTGAAAGCACAACCCTCTGGGGCTAGCCATCCCTGAAATTCTGAGGTCTGGGCAGTCCCAACTGTTCCCTCAGATGTCCTCTTGCCAGAGCTAAAGACAGAACCTTCAAGGACCCAGCCCTGGGAGTCCAAGGGCTGGATCCAGTGCTGTATCCACCTGCCACCCTCTCTGTCCTTAGCTGCCCCAGCCCCTACGTCCATTCTGCCCTGGCCTCAGGGCCTTTTCCACACTAAGACCAACCCACAGAACCTTTTGTGTCTAATGTTTTGTCACAATACTTTTAGCCACCATCCCCTTCACAATTTTACATACCAATATTATTCTCCATGCTTTGACTGGATCTCCCATCAAAAAGCACCTCCCACTAAAAAGTAGGTACTATCCAAAATTTCAACTTCTAGATTTTGCCACCAATAGATCCTCATCTTTATCCCAGGAAGCACAGGTGGCCACCATCTGAAGGCCTCACAGCTCCAAGCCATTAAGCCTTTGCTCAAGATCATGCCTAGAATTTTCTTCCCCCTTCCTCTGGCTGATCCAAACTCTGGGAGAAATATTTCTAACCAAGTCCTGCAAGTAACCCAGCACTTCTCAAGACAGTTTACCAGATTTGTAATTTACCATTATCCAAGGGCTGATATGCTCAATCCTGGCATCAGCCAGTGAGAACCAGAGACCAGAGACCCGGTCTGGCAGATGCATGGAAGTAGTCTCAGCTCCAAGCAAAAGTCTGTAGCAGGGAAGACACTCCTTGACGTTCACCCACTGGGGCTGATGCCTGAACCAATGATGAGCAAGGTCTGCTCTTCCCTCTATTTCTTTTGGACGCCTCCACATACACCACTTAGAGCCATGAAAACAGCATTGGAGCTAAAGGTCAGGAGGTCCCCAACAGCAGGAGACTCCACAGGCCCATGTGAGTTGCTTAGTGACCTCTGATTGGGTAGCCTGCCCAGGCATGGGGATGTCTGAGAATTTGGGAAGACCTCAGCTCCACCAAGGACTCAAGGAAATATGGATTGAAACCCCCATCTCCCATAGGGTTCCCACAACATACTTAGCCAAGTCCTGGCATACTAGGGCCACCCAACAAATGAGGGGCCCCCAGTCCCTCATCCCCATATATCCACCCCTCACAGCCCCGCTGCCCAGTTGCCTGGACCCGCAGCTCTTACTGCAACCCTCTCAAGTCCAGCCACCTGAAGGTTGCTGGCCTTGAAAGATGCCCATTCCGTGGCCAAAGAACCCAAGAAGAGGAGAGTTTAGTTATTCAGGAACACCTGGTGGAAAAGGAGCTGAGGAGAAGAAGGGTCGGGGGATTCCGAGCTCCTCTGGGTGCCCCCCACCTCCAAATCACGGTGCCACCTCCCATGAGTGGGTTCCCGGAGTCTGCACCTCCTAGTCCCCGCCCCCATCTCTCTGAGGGCTGCGTGGCCCTCCTGGTCACATTTCCTGCCCCCACCCCACCCCACAGCGCTATTTTTTTTTTTTTTGAGACAGAGCCTCAAGCTGTCCCCCTGGGTAGAGTGCCATGGCATCACAGCTCACAGCAACCTCCAACTCCTGGGCTCAAGCGAGTCTCCCGCCTCAGCCTCCCAAGTAGCTGGGACTACAGGCGCCCGCCACAACGCCCGGCCATTTTTTTTTTTTTTTTTTTTTTTGGTTGCAGCCATCATTGTTTGGCGGGCCCGGGCCGGGGATTCAAACCCGCCACCTTAGGTGTATGTGGCTGGCGCCTTAGCCGCTTGAGCCACAGGTGCCGAGCCCCCACAGCGCTATTTAAGGCGCCCCCACCCCGGCGCTGTCAGGTCCAGCCATGCTCGGGCGGGCCCTGCTCCAGCATCGTTCCCACCTGCACCTGCGCCACCAGGCAAGCAGGCGGTGAGTTGGGGAGGAGGCAGGGGCACCACCTGCCAGCGGGAGGTGGGATGGGAATGCAGGTGCTGCTGCTGTGGGGACTGAGGGTTGCTGCAGGACACAGAATGCCTGCCGTTCTTCCAGCTTACCTTTGGCCAGGCTCTGTCCTAAGTCAGGCTCTTACAATCCTCCTTGAATCCTTACGAGGGCCCTAGGAGGCGGAGATATTATTGTTTGCAAATGACCAGAGAGGAAACTGAAGAACACAAAAGACTGTTCTTACCCAGTCCCAGTTAGTAAGAGAGAGCTAAGATTTGAACCCATGGAGGTTCCACAGCCTGGCTGTAGGCAGCCTGGTTGGCACTTGGGAAAAGGAACCTCTCTCCACCCTCACTCCTTCCCCTACCTTCCTTCTCTCCCATGGTTTTGGGAACCTTGTGGCCTGTGCCTCCTCTGCCCTGCCATGACAATTCCTTTCAAGAGCCTAGAATTTGGCAGCAACAACTTTGGAGGGGAAGGGTGAGGGTGGAGGCAGAGGACAGGACCAAGTGTAACTACTTAGGTTGTTCCTTATTGCTGACCTGTGGAGCTAAGGGAAGATGCTGCCTTCAGCTTCTACAAACCCCTCACTGAAAGCTCAAAGGTTATAGTGAGGCTAGTGGGATGAGATATAGGAGTTGGTGGCAGGGACCTGAGACTTTGAGTGCATAAGAACCTGCTGATAACATCTCTACTAACATCCCCCACTGTCTGGAGGTCCCCAGCCTTGAGTAAAAGAGAGGAGGGGCATAGACACCTGTGCTACCTTGGATAAGGCCCTCAAATTCTCTGCTGAGAGTCCCATAGGCAAAGGACCCTCAACTTGATCCACATCTACTTGGGCGGTGGCCATCTGGGGCTCTGGCTAGGGTCAAGAAGGACATAGAAGTGATTAGGCAGGGACCCCAACCATACCCAGACCATTCAGAGAAGCAGATGGCAGCCATGAAAAGAGCATGGCAGCCATCCTACAAAGAAAGATCCATCTTGGGTCCCACTAGCCCTGCAGAGCATGAGCACCCAGGCCAGTCCTTCATCTTCCTGAGTCTGAGAGTCCTTGGAGGTAGAATGGGCATGGCAGCCCTCCTGCAGGCTTGCTGCCAGGGCAAACTGAGAATGATCCCACGCTGACATGCTGATGCTCTGTCTTCCTGCAGACGGAAGTCCAGGAGCCATGAGTGCCTGGGACTACCTCAAACTACTGTTGGACCAGGTCAAGGAGCATTTGAATGTGGTAGGCAAGATTTGGCTGATGGTGCTTTTCATCTTCCACATCCTCATCCTTCACCTGGCTGGCAAGTCAGTGTGGGGTGACGAGCAGTCAGATTTAAAGTCTAACACAGCTCAGCCAGGCTGCACCAATGTCTGCTATGACCAGGCCTTCCCCATCTCCCGCATCCGCTACTGGGTGCTGCAGTTCCTCTTCGTCAGCACCCCCACCCTGGTCTACCTGGGCCACAGCTACCTGTCATGGCCAAAGGAATATCTACAGCAGAAGGAGGGGGAGCTACAGATACTGCCACCCAAGGACTCAGAGGTAGAGCAGGCACTGGTGTGACCAGAGAGTGTCAAAAGTCCAACATCTCAGTGGCAAACAGTTCCAGAGACATTTGTGAGTGGATTGCAGATCTTTTCTTTCAAGGGACCCTTCAAGACTTTGCTTCTTCTGAAATCACTTTATTTACCTACTTGCTCTTATGTGTCCTACACCTCTCACCATCTGGTGAGCCTTTGGCCTGGCAATCATTGGTCTCTTCATCCTTATTATTCATATTGGGCTTGGTAGCACTGCCCTTCTGGACTGGTCCACCGGAAAGCATGTGACCCTGATTTGTTTTTATCTCTTTGTGGTGACCTTGTTCATGCTCCTGTCCCCACCCAGAGAGTTCTTCCCAGCTAGTTCTAATTCTTCAACATCTCTCTAGCTCTTTGATGCCCCTTCTTTGCTGGCCTTCAAGCCCCTCCTTTTCCATCACATGGGTAGGACTCTTCCATCAGAGCTACTAGCCCTCAATGTGAGGCCCTCTCTTTTTCCTAGTCTAGGAAGGTCCCTAACACAGGAAGTGAAGACACTCATGAACCACATAAAAACCCTGGCAACTTGTCCCTTTCATTCTCCCACTATCAAATGTTGTTACTCAGACTGTCTTTCCTTTCAGAATTCTCATGATTGGCATTTGCCTAGTTGTGGTACTTTTAGTTGCCATCTGTCAAGAGGAAGTAATTGGGTATATTTTTATAATAATATTAACCCCTGGTAGGTCCAAAATTCCCATGCTGTTGACTTGTTAGTACATTTATTTTGTCATCCAATCACATTTCCTGTTAAACCTTCATTCTTGATTATACAAGCAATGGAATTGCTACCAGTGATGGCAGTGGCAACTGGCTAGAAATTCAGACACAGTAAGAGTTTTGACTCTTTTCACTGCCTATGAAGACTTGCCCACTCCTTTTGATGAACACCTGGCTTTCTCACCTCAATGAACAATACCCAGACTAGGGCCACTCCCCGTTCCTACATACGGGCAGAATAGTGTAGAAATGGAACAAAAATTTTCAGTCTAGGCAGGGTCATCCCTGTCCTGACTCCTCCAAAAATTTCTGGAACTTGATAAATGGAAACATACTTTTCAAACTAGGTATTCTAACAAATAAATGAATACATCCCCACAGCTTGGGCAAGGTTATTAAGTCTTTACAGTTTTTATCTGGGAGAAAATTAGGGTGTGTACTCCTTAGTCAGAGTGAAGCCATCCAAAATTTTTGGGACTGCTTTATTCATTACCTTGCTAGAGCGCAAAGGGTATGGCCTACAACATATTTGTGCCTAGAGATGAGAGTCTGATTTCTGAGCTTACCTGAGCCTGAAATATAAGGATTCCCAATCTATCCCTGAATGGGAAAATCCTGTATCAATGTTATATTTCACAAAATTTCTCTCATTTGTAAAATGTAATAATTTGGTTATTTAAATTGTTGGAAAAAACCTGAGTCTTTTTCAAAGAGAAAGATTCTTGCCTTTTAAACCTTTCAATTATCAGTTTAATGAGTAAATGGTTAACTGTGATCCTGTTTTATGAAAAGTGAGTTTTTGAAAATAACGGAAATTAGACAGACAGAAAAATGGCATTGCATAAAGAAAGACTCTTGTGTGACACATTTTTCCTGAAACAGAATGGTTGTTTAAGAAAGTAAAAGGCAGGGCAAAAGTTAAAAAAGATTTAGAATGTTTATAGATTATCTGTACAGGTTAAATGAAGCTCATAAAAGAGATTTTGTGAAAAAGTTTATACGTGATCCAGTTAACTATATATTTCCTTTAAAATTTTTTGGTTTGTAGTCTGGTTTGAACAAATGTTTTAAGCCTTTGATATTTGACAAACTTTCCAAAATCAAAACTCTAAATTTAGAGCTTGGTGCTTGTAGCACAGTGATTGCAGCACAGACCACATGCACCAAGGCTGACAGGTTCTGAACCTGAAAAAAAAAATTAAACTTATTTGATTTATTAAAAATGTATAGAAAACTTTGTCAAATATTAAATGGTAATTAATTTTAAGATATTAGTCTGTCTTAATATATATTATCAATAATAATTTTAATTCCTCTAAAAAAGAAAAAAGAAATATTAAGAGAAACTGACAAATTCTCTCAAATTCAAATTCCTAATGTCTTTAAAAATCGAGTAACTTTGGACTAA
Source organism: Otolemur garnettii (assembly GCF_000181295.1). NCBI lineage: Eukaryota > Metazoa > Chordata > Mammalia > Primates > Galagidae > Otolemur > Otolemur garnettii. Next base: position 21,963,224 of record NW_003852420.1, on the reverse strand, counting down.
AAACAGATTTTTAAAACTTTCATTGAAAAGATAACATGTCTATGAGTATTGCTAACCTAGCTTCAAACAGAACAGAAATCAGTTATATGGAACTGGGCTAGTTTGTTATGACTTTTTGTTTAAAATATTGTTGATTCTTTCTATGTTCTATTTTCCAGAAGTTAAAAAAAAATGCTCTGTCTTTTGAGCTATTTGTAGCTTTTCAAGCAATGTATGTACTTATAAGCAGGATTTGAAACATGTATTTTTTTCTCTCTCCTTGATTTCTCTAGAATTTGAAAGCCATTTGTAAGTATTCTTAATTTCTGATAATACAGTTATTTGCATAAGTTCAATAAGAATCTGTTTTGTTTCTATAGAACATAATGAAGGCACTGGTTATTTTACCAAGACTTTGGCTGGAATAGCATTTCCAGAGATGTCCCGATTGCATTAAGGAATTAAGGTTGACTTTATAAGGCCAATAAAAAGCCCTTTGACAAAACTGGCCAGATACCTATCAGTAACATTTCCTGATTTGTGCTAAGTAACAAAGGTCGCTTGCTGACGGGTCTGGGAATCAAATAGTGCTTGGAAACCTCAAGAGGAAAGGACCCAATGCATATAGGTATGTAATGGCACAGATGAAACCTGGGCTCATGGAAGGCTTTCAAGTTTTTAACCTGAGATTCCTTATAAAAGATTCCAGCAAAGCCGATTTTAAAGAAGAGCGTAAATGGCTGATAATAATTCTTATTGTACTTTATGCAAATAATCAAACCCAGTATACTGAAGGTGCAGTTTATGTTGACAACTAAGTTAGTTCCACTGAAATTTGTCTTTGGAAAGAGAGGAAATCAGAGAGAGAAAAATAGTTCAAGAACAAAAAAGGCTGTAGTCCACCTATATTAAATCCCAGCCTTGTCTGTACTGTCAACTCATAAAATAAGACATAATTGTTTTACTAAACAGATCTGTTAAATGGGACTAAGAAAAAATATATAAAATTATATATGGTAAGTCTTAAGACTCAACAGAGGGTGGAGCCAAGATGGCGGACTGCAGCCAGCTTTTTACAGAAGCTCCCTTCCAGAAGGAGGCTTAAAGGACAGAAGTTTAGCAAGTTCGCTGATGGTTTAGAGCAGAGCCAAGAGAGAAGATTGAAGAGTGCACTTCAACCTTCCTGAGGCAAGCTGCAACCCCAAAAATACAACCAAAAGGTACAAAATCCACCACCAAGCAGACAGGAGTCCCCTCCCCCACAATAAGGGCTCGCAGTTTACTCCATGCAAACAAGCAAGCAGAGTTCAAACTTCCTCCCACTCTATCCCATGGGAGAGACCCCCCTAAAAACTGGACCTCCTACACCTGCTGGCATGCCACAGCACCCTCCAGCCAAGCATAAAACTGTAAAACTGTATAAAACTGTATATATTCTCCACCTACAACATTGAACTCCGAGGAGTCCCCACCCACTCACTCCGATGTCTGGAGGTTTGGAGTCCAGATTCTTGGGCATCTCCTTGAGAGAAGTGGAGGGGGGAAGGGCCAGTGCTGTTCTGTGCTGACTATGGTACAGGCGTGAGGAGAAGAAAATCAGCTCAGGGGACACCGATACAGCAACGGTGGCATCCTGAGCTGCAAACTGATGCCATTCCAGCCCCATCTCTCTGGGCAAACAGAGGTTCTGGACAGCAATCACAGGCAAAACTCAGAGAACTTTCGTAAGTAAAGCACCAGCCCTCAGGGTATAATCCCCCTGAGACAAAGGCAGTGGGCGGGCAGAGGCTAGAATTGACACCTGAGTGTAAATTGCTATTTGTCTGCTGCCTAGAGCTGAATGCAAGGACTTGCAGAGAAATCTAGCTGGACAGAAGCCTAATTTAAAAACCCAAGACCCCCCTGCCAAACTCAGATTTCTGGCTGATTTTGCCAGTCATAAACCGTGGGAGCAGTGGCCTACTGGAGTGAATAGGATCACAGATCTAGGGGATTACAAGTGACTGGGGGCAAGGTAGGGAAGGAGGTATTAACCTTCCCAGACTAACCCATTTGCTGGGTGGGTCCCTTTGCCCTCACAGAATGGGGCGGGCCCAAAACTCCTTGCTAGATTCGTGCACCTCACAGGTGGCAGAGGAGATCCCTGCCCCAGGCTCCGGCTCTGGGCAGGCCCAGAACTGCTTGCTAGTGCCACGGGCATCCCATGGGCAGTGTTGGAGGAGTCTTCCATCCCAGGTAGACCCAAAACAGCTTGCTAGAGACATGCACACCCACGGAGGCCAGGGGAGGAGTTCCCCGCTCCAGGCACCCAAGCTGGGTGGGCCTAGAACTGCTTGCTAGAGCCACATGCCCCCTGCAGGTGGTGGTGGAGGGGTCTATCACTCTGGGTGGTCCCAGAACTGTTTGCTAGAGCCACGTACGTCCCACGGACGGAGGTGGGGGAGGTCCCCGCTCCGGGCTCCCACACTAGGAGGGCACAGATCAGCTTGCTAGTGCTGCATGCATCCAACGGCTGATGGTCAAGGAGTCCTCCATTGCCCCCTAGCTACTCTGCCGGGGCTGAACTAGGACTGATCTGGTCACTCACGTACCCTGCGCTACTGCTGTCATTCCTCCACCCCCTGGCTGCTCCAGGGTGCTGAACTAGGACTGATCTAGCTACTACAGTTCCCCTGTTCCACCAGTTCCCCAGAGGGGCCGAACTAGGACTGATCTGGCTGTTGCTGGTCTCCTGCCCCCCAGTCACCCCCTGGTCTAATCCAGCCACAAACACTCCCATGCAGCTGCTACCGTTCCACTGCACCCCAGTTGCCCCCAGCACCCAAGAACTGGGAGAAAACAACAGACACACTCTGCTGTCTCTCTGGGCAACCAGAAAAAGCCACCAACTGAACTGTTCTGATAAGGCCTCCAAACAAGGTAAACTCAACACGGAATCAGAGGAAAAACTCTGGCAACTTGAACAACCAGGGTAGATCAACTCCTCCAAGGGAAAATGGGGCAGACACAGTTGAAGATCCTATCCACAAGCAAATGGCTGGGATGTCAGAAATCAAGTTCAGAATGTGAATAGCTAATAAGATTAACAGAATGGAAGAAAATAAGGAATTAGGAGTTCAAGAAATTATTCAAAAGGTATCTCAAGAAATTATTCAAAAGTTGTCTCAAGAACTCAACAATTTCAAAGATAAAATGATCAAAGATTTTGAAACACTGAGACAAGAGTTGCAGCCCACAAGGATCTGAAAGACACGGTGGAATCCCTCCGTAACAGAGTGGAACAGGCAGAAGAAAGGATCTCTGATTCAGAAGTCAAAGCTTTTGAAGAAGCCCAGGAGCACAAAGATCAAAAGAAATGGAGAGCAAAAACAGATCTCACTCTCAGAGAACTCTCGGACAATTCGAAGAAAACTAATATTCGCCTTATAGGAATCCCTGGAGGCAAAGAAGTTGCTTCACAAAACACTGAATCTCTTCTTCATGATATTATGAAAGAGAACTTTCCAGACATGCCAAGAGATTCTGAAATTCAGATAGCAGATAGTTTCAGAACGCCAGCATGACTCAACCTGAACAAGACATCCCCCAGACACATCATAATTAACTTCACCAAAGTTAAGATGAAAGAGAAAATTCTGAAAGCAGTCAGACGTAAGAAAACCATAACCTACAAGGGGAAGAGTATTAGTATGACTGCAGATCTCTCTGCTGACACCTTTCAGGCTAGAAGAGGATGGTCATCGACTTTTAATCTCCTAAAACAAAATAACTTTCAACCCAGGATCCTGTATCCAGCTAAACTGAGTTTCATCTATGATGGAGAAATT
>NW_003852420.1:21940527-21955091 GCF_000181295.1 Otolemur garnettii | reverse complement strand
GGGGTTGGAGGGATCACTTCTGAGGTTTATCTTACAAGGGTACAAGTGAATTTTTCTCAGAGTAGAATGTGAACATTTTAAAATAATAACTAAGAAAATGACATGAAGGCTATGTTAACCAGTTTGATGGAAGTGTTTCAGATTGTGTGTGAAAACCCCACACTGTACCTTAGAAGTGCATTAATGTACATAGTAACCATTCAATAAAAAAAAAAAAAGACTCAACAGAGGTCACCTGTTGGCTAAACTGGAAAAATTTGTGCAGTATTTGATATCATCTGCTGTGTCTAAGTGTTGCCCAGAAAAATCATCCCATGGTTTAGGTAGTCACTCTGGCTTAAGTTTGATTATGGGCTAGCCTTCATAACAGAAATAATGCAAATAATAGCTAAAGTTTTAAGTATCACCTGAAAACTATATGTAACTTACAAGCCTCAAAGCTTGAACAAAGCTCATGAATAGAGCCATAAAAACAAGAATATGTAAACTCTGCCAGGAAGCAAAACTAAATTAGATACTGGCCTTTGCCACTGGTGTTGTTCAAAGAGGCCTCCATCAATCCTGTGCAATTTAGCAGGGACTCCTAAAAGAACTGAAAGAGACTAAATTAATTAACTGTGTTCTGTTTAGTCTTTTGTGTCTGTATATTCTTTCTCTCTGGAGGATCAAAGGGACCAAGTCTAGGTCCAGGATCAGAACCCATTCCTCCTCAAACCAAGGTAAAAAGAACTTTACACCATCATCCTGACCACATGCACAGCAGCAAGGATGAGAAGAATCCTGACCTGGAGTCATCACAGCTGGCTGAATAGAGCTTCACTGCCCCTTGGAAAGTAAAGATAAGTTTTGAGACATCCAACACGCCCTGCTCAAGCCACATATTGAGAGCTGGCTGGTCAATGCACCGCTGAAGCCTAAGAAAACTTCTTGAGAGACTTGTCTTAATTGAACATTGAACTGAACTTTGGGAAAGGTTGGAGGGGGGCAATATCACACAGGGAAAAGTAAAACCTTGTATATGTATTAGCCCACCACCACAGTACTATTAAGACCTGAGTAGAAAACCCAAGAGGAGTCAGTCCCTAAAAATCTAAGTGCTGACTCAATTGGTCCCCATGACTAACAACCCTCATAATTGGATTAACTTGTGGCCCCATTATTCTTAACTGCTTTGTAGCATTCATACAACTGAGGCTCAAGTCTATAAAGTTAATGGTATTAAGTACCAAATACCAACTGACTCAGATGAATCAAGGATTTGATTCTCTGTTAAAACTAGTGGGGAATGTGATAACCAAGCCCCCTGCCCCTGAAAAAGAAAGAAGAGGCTTGAAGAGAAGGAAGTATGTAGGGAGGGAAAAATTCCAAGAAGAAGCTTAAAGATAAGGAAAGTCCTGAGTTCTTGGAAACTTTCCCAACTTATATACCCTCCCCCACCTTGATCTATGCAAACCCCTCTCCCCTGCCCAGAGCTAAGCACAATGTTCAGCTTATGTTCCTTTGCTTGCTTGCTGATGTGCAGAGAACAGAGTATAAAAACCCTTTTGGCCTGCCATTTGTGGTCGATTGCTTCTTATAGCAACAACTGCCTGTGCAGATGGAATAAATTACTATCAATCCTTGCACCAAGTGGGGTCCAAGTAGCTTTCTCAGCTGTGCGTGTCACAACAGCTCCACTGTGATTTTATTAAATTCTATTTGCCCAGATGGTAAGATGAGGGACAGAGCAAAGATGCCAGCAGTTTCTCTGATTGAGCATACCAGTTCCTATTATTATTATTATTGGCTTTACTGGTAGCCTTCAGAAATCTGAACTCTGAGCCTTGCATTGGGAGAGCCTCCTGCCTGAGATGATGTAAAATGCCACCAGAGTTAATCTCCTCTGAGGAATCACTAAAAGGGAGGCATTTTCCTCCCATCACAACACAAAGAATCTTCCTGTGCAATAAGGAATATGAGCTCTTCTGCCCATATCTCAGGGCTCAAGCTACTCCCTTGGTCTCTGCCCTAGGCAAATGCAAATCTCCACAATGAGTATCTGCTTTCCCTATTTAATGGATAGGAAATGCCTAGAAGATGTATCTTTTGCTAGGACTTGCCACAGTTTCTTCTATGGCCATTATTTCCTCAGAGTGATCACAAATCCAGCAGGGTGTTTGTCACTGTATCCCTAACAGGCTAGAATTTTAGAAAAGGCAAGAAGCTTTCTTGAAATGGATAGCTTAAGTGTAAAGCATCTGACTTTTCTTGGTTCCAAATCACTCAGCTTGCTTTTTAATTTCCTCTTTTTCTAGGGGTCCTTTCCCTTGGCAAGAATGGGGTCTTTGGTCTCCATTTCCCCTGCATCTCCCCTTTATTTATTTTTATTCTGCAAAATAGTGAGGGCCATTATTAATCCATCATGATGGTTGGTTTCTCTTCAGAGGCTTCTGATTAGAGTATGCCAGCCTCTATTTTTTTTTTTTTTTTGGCAGTCTTCTGCTGTTTTTTATTCAGGTTCTTGATTGACCTTAATAAATCTTGATGGTATCCACACAAATTCAGAGTTATTTCCTGTGGAAACACAGGCAAAGCTTCTTCCCCATAAAACAACTTTACCTTTTCTCTATTGCTGAGTTCTAATATCTTTCCACCATATTTTTCCTTTGCTGTCAATCGTGTCCCTGTGAAATTCTGCTCTACAGCTGTAAATGGCTGTGATTGGGGCAATTTCAGAAATTTAAAGTAAAAAGCATTTTCTTTATTTGTATGTGTGGGGAGTTATGTAATTCTATATTCCTATCTCCTCCTTTTTTGTTTGTTTTTGTTTTTCTAACTGAGCTTTTAGGGTTCTATTAGCTCTAATTGGTTGGAATTACCTAAGGATTGATGAACCCAATTTACATCACCTAATAATTTTTGAAAATCATTAAGAGGATTAAGTTTGTCTTTGTAATTTTTACTTTTGAGGTCTTATATAATCATCTTCAAGCCTCATTCCAAGAAACTGATATGGAGAGGCAGTCTGAATTTTATCACTAGCAATAATTAATCCTGGTTGGGTGTTGGCTGTTTGTAAGTCCTCAAAACATGCACTTAATTTAGAGTGAGTAGATGCAGCATAAAGGATGTCATCCATGTAGTGAATAATATAACACTGCTGTCTGATGGGGTCACGAACTTAACCCACATATAGTTGACAAATGATAGGGCTATGGAGCATCTGCTAGGGGAGTACTTTCCATTGCTATCTTACTCCTGGTTCCTGATTATTTATTTTGGAAATAGTGAAAGCAAACTTTTCACAATCAGAGGTAGCCAAAGGAATATTAAAGAAACAATCTTTTATATCTATTATTATTAAAGGCCAGTGTTTAGTTATCATTGCCAGAGATGCAATCCAGTTTGTAACACCCCCCTGGGTTGAATAATAGCATTAATGGCTCTTAAGTATGTAAGCATACTGCCATTTGCCTAATTTCTTTTGAATGACAAAAATAGGTGAGCTCCATGGAGATAAAGAAGATTCCAAATGACTAGCTTGAAGCTGTTCTTTTACTAAGGTTCTCAAAGCCTCCAGCTTAAGTTTGGATAGCAACCACTGCTCCACCCAAATAGGGTTCTGGGTTTTCCAATTCAAAGGAACAGGTGCAGGAGGCTTAGCAGAGACCACTCCTATAAAGGGTACTCCAAACCTCTTCAGTTAATATTACTTTGAAGGGTAATAGGAGTACATATAATAATGCCATCCTCTTTTCTTCCTAAAGCCTTTCCTGGTGTAAATCCCATATTTTTGCATTATGTGTTGATTCTGAGGACTATAATTTGTGGGAAGAATGGAAATTTCTGTGTCCCATTACTGAAGTAAGTCATGGCCCCATAAGTTAACAGGAATGGGCACAATCATATGCCTGATAGTACCTTTCTGTCTTCAGGGCCTTCACAATTTAAGATCATGGCACTTTGAGAGACTTTGTCAGGCATGCTGACTCCTGTTCATCCAGTTTCAGGAGTTTGGGTGGGCCAGTGTAAAGACCATTGCTTATCTGAGATAACAGAAATGTCTGCTCCAGTATCTAGAATGCCTGAAAAAGGCTTTCCACTGATGGTGATTATACATAAAGGCCTTCCTTCTGCAATGTGTTTTGTCTAAGAAGTAGCCTTACTGATTGGATCAGCACTTCCAAACCCACCAGATCACTTCTGATTAGAAGTTCCTGTCTTTATATAAGGGAGGAGTAATAATTGAGGTATACACTGTCCTGCCTTAACTTGCCAGGGAACATTTGAAGTGATTAAAATCTGAATTTCTCATTTGTACTTGAGTCAATAACTCCAGTATGAATTTGAACACCTTTCAAAGTAAGGCTTGATCTTCCTAATAAAAGTCCTAAAAAACAGTCAAGGACTGTATTCCATTCACAGTAGTGCCAAAGAAGATGAAATATTTAGAAGTTTACCTAACAAAGGATGTGAAAGATCTTTATAAAGAGAATTATGGCATGTGAAAACCCCACACTGTACCCCAGTGAAGCTGATCCAATTAATTAATGTACATAGTTACCATTCAATAAATTTAAAAAAAAATTTAAAAAAAAAAAGAGAATTATGAAACTCTAAGGAAAGAAATAGTTGAAAATGTTAACAAATGGAAAAACATACCATGCTCATGACTGAGAAGAATCAACATTGTTAAAATGTCCATACTACCCAAAGCAATATACACTCTTAATGCAATCCCTATTAAAGCTCCACTGTCCTATTTTAAAGATCTCGAAAAAATAATACTTCATTTTATATGGAATCAGAAAAAAACCTCAAATATCCAAGACATTACTCAGGAAAAAAAACAAAGCAGGAGGAATTATGCTAACACACCTCAGACTATACTATAAATCAATAGTGATCAAAACAGCATGGTACTGGTACAAAAACAGAGAGGTAGATGTATGGAACAGAATGGAGAACCAAGAGATAAACCCAACTACATAGCATTATTTGATCTTTGACAAGCCAATTAAAAACATTCAGTGGGAAAAAGATTCCCTGTTTAACAAATGGTGCTGGGTGAAATAGCTGGTGACCTATAGAAGACTGAACCTGGATCCACACCTCTCAGCATTAAGTAAGATAGACTCTCACTGGATTAAAGATTTAAACTGAAGACATGAAACTATAAAATTACTAGAAGAAAGTGCAGGGAAAACTCTTGAAGAAATTGGCCTGGGTGAATATTTTATGAGGAGGACACCACACACATACGCCAGGTAATTGAAGCAACATCACAAATACACTACTGGGACCTGATCAAACTAAAAAGCTTCTGCACAACCAAGAACACAGTAAGTAAAGCAAGAAGACAGCCCTCAGAATGGGAGAAGATATTTGCACAGAATATCTTCCACAGAGAAGAATCCACACAGAACTCAAACATATTAGCAAGAAAAGAACAAGTGGGACGGCACCTGTGGCTCAATGAGTAGGGTGCTGGCCCCATATATCAAGGGTGGCAGGTTCAAAACCGGCCCCAGCCAAACTACAACAAAAAAATAGCTGAGCGTTGTGGTGGGCGCCTGTAGTCCCAGGCTGAGGCAAGAGAATCGCCAAAGCCCAGGAGTTGGACGTTGCTTTGAGCTGTGACACCACAGCACTCTACCACGGGCACTAAAGTGAGACTCTGTCTCTACAAAAAAAAGAAAAGAAGGGACTTGAAGAAAAACTTCTCTGAAGAAGACAGGCACATGGTCTACAGACACATGATAAAATGCTCATCATCCTTAATCATCAGAGAAATGCAAATCAAAACTACTTTGAGATATCATCTAACTCCAGTAAGATTAGCCCACATCACAAACCACACGATGTTGGCATGGATGTGGAGAAAAGGGAACACTTCTACATTACTGGTGGGAATGCAAACTAATATGTACCTTTTGGAAAGAAGTTTGGAGAACACTTAGAGATCTAAAAATAGACCCACCATTCGATCCTACAATTCTTCTACTAGGTATATATCCAGAAGACCAAAAATCACATTATAACAAAGATATATGTACCAGAATGCTTATTGCAGCCCAATTCATAAATGCTAAATCAAATCATGGAAGAAGCCCAAGTGCCCATCAACCCATGAATGGATTAATTAATTGTGGTATATGTACACCATGGAATATTATGCAGCCTTAAAGAAAGATGGAGACTTTACCTCTTACACATTTACATGGATGGAGCTGGAACATATTCTTCTTAGCAAAGTATCTCAAGAATGGAAGAAAAAGTATCCAATGTACTCAGTCTTACTATGAAACAAATTTATAGGGAATTTTTTTGTTTGTTAGTTTTACTTTGAGAAATTTTTATTTTGATTTTTCTTCAGAGTTAGATTATGCCAGAGTCTCACCCAGGAGGGTAGGGTCCTTTTGGGGAGGGGGGCTTAAAAATATTAGAGATCTAGATTTTATTAGATCCATAAACAAAAACAATTTTAAAAAGCAGTCATAATATAAAATAGCGGCTCCCAATAACTTCTTCAGTTTCATCTTCAGAAGTTGACTCAATTCAGTCTGCCTCATTCCCAGAAACCTCATCAAAACTCTCCACAAGATCTGGAATTTCATCATCATCATCCTCTTCTCCAGGAAGCAAGTGGTGCTTTTCCATCCACAGATTGTTCTGGCAGAGCTTCAGCCAGCCTCTTCAAGCTGGTCAGACTGTCTGCACCGAGCTGGTTTAAGATGCTGGGTAGCGTTTCTGTCAGCTGCTTAGTTTCAGCATGGCCTGTAATAGTGAAAGTGTTTGCTGCCAGAGATGCCTGAACTTCAGGGTTGTTTAAGTAGATCACTGTTCCTTGGTTTGTAAACATACTCACCTCTTTAATACTAGAGATAATGTTTACCCTAACTTCTTTAAGGAGAACTGAAGTTTTTTATCATTTGCTGTAGCTGTTTAATGAACCACCTTCTTTCTGCGAGCAGTTCCTTTCCCATCAATGTACACTTGTGCCTTCAGTTTGGCGAGTTTCTCTCGGTTCGTGGTAGTTTCTTTCATCTTGCCGGAGCATAAAGGGGACCGCACAGAGGACTAGGGTTGGTGCTCAGGGGGTCTTAGGTAGACTAGCTGAGTTTAGGTGCACACATGCGGGGATGCAAGTTGGCAGCTAGAGGAAGGCCAGAAGTGACACACTCCGGGGGTAGGGTTCTGTAAGACTTGTGGATCTGGCAGCGACTGACACATCCATGATCTGCAGGAGGCTGAGCGAGAAGTAGACGGGGAGTGGCTGGGAGTCACTGGCCACGGGCCTCTCCATGGGGTTGTAGTTCTTGACCAGTCCCTTGTAGATCTTCCTCTGGAACTCATCTTGCAGGGACACATGCATGAGCGATGCAGCCAGTGCCAGCCAGACTCCCACCCAGCAGTGCATGTTGGGTCCCCGGGCTGGCGCAGGCAGCGTGCCCCGGGTCTCAGCTGTCGGCTGGGCCTGCGCTCACAGCCGCAGAACCACCCAATTTATAGCTTTCTTATGAAAGCTATAACCCAATTATAGCCCAAGAAGAAAGGGGAAGGGAAAAGGGGAGAGGGAGGGAAGGGGAGGGGGCAGGATGGATGGAGGGAGAGTAATTTGTGGGACCACACCTACGGTGCATCTTACAAGGGTACATGTGAAATTTACTTGGTGTAGAATATAAATGTCTTGGGCGGTGCCTATGGCTCAAAAGGGTAGGACACTGGCTCCATATGCCGGAGGTGGTGGGTTCAAACGCAGCCCCAGCCAAAAAAAAGAATATAAATGTCTTAACACAATAACTAACAAAATGCCATGAAAGCTATGTTAACCAGTTTGATGAAATCATTTCAAATTGTATATAAAACCAGCACATTGTACCCCATGATTGCATTAATGTACATAAAAGTCCTACGACCTAGGCAGCACCTCTGGCTCAGTGAGTAGGGTGCTGGCCCCATATACTGAGGGCAGTGGGTTCAAATCCGGCCCCAGCCAAATTGCAACAAAAAAATATCCAGGGGCAGTGCCTGTGACTCAAAAGAGTAGGGCACTGGCCCCATATATAAGAAGTGGCCAAAAACTGCCAAAAAAAAAAAAAAATAGCCAGGGGCTGTGGCAGGCACCTGTAGTTCCAGCTACTGGGGAGGCTGAGGCAAGAGAATCACTTGAGCCAGAGAGCTGGAGGTTGCTGTGACTGCTGACTCTATGGCACTCTAGCAAGGGTAACAAAGTGAGACTCTGTCTCTAAAAATAAATTTTAAAAAAGTCCTGCGACCCGAGGGGAAGGCGCCCATAAACCCCTGTGGGTACTTTAAGAGGAGGTTCCCCTGGTAATAAAGAAACATCTATAGAGCTGCATAAGTCAATGCCAGCACTGCCTATTGTGACCTGCTGATTTGTTTATTGAGATTTGGGGATATTATCATTGGAGGGTTGTGTCGAAGGACAAAACTCTGGAGAGGAAATGACCCATTTTGTGTCTGGGCCTGGGCCTGGCCCCACATTCAGTTTCCCTGAACCGGAGGGAGAGGTTTGCCTTCAATATCAAATTTCGAGTGACACAAAGTTTTCCAATGTTTTCCCTTCTTACATCTAGGACACATGCTAGGTGGTTCTTTTTGCTTAGCTGAATCAACTCCTTTATCCTTCGAAGAGGATTGTTGACAGAAAGTCTGTCACCTCCTGGAGGAACTTAATTTTTGATTGGCCTTATGGCAGCCTGGCATTCTGCATTTGCAGCTTCATATGCCATGAGTTCCACGATCATTTTCCCTCCTTCCTCATCATGTATAGCCCTTTTGGCCACATCTGATAGATGCACTGTGAAATCTGGGTTAGACTCATTGACTGTCTCATTGCCATAAAGGATGGACAGGATTCTCCCTCACATGGGATCTTGTTCCAGGCTTCTAAGCAACATTGCCATCGCTGTGCAATGGCCTCAGAGGTCATTTCCACTTGGCTAACATATCAAATTCTCCAGTTCCTAATACTGAGTTCATCCTCAGTAATTGGGAAATTTGTCTATTATTATGAGCTGTGATCTGCACAGCATCTGCACACCAAGTACGGAATTGTAGAAATTGAGATTTGCTCAAGCTAGTTCTTGCCAAAGTTTCCCAATCCTAAGGTATGAGTCTTTGATCTTTGGTTGTAGATTTTATTTTATTTTATTTTATTTTGAGACAGAGTCTCACCATGTGGCCCTCGGTAGAGTGCCATGGAGTCACAGCTCACAGCAACCTCCAACTCCTGGGCTTAGGTGATTCCCTTGCTTCAGTCTTCCAAGTAGCTGGGACTACAGGCGCCCATCACAATGCCCAGCTATTTTTTTTTTCTTGCAGTTTTGCTGGGGCCGAATTTGAATCTACCACCCTCAGTATATGGGGCCAGCACCCTACTCACTGAGCCACAGGCGCCACCCTGGTTGTAGATTTTAAAGAATTCTGAACAAAAGGAGAGTTGGCACCATATTGTGACATGGCAGCTTTAAGATCTTCTAAAAATTTAAAGGTGAAGGCTTCCCACTGTGCCCATTGGGGTCCTTCTTGTCCCTCCCGATCATACACTGGGTCAGGGCGTATTAAAATAACTGGATAATTCCATGCTCCCTCCTCTCCTCAAGCCCTTGCTTCCATTATTCCATGGTCTATGCAAAAATCCGTGAGTGGGTGAGTTCTTGATTTGGGCTGAGAAAGCTGTTTAGCAGCACAAGGATCCTTTCTAGACTTACTATTATATTTAATAGAGATGTTTCCAGGGACTGACTGGTAAGGAGGGCCTGGTGACCGGTGCATTGAAGATATAGCAAACTTTGCTGGCTTTGGTTTTGTAGGCAGTGGCTGTTGTGGTGGCTGCAGGGTTTTCTGAAAGGGAAGGACAGATGGCCCTGCAGTATCAAAATCTATAAGTGACTTTCTGGACAGGAGAACTAACTCCTGTAAACTGTCTCCAACATCCTGGACTGAAATCTCACTAAAAGAATCTTCTGACATTCCTAGATTTCCATGAGAGCTATTTAATGATTCTGGCAAGGTGAGCAATTCCTCAGTTCACCCAAACTGAACAAGTTGAAACAGAGAGAGAATGATCCGATTTCTGAGCTTGAACGAGCTCTCTGCCTACCCTTTCCCAATCGGTGATGTTTAAAATTCCCTCTGTTATAAACCAGGGACAGAAATTTGAGAGCACATCAAACAGAGAATACAGAGTCTCTGAACTGACAGAGACCCCTGACCCCCTTTCTTTAAGAGTAAGCATACCACTTCCAAATTAGGGGAGAAGTGAGACCCTGAAATTATGCACTGCTACCCTGGAAATGTTCTGGATGCTTTGGGGGACTTACCAAAGCTGAAAAGATTCGTCTCCAGGAGTTGATCACTGAGAACAAATTTTCCCCACAAATGTCACTCAGATGAACTTCAGAATCCACAGGAACCCATTGAACGCCAAATGTCATTGGGTTCCAAGTGTCAAGGTCCCACCCTAAGAGCAGGGTCCGCTAAGACCTGTGGATCCTGGCAGCAATCGGCTGAAGAAATATAGAATTAGAAGCAACAGTAGAGAAAGAGATGTGAGACATAGAGTAGAATTAAAAGTGGGAGCTCAGGGGTCTATTGCCGGTTTTGGGGATTCTGGCAATGGCACAGAGTGTTTGCTCCACTCTGATTTTATTGAAGTCTATTTGCCCAGAGGGTAAGATGAGGGAGGGAACAATGACACCAGCTGTTTTCCCAGTTTTGCTTACCGCCTCCTATTATTATTATTATTGGCTTGAAGGGTGGCCTTCAGAAATCTGAAATCTGAGCCTTACATCACACACACAAATGTCTAGGGAGGTGTGAAACTCCACTAGTTCTCAAAACGCCACCAGTGTTAATCTCCTCTGAGGAATCGCTGAGAGGGAGGCATTTTCCTCCCATCACACCACAGAGGATCTTCCTCTGCAATAAGGGATATAAGCTCTTCTGCCCATATCTCAGGGCTGGAGCCACTCCCTTGGTCTCTGCCCCAGGCAAATGCTAATCTCCACAATGGGTATCTGCTTTGCCTGTTTAATGGTCAGGAAATGCCATAAAAGATGTATCTTTTGCTAGAACTTGCCACAGTTGCTTATATAGCCATTATTTTCCTCAGAGTGCTCACAGACCCAGCAGGGTGTTTGTAAGCTGTATCCCCAACAGGCTAGAACGTCAGAAAAGGCAAGAAGTTTGCTAGCAATGGCTAGCTTAATCATAAACTAGCTTCCTTTTCTTTGTTCTGACTCACTCAGCATACTTTTTAATTTTCGTCTTTTTCTGGGGTTGCTTTCCCTTGTCAAGAATGGGGTCTAGTCCCCCATTCTCCCTGCATCTCCCCCTTTTTTATTTTTTGTTCTGCAAAATAGCAAAGGCCATCATTAATCCATCGTGATGGGTGGCTTCTCTCAGCCTCTTTTTGTTTGTTTCTTTTTTCTTGGCAGTCTTCTGCTCTTTCTGATTCAGGTTCATGATTAAGCTTAATAAATCTTCATGGAACCCACACAAAATCAGAGTTGTCTCCTGTGGGAATACAAGCAAAGCCTCTTCCACATAAAACAACTTCACCTTTTTTCCATGGCTGAGTTCTAACATCTTTCCATACCAAAGATTTTTCCTTTGGTGACCGTTGTTTCACTGTGAAATGGTGCTCTGCAACTATAAATGGCTATGTTTTGGGGTAATTTCACAAATTTAAAGTAAGAAGTGCTTTATTTAAGTATATTTTTTGTTTGTTTTTGTTTTTCTTATCTTTTAGGGTTCTATTACTGCTAATTGGTTGGAATTAGCTAAGGATGGACAAATCCAATTCATGTCACCTAATCATTTTTGAAAACCATTAAGAGTGTTAAGTTTGTCTTTTCTAATTTCTACTTTTTGAGGTCTTATAAAATCATCTTCAAGCCTGGTTACAACACTGATACAGAGAGGCAGTCTGAATTTTATCACTAGCAATAATGAATCCTGCCTAGGTAATGGCTGTTTGTAATTAATTAGTTACATGTAATTAATTTAGAGTGAGTTGGTACAGCACAAAGGATGTCATCCATATAGTGAATAATATAACACTACTGTCTGATATGGGCAAGAACTTGACCCACATATAGTTGAAAAATAGTAGGGCTATGGAGCAACCCCTGGAGGGGGGGAGTACTTTCCACTGATAACTCATTGTTGGTTCCTGATTATTTGTATTTATTTTGGAAATAGTGAAAGCAAACTTTTCACAATCAGAGGTAGTCAAAGGAAGATTAACGAAACAATCTTTGAAATCTATTATTATTAAAGGTAAGTGTATAGGGTCTCATTGCCAGAGAGGCAATCCAGGTTGTAATGCCCCCATGAGTTGAATTAATGAGCATTAATGGCTCTTAAGTCTATAAGCATCCTGACATTTGCCGGATTCCTTTTGAATGACAAAAACAGATGAGTTCCATGGAGATACAGAAAATTCCATATGACTTGCCTAAAGCTGTTCTTTCACTAAGGTTGTCAGATACTCCAGCTTACGTTTTGGTAGCAGCCACTGCTTCACCTAAATAGGGTTCTGGGTTTTCCAATTCAAAGGAATGGGTGCAGGAGGCTTAGTAGTGACCACTCCTAAAAAGGATACCCCAAACCTCTTTGGTTTACTTTACTTTGGGGAGTAATAATACCATCCTCTTTTCTTCCTAAAGCCTTTCCTTGTATAAATCCCATTTTTTTCAATATGTATTGACTCAGAGCACTGTAATTTACAGGAGGAAAGGACATTTCTGTGCCCCATTATTGAAGTAAGTCTCGGCCCCATAAGTTAACAGGAATGGGCACAATCATAGGCCTGATAGTACCTTTCTGTCTTCAGGGCCTTCACAATTTAAAATCATGGCACTTTGAGAGACTTTGTCAGGCATGCTGACTCCTGGTAATCCAGTTTCAGGAGTTTGGGTGTGCCAGTGTGAAGGCCATTGCTTATCTGAGATAACAGAAATGTCTGCTCCAGTATCTAGAATGCCTGAAAAAGGCTTTCCATTGATGATGATTATACATAAAGGCCTCCCTTCTGCAATGTGTTCCAACCATTAAGTGGCCTTACCAGTCGGGTCAGTATTTCCAAACCCACCAGATCACTACTGATTAGAAGTTCTGGTCTTTCTATAAGGGAGGAGTAATAATTGAGATATATGATCTCCTGCCTTAGCTTGCCAGGGAACATTTGAACTGATTACAATCTGAATTTCTCCCTCATACTCTGAGTCAATAACTCCTGTATGAATTTGAATGGAAGGCTTTCAATGGAAGCCTTGATCTTCCTTTCAATGGAAGGCTTGATCTTCCTAATAAAAAGTCCTACAACCCCAGGGGGAAGGGGCCCATAAACTCCTGTTGGTACTTTAAGAGGAGGTTCCCCTGGCAATAAAGAAACCTCTATAGAGCTGCATAAGTCAATGCCATCACTGCCTGCTGGGGCTGGGGGCTGCTGTGATATTGTGGCCTACTCATTTGGTGATTGAGATTTGGGGATATTATCATTGGAGGGTTGTGTCAAAGGACAAAATTCTGGAGTGGAAATGACCCATTTTGTGTCACATTCAGTTTCCCTGAACCAGAGGGAGAGGTTTGCCTTCAATATCAAATTTTGAGTGACATTAAGTTTTCCAATGTTTTCCCTTCTTACACCTAGAACACAGCCTAGGCAGTTCTTTTCACTTAGCTGAATCAACTCCTTTTTCCTTGAAAGAGGATTGTTGACAGAAAGTCTGTTTCCTCCTGGAGGAACTTAATTTTTGATTGGCCTTATGGCTCCCTGACATTCAGCATTTGCAGCTTCATATGCCATGAGTTCCACGATCATTTTCCTTCCTTCCTCATCACGCATGGCCTTTTCGGCCGCATCTTGTGAACAGGTTTTGAAATCTGGGTAAGGCTCATTGACCTGTCTCACTGCTGTAAAGAACAGACAGGATTCCCCCCAGTTTGGATCTTGCTCCTGGCTTCTAAGCAACATTGGCATAGTTGCTCACTGGCATCAGAGGCCATTTCAGCTTGATGGCTAAAATTATTAAATTCCCCAGCTCCTAATAGTTCATCCTCAGTAATTGGAATAGTGTCTCTGTCTATTTTTACGAGCTCTAATTTGCACAGCATCAGACCACCATGAATGGAATTGTAGAAATTGAGATTTGCTCAAGCTAGTTCTTGCCAAAGTTTTCCAATCTTAAGGTATGAGTCTTTGATCTCTGGTTATAGATTTTAAAGAATTCTGAACAAAAGGAGAGTTGACACCATATTGTGTCACGGCAGTTTTAAGATCTTTTAAAAATTTAAAGGTGAAGGCTTCCCACCATGCCCATTGCAGCCCTTCTGGTCCCTCCTGATCATCAGACACTTGGTCAGGTAGTATTAAAATAACTGGATAGGCTCAGCACCTGTAGCACAGTAGTTATGGCACCAGCCACATACACTGCAGGTGTTGAGTTCAAACCCAGCCCAGTCCAGCTAAAAACAATTGCAACAAAAAATAGACCAGCATTGTGGTAGGCACTTGTAGGTCCAGCTACTTGGGAGGCTGAGGCAAGAGAATC
>NW_003852420.1:21937258-21939939 GCF_000181295.1 Otolemur garnettii | reverse complement strand
AGGAGAGTCCAGGCTTCCCGGGGCCTGAATAAAACTCACCTTTTGCCTTTTACATCGGAGTGCGGCTCGGAATCGTCTGTTTGGGCTGTTTGAGAGAATGATTTTCGGACCTAACAGGCTGGTTCTTGACATGGGCTGAGAATGTTGTTTAGCAGCTCGAGGATCCTTTCTGGGCTTATTCTTATATTTAATAGAGATGTTTCCAGGAACTGGCTGGTAAGGAGAGCCTGGAGACCGGTGCCTTGAAGATATAGCAAACTTTGTTGGCTGTGGCTTTGTAGGCGGTGGCTGCTGTGGTGGCCGCAGAGTTTTCTGAAAGGGAAGGACAGATGGCCCTGCAGTATCAAAATCTAAGAGTGATTTTTCAGACAGGAGAACTGACTCCTATAATCCTTCTCCAACATCCCAGACTGAAATCTCACTAAAAGAATCTTCTGACATTCCTAGATTTTCATGAGAGCTATTTAATGATTCTAGCAAGGTGAGCAATTCCTCAGTACAAGATGGTGACATGAGCAGTGCACGAATAGCCGCCCAAACTGACCAAGTTGAAACAGGGAGAGAATGATCCGATTTCTGAGCTTGAACAAGATCTCTACCTACCCTTTCCCAATCAATGATGTTTAAAATTCCCTCTGTTATAAACCAGGGACAGAAATTTGAGAGCACATCAAACAGAGAATACAGAGTCTCTGAACTGACAGAGACCCCCCCTCCTTTATTTAAGAGCAAGCATACCACTTCCAAATTAGGGGAGAAGTGAGTCCTGGAACTTCCCATTGTTACCCTGAAAATGCTTCCGGATGCTTTGGGGGACTTACCAAAGCTGAGAAGATTTGTCTCCAGGAGTCAATCACTGAGAACAAATTTTCCCTACAAATATCATTCAGGCAAACTTCAGAATCCACAGGATTGGATTCTCCATTGGACACTAAATGTCATTGAGCTCCAAGTGTTGAGGTCCTGCCCCAAGAGCAGGTTCTGCAAAGACCTGTGGAAACTGCTGGCAATCCACTAAAGAAATATAGAGAAACAACAGTAAAGAAAGAGACATGAGACATAGAATTAAAGGTGGGAGCTCAGGGATCCATTGCCCATTTTGGGGATTCTGGCAATGGCTCCACTTTGACTTTATTGAAGTTTATTTGCCCAGAGGGTCAGATGAGGGAGGGAACAAAGACACCAGCAGTTTCTCTGATTGAGCATACCAGCTCCTATTGTTATTATTATTGATTTGAAGGGTAGCCTTCAGAAATCTCAAATCTGAACCTTGTACTGGGAGAGCCTCCTGCTTGAGATCTCACACACACTGATCTCTAGGGAGGTGTTAAACTCTGCTAGTTCTCTGTGGAGTAAAATGCCAGGGGCATTAATCTCTGAGGAATCGCTGAGAGGGAGGCATTTTCCTCCCATCACCAACACAGAGGATTTTCCTCTGCAGTAAGGGATATAAGCTCTTCTGCCCATATCTCAGGGCGTGAGCTACTCCCTTGGTCTCTGCCTCCACCAAATGCAAATCTCTACAGTTGGATTCTGCTTTGCCTTTTTGATGGGCAGAAAACACCCTAGTAAATGTCTTTTTTGCTAGAACTTGTCACAGTCTCTTCTATGGCCATTATTTTCTTCTGAGTGCTTATGGACCCAGCAGGGTGTTTGTAAGCTGTATCCCCAACAGGCTAGAATTTCAGAAAAGGCAAGAAGCTTGCTAGCAATGGCTAGCTTAAATGTAAACTAGCTGACTTTTCTTTGTTCTGACTCACTCAGCTTACTTTTTAATTTTCCTATGTTCTAGGGATGCTTTCCCTTGCCAGGAGTGGGATCTCCAGTACCCATTCCCCATGCATCTTCCCCACCCCCTTTTTTAATTTTTTTGCAGGTTTTGGCCAGGGCCGGGTTTATGGGGCCAGCACCCTACTCCTTTGAGCCACAGGTACCACCCAAAACATATTATTTTTTTTTCTATTTTTTGTTTTTTGTGGGGTTTTTTGCAGTTTTTGGCCTGGGCCGGGTTTGAACCCACCACCTCTGCTATATGAGGCTAGTGCCCCACTCCTTGAGCCACAGGCACTGCCCCATCTCCCCCTTTTTTACTTTTATTCTGCAAAATAGCAAGGGCCATCATTAATCCATCATGATGCTTGGTTTCTCCTCGCAGGCTTCTTCTGATGAGAGTATGCCAGCCTATACTTGTATCTTGGCAGTCTTCTGCACTTTCTGATTCAGGTTCATGATTGAGCTTACCAAATCTTGATGGAAGCCAGACAAAATCAGAGTCATCTCCTGTGGAAATACAAGCAAAGTGTCTTTCCCATAAACCAATTTCACCTATTCTCCATTGCTAAATTCTAACATCTTTCCATCATACCAAAGATTTTTTTCTTTGGTGTCAGTTGTCTCCCTGTGAAATGCTGCTCTGCAGCTCTAAATGGCTGTGTTTGGGGGTAATTTAAGAAATGTAAAGTAAAAAACACTTTATTTAATTATATTTGTGGGGAACTATGTAGTCTCCATTCCTATCCGCCACCTTTTATTGTTTTTGTTTTTGTAACTGATCTTTTACAGTTCTATTAGCTCTAATTGTTTGGAATACCTAAATATGGAGGTGTCACCCTAGCTCTGTGACTTTGGGCAGGTGACTTAACCTTGATGTGACTTGGTTTTCTATCTGCAGCTTGGGAAGA
>NW_003852420.1:21913031-21936982 GCF_000181295.1 Otolemur garnettii | reverse complement strand
GGTGTTTGTCTTCTGGGTCCTGGTGTATGTGGTGACTGCAGAACAAGTGTGGGGGGATGAACAGAAGGTCTTTGACTGCAACACCAAGCAGCCAGGCTGCACCAACGTCTGCTATGACAACTTCTTCCCCATCTCCAACATCCGCCTCTGGGCCCTGCAGCTCGTCTTCGTCACCTGCCCCTCACTGCTTGTCATCCTGCACGTGGCCTACCGTGAGGAACGGGAACGGCGCCACCGCCTGCAGCACGGTGACCAGTGCGCCAAGCTATACGACAACGCAGGCAAGAAGCACGGGGGCCTGTGGTGGACGTACCTGCTCAGCCTCGTCTTCAAGCTCCTCATCGAGCTCCTCTTCCTCTACGTGCTGCACACTCTCTGGTACGGCTTCGGCATGCCCCGCCTGGTGCAGTGCGTCAACGTGGCGCCCTGCCCCAACACCGTGGACTGCTACATCGCCCGGCCCACCGAGAAGAAGGTCTTCACCTACTTCATGGTGGCCGCCTCGGCCGTCTGCATCGTGCTCACCATCTGCGAGATCTGCTACCTCATCTTCCACAGGCTCCTGCAATGCATGCATAGGGACAGGCCCCCTGGAGTCCGAGGCTCCTCAGCCTCCAACAGCCGGGACTCCACCTGCCACTGCCACCACAAGCTGGTAGAGGCTGGGGAGCTGGATCCAGACCCTGGTGATGACAAACTGCAGGCTCCCACACTTAAGCTGACCCCAATCTGACCCTGGAGCTCGGATGACACTGGGGCTTCCAGTGGGTCAGGAGGTGCTGCAGGCTAGAGGGTCCTATGCAGGCTGGGTACCCCATTTTGAATTCACTAAGCTATTGAATTTCTGGTTGGGCAGATACTTTTTGCAGTTGGGCACTTGGGAGCCCAACTGGAAATAAGTGGCCCACAGGCCCAGTGCCAACCATCAGCAGAGACAAACTTTTAAACAAGCAAATTAACTGTATATAAGCTATGCAAGGGGACACTCAGGACACTCACAGCAGGGCTTCTAGCTAACCCAGGAGGAGGTGACCAGGCTTCCCTGAGGAGATAATGTTCAAGAGAGGTAAGAAGTGCTCCCAAGATGAGACAATAGGGGCCACAGAGGCCTGGAGGCCACCAAAAAAGAGATGCTTGCCCTGGGCTAGACGAGCCAGAGCAAAAGAAGTCTTCCCTCCCTTGGGGGAGCCACCCAGATCCTGAGGTGGAGAGGTCTTCCCCCAGCAGCCGGAGGTTTGCTGAATCACATTTGACTACTTCATGAGCACAGCTTCACTACACTGCACCTTGAGTGTGGCAAGGTGCTAGAGACACCCAGGGATCCTCCGTGTCATCACTCCTCTCAGTGGAGCACACCCCTACACACACACAAAAATTCCTGCTCCCTTAGCCTCAGGCAGGGGTGCTCCCATATCTCTCCCCACTGTAATGCTCAGCCCCTGCTCCCAGGAACCCAGAGTGGATGCACTGATGGGAACATCCCCAAGGTGGTTTCCTTGAAATCAATAAAGGCTGCGTTTTATACAGGCTGGCTCTGTCCTTGGTTATTCCACACTCCTACCCAGAGGACTCCAAGGGCAGAGAATGTAGCTCTCAGAAAGGGAAAGAGCTCCAAGGCTGGGGAAAAAACTAGCATGGGTACTGTGACTGTGGCGGGAAGTTAGGTGGGGGCTGAGGTTGACAGGTAGTGGCTGGGGTTGGCTGGAAGAGGGCCTGGCACAGACTCTACAAATGTACACGTTGGGATTCCTGTTGTGGACACAAGAGGGCGCTGTGCTCCGCTACAACAGCACATCTGGCTCATCGTTAGCTTCTACCCTGAGTACTCACACAATCACTGTCCCTCTCATTATAGACAACCACACTCCCTCCTCCCCTGTCACCCAGCCATTGACACCAAACCCTCATCCCCACCCTGTATACACACAATCCCTGTTCTTCATACTCTCACTCCTTATCTACACTCTCAGCAGGCCGTGAGGTCCACTCTAATGGATGCAGGCCCAGCCTCAGCCTGCGTTTCACTCAGCTCATTCTGATTTCCCTGAGCATTTTCTCCATGCCTGGCCCCTGGCAGGGTCCTGGCACAGTGTAAGGAAGTGGAACCTGAGCCCAGGGAGTTAAGAGTCTGGAGGAGACAGAGACTCAGACTCAGCCCCTGCACTAACCAGCCTTGGGGGGGCTCACAGCTGTGTCATGACCTGAAATGCAGGAGACTGTGCTGTGGCATGACCTGAAATGTTGAGGAAATCATCACCCAAGTCTGGACCAGAATGGGAAGCAAAACAGGGTGCAAGGAAGGCTATACTACCCCAGAGGAACGTTCAGTGACTAGCAGAGCCAAGGCTGAGACCAGGAGCCAAGGCCAGCAAGGTCATCATGTAGACAGAACAGGCAGTAGTCCACCTTTGCCCTCACAAGTGGTCAGTCAGGGGTGGTTAAGCCCGGCTAGTTAAAGAGCTTAGGGCTGGGCTGCCACTGTTCCCCACACCCTTGAATCAGAGTTCGATTCCTTCATGAACACAGCTTCACCACACTGCACCTTGGGCAGGCTTTCAGAGCCTCAGTCTTGTCATCAATACAATGGGACTGGATCCATCGGGACCTAGCAGAAAACAGATGGCACATTCAAACCCAGTAACTTTATTTTTTTTTTAAGTTTTTTTTTTTTTTTTTTGCAGTTTTTGGCTGGGGCTGGGTTTGAACCCACCACCTCCGGCATATGGGGCCAGTGCTTTACCCTTTGAGCCACAGGCGCTGCCCCTAAACCCAGTAACTTTTTTTTTTTCAAAACGCAGGAAAAAACTATTTATTCACAAATTACATAATAAACAACATCCATTGCTCAAGACAATGTATCTAATGTTGAATATTCATTCTCTAGATACCTATCTACCTTTTGAGAATTTTCCTTATTAAACAAAATATTTAGATCACTCTGAAACTGACCTCTTTAGCCACAGCTTTCTAATTTTATAACTTAGGGTAAAAATATAATACTTTTTGAGGCAAGTGCTGACTTCTCCAACTCTGA
This sequence comes from Otolemur garnettii, assembly GCF_000181295.1. Classification (NCBI taxonomy): domain Eukaryota; kingdom Metazoa; phylum Chordata; class Mammalia; order Primates; family Galagidae; genus Otolemur; species Otolemur garnettii. The sequence goes on along the minus strand of NW_003852420.1, from coordinate 21,933,948 downwards.
AAAGAAAGAGATCTGCATTCCAATAAAACAAAATTTTGAAAAATTATCCTCATAAAAATGTAGACCATTACTTATGGGCTCCAACAGCTCCTTAACATAAAATGGCCTACTTGCATCCCTAACAAAGATAAAATTAACTTTCCACCAACAGTATCTTCCTGAGTGTCAGAAATTACAGTAATCAATAGCTCTTTGTATCGGTACTATAATACATAGTTATAAAAATAATTCACATGCAACGACAGTATTGATTTATGAATGTGATTGTGGCTTTTTGATATTTAACATAGCCTTCTCATAAACATGAGATTGCACTATAAATCACAATCCAGTTTCTATGTATTTTGTGCTTAAGTTATTCACTCATTGACATTGTAATAATATCCTTTTTTATTTTTAGAAAGATATCATTTAGCTATTCCAATTTGTAATCATTTTTCATTTTACTAAGTATTTCCAAAAACGTTACCTAGAAAAGTAATTCAAATTATTAGAGCTACAAGCAAGAAATAAATTGTCTTCAGGATTATTTAAGCTCTTAAAAATGAAGGAAAATACTGCTTTTGAGCCTGGGATGATACAGCAGTAAAATCTATCACAATCTCTGTAAAAGCCACTCATTTTAAAAATGCACATTTTAAAAAATGACTCACTTTTGATAAGGACTACTCTACCCACTATACCAATTTTAAAAAAAAAACACACCATTCTGACATATTTCACACATCTTACAAATATTGAGGAAGAAAACTACCATTGTTATAACTTTAAATTCAAAATAGAAATACAAATTAGAACTACGAAAAATGTTCAGAATGTACACATTTGCATGCAGTTCCAGCCAAACTTTCAAAAATTCCACATGCAACCAAATGACAACTTTGAATCAAAATGAATGTCAAAAATATTCAAGCTTTGTGACAGGCCTACTCTAATGAAGCAAGAAAAATGAAAGAATGAATAGTAACAGTATTATTTCTAGGAGGGAAAGAAATCACATACTTCCTTTATCATAAAACAAAATTTGAGTCACCATTTTAATAACATTGGCCATCAAGTTATTCACTATTTAAGAATATACTTTTCAAGTTGTCCTTAAAATGTATTCATTTATGTATTCAGATTACATTAAGTTCATTAATCAAAAGCGATTTAACTCAGAATTCTACCCTTAAGAAGTATAAATCGTAACTTATCAAGGCATAGTCCAAACACTACATAACAATTCTGCCATTTAGTTTCTGTATGCCTCAACTGATAAACTCTTTTACAAACAGAAGTTTTGCCTTCTGCATGTATCTCCAAGTAAATATCCCTACATCTAAACTTTAAGTGGCAATCAAAAAGATTCAAATAAATTCCTCCATTATGCAAATTGCTTCATCAGGCTTTGAAAAGAACAGAGCCACCTGGTGGTGTGGCGCCATCTTCCTCCTCAGTTTACAGTCTCCACAGTCCCAGAAGCCGACACAATCACCATGGTTTTATTTGCTGAAACCGTCTTCAGCAATAGCAGCAAACAGCAACAATCTCATCACTTTCAAAGTCATAGTGTGGTGCTTCTTCAAGGGGTGCTTCACTTTTTTTAATCTTCTGCACTACTTTCTCTTGCTCCTGGAGTGTTCTTGCCCAAGACAGGTCTTCTTTCCATAGTTCAGGGTTCATTGGATAGATGTGAAGAGCTACCTGGAAACTTCAAATAGCCAGGATTATCTCTCCTGATCCAAGGTGAGCCCGTCCCAAAGTTGGCCAAAACTCCCCGGAATGTGGATTTTGCTGAACAGCCCTTTCAGCTGCATGTACTGCTGGGAACATTTCAGGAAGAGACATTAGGACCTGGGATTTCATCTCATACAAGGTGGCATCATTTGGGGTCAACTGTAGCGCTTCATCCCACTTCTGAATTGCCTCCCGGTATCTTTTATTTTCAGCCAAATTGGCTCCTTCATCTTTCAGCTGTTTACTTTTCTCAGCAGAGCCTTCAAGGAGAATTTCTCTCCTGCGTTTAATGGCATGAAGCCAGTTCCCTTCATCTTTCTCAACCACATCTTCTCATCAGCAGCTTCAGCTTCAAACTGCTGGGAAGTGACCTTTGAGATCTTTTCACCAATCTTCCTCTTCCACCCAAAAGAAGCCATTCTTGGCATCCTGGCTGCCTAAGACCCCGTGGAGTTTCAACTCGGGTTTCTCAAGCTCCTTTTTACCCTAACTGCAACACCCATGGGCCTCGTTCTTCTCCTAAACCCAGTAACTTTAAAGAGATTCTCCCAGACTTTCAAAGTCATGCCATGATTGAGGAAACCCATCAGGGATACTGCAGTACCATGGGGCTAATACCAGGGTAACAGTGGATAGCAGCTCTGGGATGATCCAAGCACAGCAACCAAATAAATCCCCCAACTTCCCTCTCCCATCTCCTGCTCATGCCATTGGCTCCCATTGCCTCAGCCCCACCACAAGTCAGAGGTAAGTAGCCTCCCAGGACACGGTCCAGGATGGAGAGTACAGCTGAGGGCAAAGGAATTATACATACAGCCTCTGTGAGTTGACCATCAAAGGGACTGTAACAAACTGGTCAGCATACGGAAGTGATCAACATGAGGAACTAGGCCTACTGTACAGATATGTACATGTGGTGCTTTTTCAGTCCATGAAAATGAGGTCAACTTAAGGTAGTAGTCAATGGAGGGAGCTGGTCAACTAATGGAGGTTCTACCCCACTCAGCACAGCACCCAGGGCAGTTCCTACTTCCACGATTGTTGCAGTGATAGGAGGAGGCCCTGTAGGTAAAATGTTAACACAGTGCTGATGTGTCCAGTAAATACCACGGCATGCCTGTGCTTAGGAAAGACTTTGCCTGAAGTATCATAGGTTAGCCTCAGCTGAGGCTGGAGGCTTACAAAGGTCCCAGGGAGGGGTGATCTCCACCTACATTCCAGCACCTCCCTGGGTGGTCTGGCTGCCTGGCTAAGGCTGGCTTGGAGGTCAGAACAACCAGAGAACATCCCTGGCTCTCCCAGCACAGACTGAATGCTTAGCATGGACTGCACTTCCAGTCCTGGGCCTGCTTCTCCAGGCTGTGGGCCAGGGCCATGGAGGAGGGACAGTCCAGCCCTCTCAGTCCAGTCCATCTCATTTCACCTTTGGCCCGGAGTGTTCTGAGCAGTGCAGCTCACTGATCTCATGCAGCCTGTACTGGGCTACTGTTTACACTGAGTCCCCAGGGCAGGCACATCGCTATCACCACAAGGTGGCCCTCACATCCCTTTGGCCTTCTCAGGGTTCACACCTCTACCTCCTCCATCCCCATGTCATGAGGTGCACTGCAAGCTTCCTTTGATCATGCATAGGACAGACTGAGATGTCATATATGGTCTTCAAGCCCAACCACTTGCCAGCCCAAGGTAAACAGATTATTTTGTATTCATTCACCCTGGTCTAAGCTCCCATTCAGGGGTGGACTGAATGTTTATGTCCCCCCACAATTCATACGTTGAAATGCTACCTCTCTATGTGATGGTATTAGGAATTGGAAGCTTCAGAAGGTGATTAGGTCATGAGGGTGGAGCTCTCCTGAATCAGATTAGTGACCTTACAAGAAGAGACAGGAGAGAAATGATCTTTCTCTTTCCACCTTTTTTTTTGAGATAGGGTCTTACTCTGTTGCCCTGGGTATCTCATAGCAACCTCACTCTTGAGCTTCAGAGAGTCTCTTGACTCAGCCTCCTGAGTAGCTGGGACTACAAGCACCTACCTTGGAGCCTGGCTATTTTTTTCTATTTTTAATAGTGACAGGGTCTTGCATTTGCTCTTGCTCAGGCTACTCTTGAACTCCTGAGCTCAAGCAATCCACCCATTTCAGTCTCCCAGACTCTTTCCTCTATTTGAGAACACAAGGGTATAAACAAGGGCCCTCACCAAGAACTCAGCCCTGCTGGTAACCTAATCTCAGATTTCTAGCCTCCAGAACTATGAAAAATAATGTTTCTTGTTTAAGCCACTCAGTCTTACAGCAGCCCAAACGGATGCCCTATCAGGTCCCACAGGATGACAGCCCCCATCTCTCTGCCACTTGCCCCTGGCTCTGGGAAGCCGGCTCTGAAGAGGCTGGGGGGTGCACAGGGGCTACTGGGGAGTAACTCCTATAAATGGAAATGGTGGGGAGCAGAACTGAGAGGCAGAACGTGTCGTGGGGAGCTCTGAAGCAAAGATTATCCATGGGAGGCATCCTGCACTGAGCAGAACGGTAAGGCCTGACCAATCCTTGGCTTCATCGCTGTCTAGGGCCACCCCAGGAAGCACCTGTTACACCTGAAGTGCTCACAGGTGAGGCTCTCCGCTGACCAGGCTCCACACACAGGGCAGGTGTCCTACACTGAAGGGGCCATCTGAGTCTGCCACCTACCTCCGTAGGCTGCTCCCAGCACAGTAGGCAGGGGACCCTGTCAAAGTCTAAATCAGTCATGTCACTCCTCTGCCCAAAACCTCCAAAGGCATCTTACCAAGGCCTTCGAGGGCCCCCAAGATCTGCCCTACCCCACGCCTCACCTGCTGCCTTTCTAACCTCTCCTCTCCTCCTTACTCACCTGCTCCAGCCCCACTGACCAGGCACACTCCTGCCACAGGACTGCAGCACAGCTCGGCTGCAGTGAGGATTTCTTTTCTTCTATTTGAAGCTGAAACTTACCAGCCCCTGCACTCTCAACTCCCCCTGCTCTATTTTCCCCACACTATTTATCAGCATCTAACATGTTCTGTATTTTCTTGTCTGCCTTCTCCCAGCTAGAATGCACAATTCCTCAGGACAGGGATTTTTTTTATTGTTTCCTGGTTGATCTCCAGTATCCAGGACAGCGCCACAGCCCACACATGGTGCTCAGTAACTATTTCTTGAATTAATAAATTCATATACTGGCCCGGTGCCCAGCTAGGCAGTGGGGGTGTAAATAAGACCCAGCTGCCTGCCCTGAAGGGGCTCACAGTCTGAGGAGGGAGGGGAGTAAAGACAAGTAAACAATGTGCTGAGAGGTGGGGGTGGGTTATGGGTACAGAGTCTCAGTTTGGCAAGGGGAGAGTGTTCTGGAGCTCTGTTGCACAGCAGTGTGAATACATTCAACACTACTGAACTGTACACATGAAATGGTTAAGATCGTAAATTTTATGGTATGTGGTTTTTAACCACCATTAAAAATAAGAAAACATTCTCAACACAGTGTTCCTGGGGAGAAAAAAGAAGAAAAAAAATATATATATATATAAGTAAACAAGTAAGCTCGGGCAGGCCTGAGCTACTGAGCACACAGGTACTTCTAACCCAGAGCAGGACAGCAAGAGGACTTCTGGGAGAAGGTGACATCTGAGCAAAGTCCTGAGAGATTCTTAGATTTCAACATGTGAGGCTGCTCCATGCAGAAGAGGGGACAGCAGGGACAAAGGCAAGAGCACACAGAGAACCTCAGGCATTGGACAGGGCCAGGCACAGATGTAAATGAGAGGGGGTTGAGGATGGAGAAGTGGCCAAGGCCCGGAGGCTGGATGGCTCAGGCCTTACCCGGAAATCAATAGGGAGCCATTGATCGGTTTTCAGCAGGGCAATATTGTTGTGTTCAGAGTTGACAGAAAGGTGGAGGCTGGGCTGGAGGGTGCGGCTAGAGGCCAGGAGACCAGTCATGAGGCCACTGAACTGGTGGCTGCCTGAACAGGGTCAGGGCAATGGGAATGAAGGTACGTGTGGGATTCTAAGGATGTTTCCCAGATGGAATGGCCAGGTTGTAGGGACTATTGGCTAGGCTGATCTCAGCTGCTCCTTGCTCCAGTATTTAAACCCTGACCTCCAGACCCCCTGAGGAAGGGGTCAGAGCAGAGTGATGGCAGCCCTGTCCTCTTCCCTCCTTCCCAGGAGATTAGATCAGAAAGGCTTTGGGAGAGCTGGGGCCAGCCCCAGGAGAGGGACCGGGGAGGGAAAGAGGCTGCAATGGGAGCATGCTGAGAACCAGCCTCTAGGGGCCTCTGTTCTCATGCCCTCAAGGGTCAGAACTAAGTGGGGCACTTGTCAGCTTTGGAAATGCAGGAGACCCAGCTCAGCCTGGCCCTGAAACCACAATCCCCTGGGGCCAGCCATCCCTGAAATTCTGAGCTCTGAATTCCCACTTGTTCCCTCAGATGTCCTCCTGCCAGAGCCAAAGACAGAACCCTCAAGGACCCAGCCCTGGGAGTCCAACTACTGGATCCGATGGTAGAGAAGAGACCCACCGGCCACATTCTCTGTCCTCAGCGGCCCTAGGCCCACTCTGCCCTGACCTCAGAACCTTTTCTGCTCTAAGACCAACCCACAGAACCTTTTGTGTCTAATGTTTTGTCACAATATTTTTAGCCACCATCCCCTTCACAATTTTACATACCAACCTTTTTCTCCATGTTTTAACTGGATCTCCCATCAAAAAGTACCTCCCATTAAGTTTCAACTTCTAGATTCTGCCACAAACAAATCCTCAGTTTTTCTTTTCTTTTTTTTTTTTTTTCTTTGAGACAGAGTCTCAAGCTGTCGTCCTGGATAGGGTGCCGTCCTGGATAGGGTGCCGTAGCGTCACAGCTCACAGCAATCTCAAACTCTTGGGCTTAAGCAATTCTCTTGCCTCAGCCTCACAAGTAGCAGGGACTACAGGCACCCGCGACAACGCCCAGCTATTTTTTTTGTTGTGGTTGTCATCGTTGTTTGGCCAGCCCAGGCTGGATTTGAACCCACCAGCTCTGCTGTATGTGGCCCACGCCCTAGCCGCTGAGCTACAGGCGCACCCAATATCTTTATCCAAGGTAGCACAGGTGGTGACCATCTGAAGATCTCACAGCTCCAAGCCATTAAGCCTCTGCTCATGCTCATGCCTAGAATTCTCTCCCCCTTCATCTGGCTGATCCAAACTCTGGGAGAAATATTTCTAACCAAGTTTCCTGAGAGTCACCCAGCACTTCTCAAGACAATTTCCGGATTTGTAATTTACCATTATCGGAGGGCTGATATGTCCATCCCGGCATCAGCCAGTGAGAGCCAGAGGCCAGAGACCAGCTCTGGCAGGTGCACGGTGGTAGCCTCAGCTCCAGGCGAAAGTCTGCAGCAGGGCAGACGCTCCTTGACGTTCATCCACTGGGCTGATGCCTGAACCAATGATGACCAGGGTCTGCCTTCCCTCTATGTCCTTTGGACGCCTCCACATACATCACTTAGAACCAAGAAAACAGCATCCGAGCTAAAGGTCAGGAGGTCCCCGACAGCAGGAGACTCCAGGGGCCGGTGTGAGTTGCTTAGTGACCTCTGACTGGGTAGCCTGCCCAGGCATGGGGATGTGTGAGAGTTCAGGAAGACCCCAGCTCCACCACGTACTCAAGGAAATACGGATTAAAACCCCCGTCTCCCATGGGGTTCCCAAGACATAATTAGCCAAGCCCTGGCATACTAGGGCCACCAACAAATGAGCGGCCCCCAATCCCTCATCCCCATCTATCCACCCTCACAGCCCCACCAGCCAGTTGCCTGGACCCGCAGCTCTTACTGCAACCCTCTCAAATCCCGCCACCTGAAGGATCCTGGCCTGGGGGGACGCCCATTCCGTGGCCAAAGAACCCGAGAGGAGGAGAGTTTAGTTATTCAGGAACACCTGGAGGAAAGGGCGCTGAGGAGAGGCAGGGTCGGGGGATTCCGAGCTCCTCTGTCCCCTCTGCCCCCGACCCCCAATTCACGGTGCCACCTCCGGTGAGAGGGTTCCCGGAGTCCGCACCTCCCAGTTCCCGCCCCCGTCTCTCTGGGCGCCGCGCGGCCCTCCCGGTGGCGTTTCCTGCCCCCACCCCGCCCCGCAGCGCTATTTAAGGCGCCCCTGCCCGGGCGCTGTCAGGTCCAGCCGCGCTCGGGCGGGCGCTGCTCCGGCAACGTCCCCACCTGCACCTGCGTCGCCGGGCAGGCACCCGGTGAGTTGGGGAGGAGGCAGGGGCGCCACCTGCCAGCGGGAGGTGGGACCAGAACGCGGGTGCCACCGCAGTGGGGACTGAGGGTTGCTGCGGGACAAGGAACGCCTGCCGCTCTCCCGGATTGCCTTTGGCCAGGCTCTGTGCTAAGTCGGGCTCTTGCCGTCTTCTCCTTGGATCCTTAGAGCGCCGTGGGAGGCGGAAATACTATTGTTTGCACTTGACCAGAGAGGAGACTGAAGAACTCCAAAGATTGTTCTTACCCCAGGCCCCAGTTAGTAAGGCAGAGCTAAGATTTGAACCCAGGGAGGCTCCGGAGCTTAGCTGTGGACAGCCTGGTTGGCGCTTGGGAAAAGGAACCTCCCCGACCTTCACCCCTTCCCCTACCCTCCTTCTCCCCCATGGTTTGGGAATCTGTGGCCTGTGCTTCCTCTGCCCTGCAATGACGATTCCTCTCAAGAGCCTAGAATTTGGCAGCAACAGCTTTGGAGAGGAAGGGTGAGGGTGGAGGCAGAGGACAGGATCATGTGTAGCTACTTAGGTTGTTCCTTATTGCTGACAGGTGGAGCTAAGGGGCGATGCTGCCTTCAGCTTCTAAAATCCCCTCACTGCAAGCTCCAAGGTTACAGTGAGGCCAGCGGGTGAGATATAGGGATGGGGGCAGGGACTTGAGACTTTGAGTGTGTAAGAACCTGCTGATAACACCTCTGCCACCACCATCCCCCACTGTCTGGAGGTCCCCAGCCTGGAGTTAAAGGGAGGAGGGGCAGCACACCTGGGCTCCCTTGGATAAGTCCCTCAAATTCTCTGCTGGGAGTCCCATAGGCAAAGGATCCTCAACTTGATCCACATCTCCTTGGGCTGTGGCCATCTGGGGCTCTCGTTAAGGTCAAGAAGGACATAGACATGATTAGGCAGGGACCCCAACCATACCCAGGCCATTCAGAGAAGCAAATGGAGGCCATGAAAAGAGCATGGCAGCCATCCCACAAAGATCCATCTTGGGTCCCACTAGCCCCTTCCTGGGTCTGGGGGTCCTTGGAGGTAGAGTGGGCAGCCCTCCTGCAGGCTTGCTGCCAGGGCCACTGAGGAGGATGCTGTGCTGACATACTGAACCTCTGTCTCCTTGCAGACGGAGTCCCGGAGCCATGGGTGACTGGGGCTTCCTCGAGAAGCTGCTGGACCAGGTCCAGGAGCACTCCACTGTGGTGGGCAAGATCTGGCTGACAGTGCTCTTCATCTTCCGCATCCTCATTCTCGGCCTGGCCGGCGAGTCAGTGTGGGGTGACGAGCAGTCGGATTTCGAGTGTAACACGGCCCAGCCGGGCTGCACCAATGTCTGCTATGACCAGGCCTTCCCCATCTCCCACATCCGCTACTGGGTGCTGCAGTTCCTCTTCGTCAGCACCCCCACCCTGGTCTACCTGGGCCATGTTATCTACCTGTCTCGGAGGGAGGAACGGCTGCGGCAGAAGGAGGGGGAGCTACGGGCACTGCCAGCCAAGGACCCACAGGTGGAGCGGGCACTGATGACCATTGAGCGTCAGATGGCCAAGATCTCAGTGGCAGAGGATGGTCGCCTGCGGATCCGTGGAGCACTGATGGGCACTTATGTGGCCAGTGTGCTCTGCAAAAGCGTGCTAGAGGCAGGCTTCCTCTATGGCCAGTGGCGCCTCTACGGCTGGACCATGGAGCCTGTGTTTGTGTGCCAGCGAGCACCCTGTCCCTACCTCGTAGACTGCTTTGTCTCTCGCCCCACGGAGAAGACCATCTTCATCATCTTCATGCTTGTGGTTGGACTCATCTCCCTGGTGCTGAACCTACTGGAGCTGGTGCACCTGCTGTGTCGATGCCTCAGCAGGGGGATGAAGGCCCGGCCAGGCCAGGATGCCCCTCCAGCCCAGGGTACCTCCGCAGACCCTTACACGGACCAGGTCTTCTTCTACCTCCCCATGAGCCAGGGGCCCTCATCCCCATCATGCCCCACCTATAACGGGCTCTCATCCAGTGAGCAGAACTGGGCCAACCTGACCACAGAGGAGAGGCTGGCTTCTTCCAGGCACCCCCTCTTCCTGGACCCACCTCCCCAAGGGGGCCGGAAATCCCCTAGTCGCCCCAGCAGCTCTGCTTCCAAGAAGCAGTATGTGTAGCTCCTGGGGCTTAGGTCACCCAACAAGAAGGGTCCTCAGAAGTCTGGCTGCCTGGGTGCCCTTCCTTGAAGGCTCTGCAGTGGTGACTAGACTGGGGAAGCAGATGCTTGCTGACCAGGGGACCTCATTGCAGGTTGTTCTTGAACACCTGGGGCCTCCCTGGTGACAAGAAGGCACTATGACTTCTGTCCAGATGTGGCTTTGTCCCAGGCACAGAGCGAGCCAGCTCTGGGTGTTCTTGGCCAAGGTTGTTGTGGGCCTTCTAGCCTTTTTCACCTGACTGAGAGGGACCCAGAGCCAACTCACCCCAACCCCACCCTCATGGAAGATCAGCCTGTCCAGGCTGTCCTCACAGGGATCGGGGCTGCTGGGTCGACCTTGGTCCTGCAGGCGGAGTCTGTGTTGGATCTCACCTGTCGGGGACTGCTGCTTCGTCTTCCTCACTCCTTCCAGGTGCCACTGTTTATGCTCCTGAAATAAACAGGACTTGATCACAAGCAAGGTGTGTGTTGATGCTGTCATGGTGTGCTTCAGGGTGGGGCACAGGTGGAAAGCTATTTTGACCAGGCTTTCTTTTCTTTGTGTCATATAATCTGTCTTTGGTCTCTGCAACCCCAGCTCCAGCCAACACCTTAAACCCTCTAACTTACACCTTCTGCCTTCAACAGCCCTGAGTCCTAAGTGTTCTGCCTTTTGAAATGCCTTGGGTACCATACTCTTCTTTTCATCCCCACTTCCCTGGCACATCAATCAGTGGCCAAGCCGCATTCTTGCCCTGCCTGCCCCTTGCCCCTCTGGTGCCCTGGCTGCTCCACCCCCAACAATGTGCTTCTTTGCTGGACAGTTTGCTCTCCAAGCAAGCCTGCCAGCTGAGCCCATCACAGTCCAACTCATATGGGCCCCACATTCCCACCTCATCCTGGCCCCCTTGGTATTTCAGAAGGGAGGCTTCGGTCATTTGTCCTTTCTACCTTGACCCTTTCTAGTCTGCCCACCAGAAAGAGTGACTGAAGGATCTATATCAATGGTTCTTAACCATCCTAATGCCGCGATGTATTTTCATTATTACAAAGGGGTCATGGCCCACAGGTTGAGAACTGCTGATCTACATCATCTCCACTCCATGCACCCAGAACTCAGAACATACAACAGTGTACAGAAGTGGAAGTGGCTGAATCCTGCCAATGCCTTGCAAAGGCTGTGGGGGGAAATGAACAGCTGCGTTGGGGGTCAGTGAGAAGGGAAAAAACCCTGAGATTCAAGAAGAAACTGCTCATCCAGAGGCCAAGAGGCAGGGAATGGCTGAGGCTTGAGGGGCTGCTTGTGGCCTGATGAGCCCCCTAGAATGCATTAGCTATGGCTGAGGACCAACCCACTGTTGGCCAAACTGACTTCACATAGAAGATAACACAGGTAAGGAAGGCCCTTAGGTAGTGACCCTCATGATCAAGATGGTCATCCTCCCTACCCAGGGATAGCTGGGGCTGGAGTGGGGAAGGAGTCCATCTCCTGTGGCCACATGCTTCTCTTGAGAGCCATGATGCCTTTATCATAAGTTGGCAATGTGGCCCCTTTCCCATCTGGATAAGTGTCTAAAATGCCAGTCTGCACCCCAGGGCTAACTCACTACTCACCCATCAAGTCCGAATGCCCAGCCTATAAGTTGTGGCCTCTTCCAGCTGTGGCTCCCATTGTTCCTCCGAATCCCTGGGGTCCAATCATACCAGCCTCCTTGTGGCTCCCAAACTCAGCTAGTGTGACAAACTCCGACCCTGCTCCTTTGTCAGCCTGAAGTGCCTCTTCCCCCACACTCCCAAACCCCACAACCCTGGAAAAGGCACAGCCTTGGTGCAGAAGAAAAGGTAAAATGAGCTTGTGGCATCAGAGGGTCCTGAATTTAAATGCTGCCTCCAACATGTTCAAGCCATGCCACCTGGAGTCAATCGTTTCACTTCCCTGAGTCTCAGTTTTCTCATCTGTACAATGCAAACTGCCTCACGTGAAACAAGAAATATATTTTTTTTTTTATTGAATGGTAATTGTGTACATTGATGCACTTTGGGGGTACAGTGTGGTGTTTTCATACATAATCCAAGACACTTCCAGTGAAACAAGAAATATTATAGGAGAGTAGATGACTGTGCCTCATTCATCAGAGTCATGCTTTCCAACAAGGCTGATATACATCCTTCCTCTTCCAGGAAGCCCTCCTTGACTTCTGCAGCTAGTGTCCAGTGATGTCCTGTGTCTCTGGGAGATCTGGACCCCTGCTTAGTAGATGACTATGTCAGCATCTCTAAGCATCACCAGGAAGACACCTATTCACAGTGGGCCTAGCCCAGCATTCATTCACTTTGGCTGTGAAATGAGAGATTGAGTTAGACAGGGATTGAGTTAGGGCAGAAAGGAGGCTGTCCACATGGTGCAAGGGTATGATGCCAGGAAGTTGAGGTCTTCTTCTAAGAGATTCTCCCCTACCTGGTGGAGGCCAGAGGCTGTAGGTTAGAGGTTAGACTTAGAGTCAGCCCTACCTGAAGGCCCCGGGAGCCTATTACATGGGCTTCCCCCCACGTGTATCTATCCTGGCTTAGAAAGGTAGAAAGAAGAAAAGTTTAGGCAAGTGGAGAGGGCATCCTTCCCCTCCCTTAAAGCTCACCTGCTCTGAGCTTGGTGTTGGGGATGGGGTCTGGACAGGGCTCAGAGGCTTGTGGGCTTTCGGCAAGAGTGGGGTTGGGTCCTAAACTGGTGGCCACACAAACACAAGGGCAAATGGGTTGGGGTTAAGAGTGAGGAAGGCGGAGCAGGACACCTTACAGTTTGGGGTGAGGCGTAGTGAGGACTTATGCAGTGGAGAGGGGCTCCAACTCTACCCTGCCCGTGCTAGTTGGCTAGGGCTGAATAACAGAGTAGCACCAACTGGATGGCTTAACCCACTGGAAAAAAAAATTTTTTTTGAGACAGTGTCTCACTATGCCATCCTTGGCAGAGTACCATAGTAGCACAGCTCACAGCAACCTCCAACTCTTGGGCTTAAGTGATTCTCTTGCCTCAGCCTCCCAAGTAGCTGGGAGTACAGGCACCTGCCAGAACACCCGGCTATTTTTTTGTTGTAGTTGTCATTGTTGTTTAGCAGGCCCGGGGCCAGGTTCAAACCCACCAGCCCCTAGTGTATGTGGCCAGCACCCTAACCACTGAGCACAGGCATCAAGCGAGCCCACAGAAATTTATTCTCAGAGTTCTGGAGGCTGTAAGTCTGAGATGAGAAGCCTGAGGTGCTGGTTCCCTCTGAGGCTGTGAGGGAGACAGCTGCTGGTGACTCTCTGGCAATCTTTGGCATTTCTTGGCCTTTGGACACATCGCCCTCATCTCTGCCTTCATCATCGCCCGGCACTCTCCTTTTGTGCATGTCTGTGTCCAAATTTCCCCTTTGTATAAGGACAGCAGCCAAAATGGATGAGGACTCACCCTAATGACTTCAGTTGAACTTGAAGACCTCTACAAAATCCCTATTTTTAAATAAGGTCGCCTTCTAAGGTGTTGGGGGTTAAGACTTCAATATTCTTGAGGGAGGGGCACAATTCAGCCCATATCTCCACTCCACTGGCTCCAGCTCACCTCCAAGCACGGGCCAGGGAGGCTGAGGAAAATGTACATGTTGGCCAATGCAGCCATGGTGGAACGTGGACGGGTTCACATCTTTCTTCTTCCTTTTCTTCCTTCTTCCCCCCACCAACCTATCCCTCACTGCCACCAAAATCTAAGTTGACAACCAGCAGCACTCAGTCACAGAAAGAGCCATAGTCTGGTGTTGAGAGACTGGGCTCCTCCCACCTCTCTGACTCACTGGTTCTTTTCCTTCCTCAGGCCTCAGTTTCCCCACTGTACAATGAAAGGTTTGGATGGAAACAGATATGCAACAATGAAGTATGAAAAGTGCTGCGTGGGGTACCTTGTCACTAATCATTGATCTAAAGATTATGAGTGATGTGACATTTTTCGTGCGTCAGAACAGATTCAAGGTTATTTTTATAATGAGATCAATTCCAGTCTCTTGAATTCACAAGACCTTTCTGAGTGAGAAAGAAAGGGCTGGGGTTATGTGGAGTGCACTGGGAATTTTGCATAACCCAAGGTCATCTTATCTGTGACCCATGGGAGCATGTGAACACCATGGGCCACACATAAACCAAGCAGAGAGCTGTCAGGCTGTTGATGTCAGAACTGCTCCCCAACCTACCATGCTGGCTCGCTGGCCTCTGGGCTGCTGACCTCATGCTGACCACCAGGACCTTGAGTGGGGGGAGGTGGTCCCTTATTTCCTTCTCACACTAACCTCAGCCTGACCATTGATGTTGGCAGGAAGAAGTATCCATCACGGGATTTATCTGAACCTCTTTCTTCACCTTTAAACTTCATCCAGCAGCATTATGGCCTTGGCCCTGACCCCACGAGCCACAGGACGCTCAGCTGTTCGTCCTTCCTATACCTATACAGCACTGCAGCCACATACAGATTGCCACCAGGCCTATCCTGGTCCTGCTCTCCTCCCATTCTTCTGGATGACCTGGATTTCTAGAAATCTCTGGCCGACCTGCAGTTGGTTTATTTTCTTCTTAACATGCTCCCCTCGCCCATGAGCGCTGAACATGACACCCCAAGCAATCAGAATCCAGCTCATCTCCTCTGTTGCCCTGAAACTTCTGCCTCTACTAATGCAACCTATCACTCCATTAACTTTTCTCTTTTTCACATACAGAATAATTTTTTAATTATAAAGATATTATGTGATCACTGTAGACAATGGGATCTTACCATTTAGGGGTAATAACTGTTCATATTCAGAAATAATTCCTTCCGGCCTTCTTCCATGCACATTTTTAAATAAAATCAGAGTAAAGGTATACCTCTAACTCTATATTATGCTTTTTGGATTTTGTTAAATCGTAAGTCTTTTCCTGTGTTGTTACATAAGTATCTTTGGAAACACCACTTAATGGCTTTGTCCTATAGCTTTTATGATTAGCTACTTAACTATGATCCTGACATTGGATTTTTAGGATATTTGCAACTAACTATCCTCTATTATAAATTGCACTGTGATGTAGACACCCATACAATGTTTTCCAAATTTCCATTTCCCTAAAAGAAAGATATTCCAAGAAGTGAAATTACTGGGTCCAAAGGAAATTTTACATAAAGAAAACTTAGGGGCTTTCTTCTGATTGTGAAAGTAATTCGCTGGAGATGATTCAGGAACACAGAAAAGCACATGCAAATTACAAGAAGTGAAAACACCGACTACCTCCAAGCAGGAGTGGAGGTGGCACTACAACAGGAGGGCTGACTGGAAGCAGTCAGCTAGTCAGTGGGCCCCAACATTCTTGGCACCAGGGATCAGTTCATGGAAGACCATTTTTCTATGGTTGGGGCTGGTGGGGCTGGGAAGTGGGGATGGGATCTGATGGGAGGTGGAGCTCAGGTGGTAATTAATCAAGTGAAGGGAGCAGGGCGGCTATAAATACGGAGGACGCTTTGCCCATGCACCTGCTTCTCGTCTCCTACTGTGTGGCCTGGTTCCTGACAGGCCACTGGCCGGTACCAGTCCACACCTAGGGATGGGAGACTGCAGACCTAGGTGATCCTCCCTCCCACACCCTAGGAAAGGGTGCAAGTTTATTCTCTGGAAAGGACAAAAGAAACACTATGCATACTTGAGGGTAAGAGCACCATATATAAAACAGAGGCGTTAGTGGAAGTTTACAGACTGAGTGGTGAGACTTCCCACCTTCTCCCTCCAGTCAGTTCCCAGAACACCGGCTGAGAAGGCTAAAAAAAGAGGAAGTGATGTAGCCTCCTCAAGGTGGTGGAAGCCCTCCTCGGAGATGAACTGCAGAGAAATGATCTAGGAAGGGGTGGGGGAGAGCATCCAGGGGAAGAGGAAACAGCATTTTCCAAGGTGTTAAGTGCCTAAACCCTTCCCCACCTCCCCTCCCAGAACAAAAGGCCTGTTGCTGGAGTTTCCTTCCCCCTATGCCCAGTATAAAGACAACCCCGACCACTTTCTGTGCAGCTGCCATCTTTGCCCAGGCAGGTCTCAGTCCCCTTTCATGAAACCTGCCCTGAATCTCTCCTGGTCTCTCTGGGTACACCACAGAACCCCCTTCATAAGGCTTTAAAGAAGAAGAAAAGGGCTTGATATACCTGCTGCTCGGGATTGGGTTGATTGGTTTGTTTGTTTTG
The DNA here is from genome assembly GCF_000181295.1 of Otolemur garnettii. Classification (NCBI taxonomy): domain Eukaryota; kingdom Metazoa; phylum Chordata; class Mammalia; order Primates; family Galagidae; genus Otolemur; species Otolemur garnettii. Next base: position 21,917,601 of record NW_003852420.1, on the reverse strand, counting down.
AGACAGAGACTCAAGCTGTTGCCCTGGGTAGAGTGCTGTGGCATCACAGCTCACAGCAACCTCAGACTCTTGGGCACAAGTGATTCTCTTGCTTCAGCCTCCCAAGTAGCTGGGACTACAGGCACCCACCACAATGCCCAGCTATTTTTTGTTGCAGTTTGGCTGGGGCCAGGTTCAAACCTGCCACCCTCGGTACATGGGGCTGGCGCCCTATTCACTGAGCCACAGGCACTGCCCAAAATTTTTTTCCTTTCTGGTAATGTTATGCCTAAATTATCATCCCATTTCTAAGATTGTTTTAATTTTACATTTAGTACTTTACCCCACCTCGAACACAATCAGAGACAAACAATTGTTGAATAAAATAAAATAAAATAAAACAAAGCACAAACAAATAAATTTAGCTGTAAGATAAGGTGAAGTGCTAACTTTTCCCCAATAAATGACCAGTGGTTTCAGTGGCACTTATTAAATGATCCTACACTGATTTGTGATAACAGCTTCACCATCTACATTTTTATCCATAAAACAGTCTATTTCTAGACTAATTCTGTTCCATTGATCTATCAACTGATAGGATATTATCACACTTTTCATCAGCATAGCTTTACAATGTATGTTAGTATCTGCTAGAATACATTCTCCTTTTGTTACTTTAACTTTTTTTAAGAATCTTAGAAGCCATGTATATGTTTTCCCTTTTTTTTTTTTTTTTTGGGCCGGAGCCTCAAGTTGTCCCCCTGCGTAGAGTGATATGGCATCACAGCTCACAGCAACCTCCAACTCCTGGGCTCAAGCAAGTCTTCTGCCTCCGCCTCCCAAGTGGCTGGGACCACAGGCACTCACCACAACACCTGGCTATTTTTTGGTTGCAGCCATCATTGTTATTTGGCGGGCCTGGGCTGGATTCGAACCCACCACCTTAGGTGTATGTGGCTGGCACCTTAGCCACTTGAGCCCCAAGGCACCAAGCCGTATATATGTTTTCTATGCAAAGAGTCGTCTCAATGGAATCTGATAGACCCAAAAGGAAAGACCTAAAGATAAAGGTGCTGGGGGTGCCCCAAGGAAATGGATAGTCAGGTGGTTGTACAATGAAGTTCCCATCAGGAAGTCCCAGCCATTCACACACAGCATCCAAACAGCTTTTCTTTTTTTAGTTGCTTTTTATTTGCCTTACTGACCCTCTTAAATATATGAGCACATGGTTGAAGAGTCCAGGCATTTGAGAAAAGCAGCTTATAGGAAAGAGTCTGAAGTGAACAGAATAAAGCTTTCCAGAAGAGATGATGTATTAAGATTGTCACTGCTTTACTCAGAAAAATAAAAGAGCATTATATCCCTGAAGTAAGAATGTAATGCTCTAAGAAACATGCAGAGGATAATGACAAAACCAAGTTATTAGAAAGTAAAAACATTGCAGGACACAGTGGCTCATGCCTGTAATCCTAGCACTCTGGGAGGCTGAGGCGGGTGGATTGCCTGAGCTCACGAGTTCAAGTCCAACCTGAGCAAATGTGAGACCCTGTCTCTACTAAAATAGAAAAACTGAGGCAAGAGGATCGCTTGAGCCCAAGAGTTGGAAGTTGCTGTGAGCTATGATGCCATTGCACTCTACCCAGAGCAACAGCTTGAGACTCTGTCTCAAAAAAAAAAAAAAAAAAAGGTAAAAACATGATAGCAGAATCGAAAACTAAAATAGAAAGGTTGGGGAACAGAAAAAAGAAGCATGTAAATAAAGACAATTCAGTGATCAAGAGGGCCACAAAGGGCCCAGCCCAGTGTTTGAGTCAGTCTGTACTACCGAAAATTTTCAGAACGCCCGAGACAAAGAGACGAACCGACAAGTTTCTAGAGAGAGAACGCAGTTCCATACACAGTTTCAAGAATCAGAATGATATCAGACTTTGCAACAACCCTACTGGAAGCTAAAAGACAACAGAACTATGCTTTCGAGATTCTGAGGAACATGCTATTCATTCCAGAATTCTTTACACAAGCCTGCAGTCATTTTAATGGCTTGATTCCTTGAAGCTTTGAATAAACTTGCCTAAACTAAGCCCGCTGGATTAGTGCCTTTATATATTTTATTCTTCTCAAACTTGTTCACTGTCTTCAGCAGCTATTTGTCTATTCAAATTTTCTTCATCATGAATCTATCTTAATAATTTATATTTCTTCGCCAAAAATAAATCTTCTATTTGACTTAAGCGTTCAGGCAGCCTTATCTCATCATACATTCTCATTGTGTTTACACTTTGACAAAAAGCTCTAAGTGAAATTGTTCCTCGGCTTCTGAGTGTGCCCTGTGGAGGTGCTTTGTAATCAGTGTTATGTGAGTTTGGTAATGAATTGGAAAGCTTTTGTGTGTGTGTGTGTGTGCAGTTTTTGGCCGGGGTTGGGCTTGAACCTGCCACCCCCAGTATATGGGGCCGGCGCCCTACTCTTTGAGCCACTTGTGCCGTCCTGAATTGGAAAGCTTTTCAACTAAAACCCCTGAACCTTTTATGAGTGGGCTGCCACTAAAGCTATTGCTACATATGAGCTTATATAATCGGGAATTTGGGCAATAAAAGTGACACATCTGACATGGGTACCAATTAAATGCCATCATGTCCACTTCAGCTCACTGATGCAACTGACAAGAGCCACCCTCTTAAATCTGGATTTTGTCGTTCAGCGTTAGCCACTCCTAGCTTTGAGAAATCAGATTTATCCTTCAGCTGATAAATCTAAGAAGCTTAATGCAATTAAATGCATTCCCTAGTGGAAATGACGCTGATTCTTGAATCTGTGTGTTTGAGGTCACTGTTAACTGAAAAATACTATTTCAAAAAGGCAATACCCTTGTGTACCCCACCCCACAGGACAGGAAGCAGCAGAGTGGAGTATCACAGAGAGCCTGATGGAGGGGACATGATTATCTAGGCCATTCACTGACTTCAGGGAACCTCAATCAGTCCTGCTTGGCAAGGACCCAGAGGAATCTCTAAAACCAGAAACAGGAACTCTTGGATAAAGGGAGGATGAATTCCCATGAGGGGCAGACACAGGAAGCCAAAGCCAGCATACAGTCCATAGGCTCCTCTAGAGGGGATGCCCAGGCATTAGATTAGGATAATAGGTACAAATGCCAAACTTTATGCATGGGAAGAAACAGCCTCAACCTACAGGGGTCAGGACTATAATAAGGCTGAGTGCCCAGCATTGCTTCCCACCTCTACAGGAGCCTCCAGAAGAACTGAGCAGATGACAGCAGAATGTGTCAGAACCAGACTCATCAAGGGGACAGGCCAAGACCAAGAACGCTACCAACCCAGCAGCATTAGTGGAACTTTTGACATCATTTACGAGTGAGGTTATATATGCAACTGTGTTTTAGCAAGTATGTTACAAAAGCATTTAATATTCACCTATGTGAACCACACCACTTTTTTTTTTTTTTAGAGACAGAGTCTCATTTTTTCACCCTTGGTAGAGTGCCGTGGCGTCATAGCTTACAGCAACCTCCAGCCCTTGGGCTTAGGCAATTCTTTGCCTCAGCCTCCTGAGTAGCTGGGACTACAGGCACCCACCACAATGCCCAGCTATTTGTTGCAGTTTGGCCGGGGTCAGGTTTGAACCCGCCACTTTCTGTATATAGGGCCGACACCCTACTCACTGAGCCACAGGTGCCGCCCACCATACCACATTTTTGTAACTCTGTCTATACAATTCTTTACTATTTACTATGCCAGGAGACTCAAAAAATGAAAGTGGTCCAGGCTTCCCAGCATCTGAAAAGCTTTGAAAAGAGTAAGAAAACTGAACCAAAGATTTTTATATTTCTGGGTTTCTAGGCTTTTCTCGGGCCTGGACCATGCATCCCAAATGCCCAGAATAATGATTTTCTGAACCAGAAAAATGGGTTCATTAAAGTCTGTAGAATTTGACTGAACTGAACTCAGATAGTCTGACCAAGCTCAGCAGGGAACCCTTTCAAAAGACTAAAGCCCATGAGTTGTTTTGTTTGTTTTTGCAGAACATGAAGAAGTAGAAAACAGGGAGAGCGACCCTATCCACAACCAGTTTAGAAGAGAACTCCAAAATACAGCTTGAGGGGCAGGTAAGGGACACAGAAAGGAAAGGAAAGTAGGCTACAGCCCCGGGGCCTGGGGTGGCGGCAAACAGGGACCCAGCTGAGCTAAAAGCAGCGTCTTCTCGGGGACTAGCAGCTATCTCTGAACAGACATCTGGACCCCTTCCTTTTGGGGAGAGAGTCCTAAGATAAACCAAAGGCAGGGTCTACTTCCCTTTAGGGAGGCAAAGTGAGAAGATACCACTTTAAGTTCAGCCAATCAGATGCTCCAAGAAGGACTCCCCAGGAAGTACTGAAAAGATGCAGGGCAGTCACAGATAAGCCCGGGGGTACGATGGAGAGTGCCCAGGGGGTGCAGAATCCAAGAACGTGGATTCGTTCCAGCAAGACACACCCAGTAACAGCATTACCAGCTGAGGAATTCTAAACAAACTGTTTCCTTGATGGTATCTGTTTTTTATTATTTTTTTAATTTTTTTTTTTTTTTTTTTT
>NW_003852420.1:21904421-21912998 GCF_000181295.1 Otolemur garnettii | reverse complement strand
CACCCTGGGTAGAGTGCCATGGCACCACAGCTCACAGCAACCTCCAACTCCTGGGCTTAAGCGATTCTCTTGCCTCAGCCTCCCAAGTAGCTGGGACTGCAGGCGCCTGCCACAACACCCAGCTCGTTTTTGTAGTTGTCATTGTTGTTTGGCCTGGGCTGGATTCAAACCCACCAGGCCTGGGCTGGATTTGAACCCACCAGCTCTGGTGTATGTGGCTGGTGCCTTAGCCTCTTAAGCTACAGGCACTGAGCCCCTGGGTGGTATCTTGGCTGGTGTCTTAGTACATTTGTGCTGCTACAACAAAATGCCTGAGACAGGGTAACTTACAAAGAACATATATTTATCTCTTATGGGCTGGGAGGCTGAGAAGTCCAAGATCAAGGCACTGGCAGGTTTGGGGCCTGGTGAGGGCTCCATCTCTGCTTCTAAGGAGGTCCCCTCCTGCTGTATCCTCCAGAGAGGACAAACATCGTATCCTCACGTATAGTTCCTTCCAGCTCTTTTATAAGCTCACTAATCCCATTTATGAGAGCTCAGTCCTGATGACTAAAGGTTCCACCTCTTAATATTATTAGCTTGGTAATTGAGTTTTAACATGAATTTTGGAAGGGACACAAACATTTCAAACCAAGCATTTCGCCCCTGACCATTAAAATGCATGTCCTTCTCACATGCAAAATATCTTCCTTCCATCACAATAGCCCCAAAGTCTTAACTTATGCCAGCATCAACTCAAAAGTCTAAAACTCAGAGACTTGTGTAAATATTACCTAATCAGATATGAGTAATACTCAAAAGAATGAGTCATTCTGAGGCAAATTCTCCTCCAGCTGTGAACCTGTGAAATCAAACAAGTTATGTGCTTCCAAAATAACAATGATACGACAGGCACACAACAGATATTCTCATTATAAAAGGGAGCAAAAGAAAAGAAAAAATGGGTAATACATTCCCAGTGAACCCAAAACTCAACAAGGCAAACAACATTCAATCATCAGGCTGGAAATCATCTTCTTTGCCTCTATGTCCCACCTTCTGGACATACTAGGGTGGGGGCTGGGCCCCACCTCTGTGGCTTCTCTGGGTATAACTACAGAGCAGCTCTCAACAGTTGAAGTTGGGTGCCTTTGGCTCTCCCTGGCTGGTGTTGCATGCTGGTGGGTCCACAGGCCTGGGATCTTGTGGGCAGCCCTACCCCCACAGCTCCACTAAGCATTGCCTTAGTGGAGACTCCAAGGAGTGTCCCCACTCTATCGCTGCACTAGACATTGCCAAGGCTCTCCAAGGCATCTTTGAAATCCAGGTGGAGGTGGTCATGCCTCCATAGCTTGTGCACTCTGCATGCCTCCAGAGTTAGCAGCACTTGGATGTCACCAAAGTTTGCTATCTCCGCCCTCTAGAGCAGTAGCCCAAACTACATCTGGACCCACTTGAACCCAGCTGGGATAGCTAAGGAGCACTGCACCAAAAATGGGGAGCAGAGACTTGAGGCATCCCTAGGTAATAAGTCCCAAAGTCCCCCAGGTGCCAAGGCCCCTTCCTTGAAACCATTCCGCTCTCAAGAACCTGGCAGTCAGGGCCTGTGCTGGGAGTGGCAGCCTCAAAAATCTCTGAAATGCCTTTGGAGTCATTCTTCCATCATTCTGACAAACAGCATCGGGTTCCTTCCATCCAGGCTAATTTCCTTATCAAATGTTTGCTTGGGCACACTTCAGTGTTCTCTCCAAAAAGTTTTTTTTTTTTTTGCAATTTTTGGCCAGGGCTGGGTTTGAACCCGCCACCTCCGGCATATGGGGCCGGCGCCCTATTCCTTTGAGCACAAGCACTGCCGCATTTTTTTATTCTTTATGTAGCCAGGCTGAGAATTTTCCAAATCTTTAAATCCTGCTTTCATTTTCATCATAAATTCCACTTTTAATTCATTCCTCTCTTCTTTGCAATAAGCAGTCGAGAGAAGCCGTGCAGCACTCTGAACACTTCACATAGAGATTTCTTCCACCAAATATCCTAGTTAATCGCTTGTGAGTTCTGCCTTGCACAGAGGAGTATGACACAGACACAATTCAGCATAATTCTTTGCCCCTTTGTAATAAGAATGGGTTCTCCCCAGTGTCCTCATTTCCATCTGAGACATCACTGTAATTGCCTTTACCACTCGTATTTTTACCAACATTCTGTTCACAAACACTTAGATAGTCTCTGAGCAGATTTAGGTTCTCTCTATAGCTCTCTTCCTCTGAGTCTTTAATGCTCCGTTCATGAGATCTAGGCTTTTTCTAGCATGCACTTCCAAATTCTTCCAGCCTCTACCTACCACCCAGTTCTAAAGCTGCTTCTACATTTTTTGGTATTTGTTATAGCAACACCCCACTCCTGATACCAATTTCTAGCTTAATCCACTCGTGCTGCTTCAACAAAATACTTGAGACTGGGTAGTTTATAAAGAACAGAAACTTATTTCTCACAATCAGGAGGATGAGAAGTCCAAGATCAAGGTGTTCATACCTTTGGTGTCTGGTGAGGGCCCTGTCTCTGCTTCCCACAAGGCACCTGGCTGCTGCATCCTTTGGAGAGGACAAATGCTGTGTCTTTACACGGTGGAAGAGATCAAAAGCCAAAAAGATGGGAAGAACTAGCTAGCTCTCTCCAGTCCTTTATAAGATCTCTGGTCCCTTTCGTAAAGGCTCTGTTGTAGGGCTTTAGTGGTCTTTAGTGGCCTGCTTTAGGGCTCTGCCCTCATGACTTAATCACCTCCTAAAGGCCCCACCTCAAAAGCATGGATGCGTGGGAGCTCTTTTTCTAGGCCCGCGTTCACCAGCCTGTGTCTCTGAAGCAGTAGCTTCCCCTGGAACTTGGCAGCTACCACCAGGACTCGGAAGCTTGAGCACAACGGTTAGGGGTTGTGTCCTCCACCTCCATGTGTTCTGCCTCCAGGTCCGGCTACAACTGAAAGGGCCAGATCAATGCCATTTTGTTGTTTACTGCATAAGATCTATTCCACCCCAACCCCCCTGCTATTACCTTCCTCCACCCCTGGTTGTACATACTGTTTACTGCATACCGTGCACATACTATTTACTACATAAGTTCTGTTCCTAACTCCTGGCCTGCAGGGCCACTCCCCCACCCCAGGTTGCACAGCCACTGAGCCGTTAACTGAGTCACCTTAGGCAAACAGCTGCCATAATAAACAATAAGTTTCTATTACCTTGAAATACAGGTATTTCCCTCCAGCCACCTAATCAGGCTGCACCAACTCTAGCCCCTGGTTAAGAGACCCCCCACCCCTCACCTGTACCAATCCAAATTCTCCTTTACTAGTAAAATCATCAACCACTAATGCAAATCCTCCTTTACTAATGAAATCACCAACCACCAATCAAGGAGTGTACCTGTTACGGACCCTACCTTTCTTGCTTTCTGTACCCCATAAAAACTTGCTCTACCCTGAGTTCGGGGCTCTTCCTCGGCTTGCAAATCAGGAGAGTCCAGACCCGGGTCTGAATAAAACTCACCTCGTGCTTTTTACATCGGAGTGTGTCTCAGACTGTCTGTTGGGGAATTTCGGGCATAACACAACTTCTCTCGAATGTATTCAGCGCTGAGTTCCATAGCAGTAGTCCGGTTGGGGCGGCAGCCCAAGCAGGGACGAAACCCCAACTCAGACCCAGGCCACACGGCTTTCGGACTGACTTTTTTTAAAAAAACAGGATCTCACTATGTTGCCCAGGCTGGTCTCAAACTCCCAGCTTCAGGCAATACTCCTGCCTCAGCCTCTTGAGTAGCTGAGATTACAGATGAGCTGCACCATGCCTTGGGATTGGCTTAGGATTGGCTTTTAATGATGAGATGAGAATAAGAGACAAAGCTTTGGGTCCCATTGTGGGGGAGGGGTGAAACTGAGTCTCCTACATAAAGAGAACTTTCTCTTTCTCTCCCTCTCTCTTCCCTGGTTCTAGTAGGAAGAGAAAATGCCTATTCAGAAACTTAGTAACCATAAACATAAGTGATAGAAAATCATTCTAGAGAGATGGTTCCTCAAGCCAAGCCATGTGAAAGTTGATTTTTTTTTTTAAAAAGCTCCATTATGTCTGAACATATAATCCAAGATGACAAAACACACAAAATAGAGTGTGCAAATATACAGAAGAATCTGATCTCCAAACACTTTAAATCACTGAACCACTGGGTAGGATTTAAAACATATGGAATAAAATAATTACTGCCTCCAAGACTTAATCTTTCACTGCATCCACACTCTGGCTGTGATCTCGCCATAGGCAGAGTGTAGTTTTATGCCCCTTAACTTAGAGGTTGGCTGGGTTCCTTGTTTGGCAAGTGATATGAGGAGGAAGTAACCATGGATCATTTCCAGACTAAGCTCTAAAAAGCCTCAGTGTTTCTGTTTGTTCCTTTGTCCCTCTGCAATCCTCATGAGAAGATCTTCCACTGGGGTGCTGCCCTTTCAGACAGGGCCTTGAATGAATGTTCTAGAAGCAGAGCTGCTCCAGCTGACCACAGATCTTAGCTGTGCCCCAGCTGCCACAGTTGTAAGCAGAGGCCCTCAACTGAGCCTAATCTAGTTCACAGAGCTGCTCCAGCCAATCAACAGGTTCATAAGAATAAGTGATTTTTGTTTTAGGCCACTGAGATGCTGGGTGATTTGTTGTACAATATTATTACGAAAATATCAGTGTGATATAAATAGGTTTTAAATTACTAAGGAAAAACATATCAAAAGTGAGGGAAAAAAAATTTTTTTTCATGAAGACAACTTTATTTTTTTACACTTAAAAGTTGATGAAAAACCACAACTAATCCTACTAAAGAAAATCCAACATTTTAATTGAAAAACATTGTAACTATATTTACTCATTAAATATTATTTAAGTTTTGGAAAAGATATTATTAAGAAAAAATGTTCATATATTGTAGAAAAAGGACTAAATCAAACAGAAAAAAATGTTTTAGAAGTTATTGAAATTAAAAACTAGTGGAGAATCCTGCTTTTACTCACAAAGGATTAATGTGTATGAAAATTTCCCTCCTGCCGTAAGCAACTAGAAAACAAGGGGAAAATATATGAAACAACTGCTTCAAATATAGAAAACAATTGCTTTTAGACATTGGGCAACAGGCAGTGCAAGACTCTGACCCCAGAGAGAAGGGAAATAAAGTGAGTCCTACCATTGCCACAGTTCACCCTGTAGAAACAGTTTCCAAGCTGCAGAGCAGGAAGGGGAAACCCAAACAGAGACCAACAGTCTTGCTGAACTGAAGGGCAAGAGCTCAGAAAAGTACCAGAAAGATGGAGCTGGAGAGAGAGAGAAAAAACACTCCAGAGATCTTCAGGAGAATGCCCTTGGACAGTTAGCTAAGTAATGATCACTGTGTGTGTAAGATGAAACTCCATGAATATAAGCCAAGAATCAAAAGAAAACTATTAACTGAGAAAAAACCCCTGGAGCTCCAGAGGGCCAGAAACAGTTCATGTTCCCACCTTCCAAAGAGAAGAAGCCACATAATACATGAGGCATTGGATAAAGTCCCAATTTGAGTATCATCTAGTAATGGGGTAAGTTAGCTCCACTATTGTAGAATATAAATGCCTTAACACAATAACTAAGAAAATGACATGAAGGCTATGTTAATCAGTTGGATCAAAGTATTTCAAACTGTATGTAGAAAAAACACACTGTACCCCATGATAATATTAATGTACACAGCTATGATTTAATAAAAAAAAGCAAACGCTCCTAATTCAATATGAAATCAGCACATTGTACCCCATAAATGCATTAATGTATATGTGATCTATGTGTTTATGATTTAATAAAAATAAAATAAAATAGCCCCACTTTAAAGGATCCTCTGGACTTACCCTAAAAAAACTTAAAAGCAAGTTCAAGAGAACCTAATATCCTAGGTTTATTTAATTGCATGGTGGAGAAATTTCAACATTTTATAGAGGAAAACAATAAAATTCAACAGATATAACTTAGCAATGTCCAAACCTCAATGTAAAATTACTAGGCAGGCAAAAAAACAGGAAAAAGTAGCCCATAACCAGGCGAAAGTTAATCAATAGAAACAAGCCCCCAAATGATAGTGTGATGGAATTAGCAGAAAGGTAAATTGAAAGAGCTATTTTATAAATATAAATATATATTCTCAAGAATATAAAGGAAAACATGAACATGCTGAAGAAAAAGTGGAAGATATTTTTAAAGACCAAAATGGGATTTATAAAGAGAAGAAAATGCAGTATCAGAAAAACATATATACTGGATGAGATTTACATCAAAATAGACACTACAGTAAAGATGAAGCCATACCAACAGAAACTATCCAAAATAAAGTACAAAAAGAAAATCATTCCAAAAAATTGCCCAGCACATCAGTAACTATGGTATAACATCAAGTAGCCTAACGATGATTAGGAAAACCCCAGAAGTAAAAAGAGAGAATAGAGAAGAGAAACAGTGTGACATTTAAAGAAAAAAGTGACGAGTTTGGCATGGTGGTTCATGCCTATAATCATAATATTTTGTGCAGCTGAGGCAGGAGGATTGCTTGAGCCCAGGAGTTGAAGCTTACAGTGAGCTTTGATGATGCCATTACACTTTAACGTGGACAACAGAGTGAGACCCTGTCTCAAATAACTAAAAAACTATATAACTAAACAAAATTTTAGAAGACAAAATAATTTCAAATTGATTAAAATCATAAACTCAAAGAATCCAAATTAATAAGCTCAATAATACCTGGCTCGGCACCCGTAGCACAGTGGTTACGCGCCAGCCACATACACTGAAGGTGATGGGTTCAAGCCCAGCCGGGGTCAGCTAAGCAACATTGACAACTGTAACAAAAAATAGCCAGGCATTGTGGTGGGTGCTTGTAGTCCCAGCTACTTGGGAGGCTGAGGCAAGAGAATCGCTTGAGCCCAAGAGTTTGAGGTTGTTATGAACTGTGACGCCACGGCACTCTTCTGGGGGTGACATGGTGAGACTCTGTCTAAAACAAAAAAAAGAAGTTCAACAATACCAAGTAGGACAAATATTTTAAAAACCAACCAAGACATGTCCTAATTAAATAATTGAAAATGAGAGATAAAGAGAAAATCTTAAAAGCATTCAGAGAAAAAGAAACATTATTACAGAAGAACAAAGATAAGGATGAAAGAAGAGTTTTCATCAGAAACTAAGCAAGCCAAAACAGAATGGAACAACATTTTTAAAGTTTAAAAAAAAAACAAAAAACTATCAACCTAGACCACTAAAGCTGTGGAAAATAGATTTCAAAAATAAAAGTGACTGGCTGGGCTTGGTGGCTCATGCCTGTAATCCTAGCACACTGGGAGACTGAAGCAGGTGGATAGCTTGAGATAACAAGTTGGAGACCAGCCTGAGCAAGAGCAAGCCCCCATCTCTACTGAAAAATAGAAAAACTAGCCAGGTGGTGGCAAGCGCCTGTACTTCCAGGTACTCAGGAGGCTGAAGCAAGAGGATCTCTTGAGCCCAAGAGTATGAGGTTGATGTGAGCTATGACATTATGACATTTCTAACCAGGGTGACAGAGTCACACTCTGTCTCAAAAATAAATAAATAAGACTGATATATGCTACAAGATGTATACAAACATTATACTAAATGAAGGAATGACCACACATTATGGAATTCTATTTATATTAAATATCTGGAATAGGTGAACCTACAAAGATAGAAATTAGATTAGTGATTGTCTAGGGATGGGAGTTTGGGGATAAATGAGAAGTGACTGCTAATAGGTAAAGGATTTCTTTCCAGAGTGTTAAAAATGTTCTAAAATTGATTGTTCTGATGGTTGCATAGCCCTGTGACTATACTAAGAGCCAACAGTTTTACACTTTAAGTGAGTGAATTTCATGGTATATAAATTACATCTCATCAAAGCTATTATTTTAGGGCAGCACCTGTGGCTCAAAGGAGTAGGGCACTGGCCCCATATGCCCCAGGTGGCGGGTTCAAACCCAGCCCTGGCCAAAAACTGCAAAAAAGAATTTTTTTAAAAGCTATTATTTTAAAAAATGAAAGAAAAACAAAGGCATTTTTTTCAAACAAAAACTAAATAAATTCGTTGCCAGCACATCTGCACTACAAAATATGTTAAAAGATGTTTTTTTAGGAATAAAATGATACAGATGGACATTTTGATCTACAGATATGAACAAAGAGAAAAATATGATAAATATCTGGCTAAACATAAAAGACACTTCTTAAAATATTGTTAAAAGATTGACTAAAGCAAAGAAAAACATTATATTGTGATATTGATAACATACCTAGGAATAAAACATATGACAGCAATATCCCTGTAGGGGGATATAGGCCAGGAGAGAAGGAATAGAAATATATTATTATAAGGTTTCTTTTTTTTTTCAAAGATTTTATTGGTTTTATTATAATACATCTAGGTAAAAACTTGCATATTTTGAAAAAGATAGAAAGTGGTACTAAAATGGACATTTTTCTTTATAAGAAATGTGCTCATAGGCTTGGCGCCTATAGCTCAACCGGCTAAGGCGCCAGCCAC
>NW_003852420.1:21901371-21904341 GCF_000181295.1 Otolemur garnettii | reverse complement strand
GTCCCAGCTACTTGGGAGGCAGAGGCAGGAGACTCGCTTGAGCCCAGGAGTTGGAGGTTGCTGTGAGTTGTAATGCCACGGCACTCTACCCAGGGGGACAGCTTGAGGCTCCGTCTCAAAAAAAAAAAGAAAAAGAAAAAGAAATTTGCTCATAGATATGTTCTATCAAATGTTAAAATGGTTATTTTGCTCTTATAAGCTTTCTTACTTAATATATGAAATGGTATAATATGATTTGAAGGTAGACTGTGATAATAGGTTAAAGATAAATATGGTAAAGCCCAGCAAAACCACTATAAAAACAAAGTTTTAAGGAGAGGTACAGCTTATAAGCCAATAAAGTAAATAAAACACAATCATATAACATCCACTCCCAGAAAGATGTGCTAGGGGTCTTTCAAAGCTAGAGAAGTGACATGATGATGAATTCCCTGGATTTTGTAAAAAATCCAAGATTTGGAAATTCAGAAGCTGGCACTCCTTAAATGCCAATAGATCAAAGATAAAGTTCTAATAAAAGCCTGTTCTCTTTAGACAGAGGACAAGAAAATGGGCAGCCTAGCAAGACAGAAAACCTTTGGACAATAACCACTCCACTCCAGCCAAACACCACAGAAAAAAACAGTACAACATGCAGTGTTGTATGTGTGTACATTTGCACATATGTTCTTCAGCATGGCCACACTCCCACTTACACCAGCAAAGGCTGAGTAGGAGTGTAGCAGTCAGTATAGCTTATGGCAAGGAGGAGTGAGAGTTATAAGAAACACCTATATAGCTCGGTAATGTAACTACCTTGGTGATAAAGGCATGGGGAAGGATCTGGCTCTCCTAACAAACATGAGAGCTTGCAAGACGAGAGCATTAGTGATTGGCAGTCTCTATACCTGTGGTGTTAAGAGCCATGGGAGTGTGTCTATAAGAGGCTGGAGGAGAAAGTAGTCAGGAACATGCACATTCTATCATGGACCTGCTCACTTTGACTCTTGCTTCTCCTGCCGGCAGAACGCCTGCATGGCGTCTCTCAGTGAAAGACTGCTAAAGACTGCTAAGATGTATTCTTACTAAGACTGCTTTACTCCCCCAAAGACTGTCTTTTCCTCTCTCTCTTCCTTCTGCTAAAGCAAATAGCCCTTAGGCCCCTAAGAGCAATTGTTCCGAGCAAGGTACCCTAGCACTCTGTGTCCAGAACCTAGATAAGCCAGGGGCTGGAGACCTGGTCAGTCCCAGGACCCAACAAGTGGTGACCCAGACGGCCCCAACATAGGAGGCCTAGATTTTGTTCTCACAAAGCTACAACAAGGTGCTGCCAACACCCCTGGAAAGGTGGTATAGATAAAGCCAAGTAGAGATCAGGAAAAAGTAATATGTATTTTACATGAAGAAATAAAGCTATCCCTGTTTGCAGATGACATGATTGTATATGTAGAAAACCCTTTGCACATCTATATACTAGCAATAAACTTAATAATAATAAAGTTAAAAATATAACACTGTTTACAATCACTAAGAAAATGAGGTATAAGTCTAACAAAACAGGTATAGGACTTGTATAAACTGTACAATGCTTATGAAATAAATCAAAAAGAGTTATGTAAGTACAGAGGCATACCATGTTCATGGATTGGGAGATTCAAAATAGTAATTATAACAGTTCTCCACAAGTTGATGTGCAGAATTCAATTCCTATCAAAATTCCAAGTCAAGAAAGGTTATTATAAAATTTTTATAAAAGGTAAAGGAACTAAAATAGCTAAACTTTAAAAAAAGAAGAAGAAGAAGAAGAAGAATATAGTGGAAAGAAATCAGTCTATCCAATTTCAAAACTTATTACATAGCTGTCTTAATCAGGACTGCATAGTACTAGTGGAAGCATAGACATATCCATGAAATAGAATAGAGAATTCAGAAACAGACCCACACAAATATTCCCAACTAATTTTTGACAAAGGCACAAATATAATTCAATGGAGAAAGATAGCCTTTTCAACAAATGGTGCCACAGAATTAAACAAAAATTAATGCTCCTCACCCTAAGGACTTAAAGAGATCTTAGGATTGATGCCAAAATTATGGTCCATACAAAAAATGATGAATCAGACTTGATCAAATTTTAAAATGTGGGCTCCACGCAGAAAGGCAAATCTGACATATTCTTACTCATATGTGGGAGCTAAATATTAAAATAACTGATCTCATGAAGATGGAGAATAGAATGATGGTTACCAGAGCTTGGAAGGGTAGCAGGAACTGAGTGAAGAAGAAGAGGGGATGGTCAAAAAATATATAGTTAGGTAAAATGAGCAAGACTTGATAGCATAACAAAGTGACTATAGTCAACAATAAGTTATGGTATACTTTAAAATAACTGCAAGAGTAGAACTGGAATGTTTCTAACACAAAGAAATGATAAATAATTGAGGTGATGGATAGCCCAGTTACCCTGCTTTGATTATTACACACTGTATGCCTATATCAAAACATCACAGGTAGGCTATAAACAACTATTATGTACCATCATAATTAAAAATAAAAAAATAAGTGTGGGCTCTGTGAAAGACCCTGATAATAGGATGAAAAGACAAGCTTCAAAGAGAGAAAAAAATATTTGCCAATCATATATCCAGCAAAGAACTACTATCTAGAATGTTTAAAGAATTCTCAAAACTCAATAATAACAACAAAACACACAATCCAATTAGAGCACGGACAAAAGACATGGAAAGACATTTCACTGAAGAAGACACACAGATGGCAAATACAAATTTGAAAATATGTCCAACATTGCTTCAACCCAAGAGTTGGAGGTTGCTGTGAGCTATGCGGCCACAGCACTTTATCCAAGGCAACAGAGTGAGACTCTGTCTCAAAAAAATAAAAAATAAAATAAAATAATTTAAAAAATAAAAATATTGGTTCGGCGCCTATAGCTCAACCGGCTAAGGCGCCAGCCACGTACACCTAAGGTGG
>NW_003852420.1:21896828-21901176 GCF_000181295.1 Otolemur garnettii | reverse complement strand
AAATAAATAAATAAATAAATAATAAAAATAAAAATAAAAATATTCAGCACTATTAGTCACTAGTGAAATGCAAACTAAAAAAAAATACAAGCCAGGCACAGTGGCTCACACCTCTAATCTTAGCACTTTGGGAGACTGAGATAGGTAGATTGCTTGAGCTCAGGAGCTCAAGACCAGCCTGAGCAAAAGCAAGACCCTGTCTCTACTGAAAATAGAAAATACTAGCTGGGCATTGTGGCAGGCACCTGTAGTCGCAGCTACTTGGGAGGCTAAGAAAAGAGGATCACTTAAGCCCAGTATTTTGAGGTTGATGTGATGGCAGTCTACCTAGGGTGACAAAGTGAAACTGTGTCTCAAAAAAAAAAATTAATTAATTAAATTAAATGTAAAAATACAATGAAATATCACTACACACTTATCAGAGCAGCTAAAATAAAAAAAAAAATTGTGGACCACATGCAGTGGCTCACACCTGTAATCCCAGCACCCTGGGAGGCCAAGATGGGTGGATCACCTGAGCTCACAAGTTCATAGCTAGCCTGAGCTAAAATGAGACCCCCACCTCTAAAAAATAGCAAAGTGTTGTGGCAGGTGCGTATAGTCCCAGCTTCTTGGGAGGCTAAGGCAAGAGAATTGCTTGAGCCCAGAAGTCTGAGGTTGCTGTGAAGTATGATGCCAGGCACTTTACTGAGGGAACAAAGTGAGACTCTGCCTAAAAAAAAAAAAAAAAAAAAGTAACTAAAACAAAAAAAAAAATTTGTCAACATCAAATGCTAATAAAGATGGTAAAAAAAAAAAAAACTAGATCATTCACACATTACTGGTGGGAATGTAAAATGGTGTTACTTCTCTAGAAAATAGTTTATAGCACTTTCTTTAAAAAGTGCAATTGCTCTCCTCACATTTTTTTTTTTTTGAGACAGAATCTTATTATATCACCCTCAGTAGAGTGCTGTGGCATCACAGCTCACAGCAACCTCAAACTCTTGGGCTTAAGCAATTCCCTTGCCTCAGCATCCCAAGTAGTTTGGACTACAGGCGCCCACCACAACGCCCAGCTATTTTTTTGTTGCAGCCAGCGTTGTTTAGGTGGCCCGGGCCAGGTTCAAAGCTGCCAGCCTAGGTGAGCTACAGGTGCTGCCACACTCCTGACACTTCATTTCTGGAGAAATGAAGACTTAAGCTTTAGGAAAAATCCACACACAAATGTTTACAGCAACTTTATTCATAATAGCCAACAACTGGAAACTTCAATGAGGGAATAAACAATAGTATGTCTATACCACTACTTAGCAATAAAAACATCAAACTATTCATCTACTGAAAACTTGGATAAATCTCCAGAGAATTATGTTGAGTAAAGTAAGTCAATCCCAAAAGATAGATACTATATAATTTCATTCATATAACATTTTCAAAATGGCAAGTTATAGAAATGGAGAATAGATCAGTGGTTGCCAGGGGTTAAGGACAGGGTAGGAGCAAAAGGGAGTTAGGGATGGTCATAAAAGGGCAACATCCTCAAATTAACCTGAAACAATAATAAATAAATAAATCTTTTAAAAGATAAAAAATAAAAGAAAATAAAAGGGCAACATGAGGGATCTTTGTGGTAATGTAAACATTCCATAACTTAACTATATAAAAGTCAATATCCTGGATACAATGTTGTACTATAGATGTTAGCATCAGGATAAATTAGACAAAAGTTCATGAGATTTCTCTGTATTATTTCTTACACTTGCATGTGAATCTACAATTATTTCAAAATAAAAAGTTTAATTTTAGGGTGGTGCCTGTGGCTCAGTGAGTAGGGTGCCAGCCCCATATACCAAGGGTGGCGGGTTCAAACCCAGCCCCGGCCAAACTGCAATTTAAAAAAAAGAAAAACAGCCAGGCATTGTGTCAGGTGCCTGTAGTCCCAGTGACTCAGGAGGCTGAGGCAAGAGAATCACCTAAGCCCAAGAGCTGGAGGTTGCTGTGAGCTGTGATGCTATAGCACTCTACCAAGGGCGGTAAAGTGAGACTCTGTCTCTAAAAAAAAAAAAAAAGTTTAATTTTAAAATGTAATCATACAATATACTTGATTAATCCAAAAGAAGGTCATAAAAAGGTAAAAATAAACGAAGAACATATAAGACAAAGAGGATCAACAAGATGGTAGCTTTAAATCCAACTGTATCAGGACTTATATTAAATGCAAATGATCAGCCTGGCTTGGTGGCTCACACCTGTAATCCTAGCATTCTGGGAGGCCCAGGAGGGAGGACTGCTTGATCTCAAGATTTCAAGACCAGCCTGAGCAAGAGGGAGACCCCATCTCTACTAAAAATAGAAAAATTAGCCAGACCTTGTACACACCTATAGTCCCTTTGAAGGCTGAGGCAGGAGGATCCTTGAATTCAGGAGTTTGAGGTTGCTGTGAGCTAGGCTGATGTCAGGGCACTCTAGCTTGGGGCAATAGCGTTGAGACTATGCCACAAAAAATGCAAATGATCTAAGCATTGCAATTAAAAGGAAGAAATTATAAAATTGGATAAAAAAGCAAGACCCTAAAATATCCTATTTATAAGATACCTACTGTAAACATAAGGACATAAATGAACTAGCAATTAAAAGTATGGAGGAAAATGTACCATGCAAATACTAATAGATAGCTAGGTGGCTATATTAGTATCAGACAAGGTAGACTTTAGAATAAGCAATATGACCAGAGATAAGAGGGACATCTCATAATACAAAGGGGTTAACTCAAAAAGATGTATCAATCCTAATGGGTGTGTAATTAGTAACAGAATCTCAAAATCCATAAAGAAAAAACTGATAGAACTGAAAGGAGAAATAGATGAATCCATAATTATAGCTGGAGATTTCAGCCTGCCTGTTTCAGTAAGGGATACAAGTAGACAAAAAAAAATCAGTAGGGGTATAAAAGCCTTTAACTACACCATCAACCAACTTTGCCCAATTGACATTTATACAACTCTGCACCTAAAGGGCAGAATATACTTTTTTTAAAATTCACATGGAATGTCACATATAAATATGGTGACCAGATTCTAACATCTGTAAGGCGGGACAACATGGGGGGGCGGGGCGGAGCGGGGGCAGGGGACTGGGCAGGGGACTGGGCAGGGAAGACAGGCAGGCAGGGCCTGACAACAATGGAAACTTTGATAAGCAGTTCTCGATAATCACTTCTCAGCAATTATTTATTACAGTTTAACATTATAAAATTAACAAAAATAATATAAAACTCATATTCTGGAGAAATAGCATTATAGCGGCCGTATATTCCCTTCTTGTTCTCCAGCCCGTTCGTGCATTCTTTCCAAAAATCGGGACTTTTTTAAAACACCACTGGACGCGGGACAAATTGTTGAAAAGCAGGACTGTCCCGCCAAAATCGGGACGTCTGGTCACCCTACATATAAACCATATGCTGGACCATAAAACCAGTGTCAATAAATTTTAAGGTATTGAAATCATATAAAATGTTTTCTTTGACCAAAATTAAATTGCATTTTAAATAGAAATAATAGAGAGATGCCTGGGAAAACCCCAAAATATCTGGAAAATAACACACTTATAAATAAACCAAGGGTCAAAGAAGTTACAAGAAAAATTTGAAAATGTTTCAAACTAAATGAAAATAAAAACACGGGTAAAATTTGTAGGATGCAACTTAAGCCATGCTTAGAGGAAAATTTAAAGCTTTAAATGCTTATATTAGAAAAGAAGAAAATTCCAAGATCAATGATCTGAGTTTCTACTTTTAGGAGCTAGAAATAATAGCAACATGATCCTAAAATAAGGGACAGAAATAGTAAGGATAAGACCAGAAGTCCATGAACTATATCAACATTAAGAAAACCAATTAAACATGCTGACTCTTTAAAAAAATACATAAAGATATAGAAAATTGAGAAACCACTAGCAAGATTGATTAAGACAAATAGAAAAAGGCACAAATTGCCAAAATCAAGTGTGAAAGTATAAATCCTATGGATATTAAAATAATAATAAGAGAATATTATGAACAACTTCATGCCAACAAATTCAATAACTTACATAAAGTAGGCACATTCCTTAAAAGATAGAAACAACCAAAGCTCACTAGAGAAGACGGAGAAACCTGGACAGCTTTATATCCATTAAAGAAGACCTTCTCACAAAGAAAGCTCCAGGCCCAGATGACATCACTGGTGAATTCTACCAAACATGCAAGGAGAAAATGTTAGCTATTGTACACAAACTCTTCCAGAAAAAAAAAACATAAAGGGAAGGAATATATCACAACTCACTTTATGAAGCAAGCATTTGCTTGATAAAAATAAAACTAGCCCCC
>NW_003852420.1:21894969-21896538 GCF_000181295.1 Otolemur garnettii | reverse complement strand
ATAGAAAAAATAATATATCATGGCTACATAAACTTATTCCTGGAATTCAAGATTTGCTAACGATAAAGTATCAAAACCATAGAATCATCATAAAAGATGCAAGAAAAGCCTCTGACAAAATTCAACATTCACTGATGATTAAAAACCCTCAGTTAGGTTTGGTTCCTATAGCACAGGTTACGGTGCCAGCCACATACACTGAGGCTGACGGGTTTGAACCTGGCCCAGACCAGCTAAACAACAATGACAACTGCAACAGAAAATAGCCAGGCATTGTGGCAGGTGCCTGTAGTCCTAGCTACTTGGGAGGCTGAAGCAAGAGAATCGCTTAAGTCCAAGAGTTTGAGGTTGCTGTGAGCTGTGATGCCACAGCACTCTACTGAAGGTGATATAGTGACACTCTGTCTCAAAAAATAATAATAATAAAAGCCCTCAGTTATCTAAGAATAAAAGACAACTTCCTCAGTCTTATAAAAAGTGTCTATAAAAACTTAAGCTAACATCACACTTAATGGTGAATTAGGCAAGGATGTCTGAACATACCACTTCTATTTAATATTTTACTGCCCAGTGCAATGAGGCCAAGAAAAAGAAATAAAGACATACATCTTGTAAACAAAGACGTCAGATGACTTTTATTTTCAGATGACATTACTATTTAGAAAATCCTAAGGAATCTACCAAAAAAAATTAGAACTAGTGAGTTTAGCAAGATATTAATTTATAAAGTCAATATACAAAAATTAACTGTAGTTTTATACACCACAAAGAATAACTGGAATTGGAATTTTTATTTCATTTTATTTTTGGAGCAAAGTTCTTATCCTATAACCCAGGCTGGAGAGCGGTGATACAATCATAACTCACTGAAGCTTTGAACTCTTGGGTGTAAGAGTTCAGCCTCCTGAGTAGGTAGGACTACAGGTGCATACCAATTTTTTCAAAAATATTTTTAGAGACAGGGTTTTACTATGTTGCCCAGACTATTCTCAAACTCCTGGCCTCAAGCAATCATCTCACCTCAGCCTCGTAAAGTGCTGGGATCACAGGTATGCACCACCATGCCTGGCCAAGGAAATTAAATTTTTTTAAATACCACCTGCAATAGCATTAAAACTACTATTTTTTTTTTCTTTTTGGAGACAGAGTCTCAAGCTGTTGCCCTAGGTAGAATGCTGTGGTGTCACAGCTCACAGCAACCTCAAACTCTTGGGCTTAATTGATTCTCTTGCCTCAGTTTCCCAAGTAGCTGGGACTACAGGAACCTACCACAATACCCAGCTATTTTTTTGTTGTAGTTGTCATTGTTGTTTGGCAGGCCTGGGCTGGATTCAAACCTACCAGCTCCAGTATATGTGGCTAGCACCCTGGCCACTGAGCTATGGGCACTGAGCCTAAAACTACTATTTTTAAAACAGGGATAAAATTTACAAAATATAGAAGATCTCCACCTTGAAAACTATATAACAGGGCAGTGCCTGTAGCTCAGTGGGTAGGGTGCGGGCCCCATATACCAAGGGTGGTGGATTCAAACCTGGCCCCAGCCAAACTGCAACAAAAAAATAGCTA
>NW_003852420.1:21888371-21894621 GCF_000181295.1 Otolemur garnettii | reverse complement strand
GAGAGATATACAATGTTCATGAATGATATGACTCAGTGTTTTTAAGATATTGATTCCCCTGAAATTGATTTGTAGATTAACTACTTCAACTTCAATGAAAGTTTCCACAGACCTTTTGCGTAAAACTTAACTTAGAAAAGAACAAGGTTGGAAGATATACATTACTTGTTTTCAAGATTAACTATAAAATTACTATGAAAAGGTTGTGGTATCAACATAAGGATACACGTATACAGCAACAGAACAGAACAGAATTCAGAAATAGGTACTCAGTCAATTTTTGACAAAGACCCCAAAGAAAATCAGTGCCAAAAGGATTTTGTTTTTCATCAAACGATGCCCTAGTTCATACTGGGCTCAGCTTCCCACTCTTAGGTTTCCATTCCTGGCCTTATGCTTGAACTTTCATCTTTACTTCCTGTTACAATCCTAAAGTTAAAATTTACCAATAAACCAAATCTCCACCGACACAGCAAGGTGTTAAGTAGCACATCTTTATCTCTAGGTAGCGAAGCACAATAGGATGGACACAGCTTGGGGTTGCAGAGACCTAGATTGAAAGCTTTGCTCTACAAATTACTGATCGTGTCACCTTGGTCAAGTGACACCATCTCTCTGGGTCCAGGTGTCACCATCTGTAGGACGGGGATAAGGATGTCTTTGTCATAGGGTTGTCATGAGGAATAGAATAAGCAATGAATGTGTAAGGTCTCAGCACAGCTCCTGATACACACAAGTCTCTCAATAGACCCCAAACTAATTTCTTCAGTCCTAGGAACTACCAGAGCTGACCAGGCTCCCAGAAGCCAGGCTCCAATGCAGAAAGAGGGCTGTGAGTGAGTAGAGAGATGCACTCTCGGCCCTAGTAGGGACAGCAGCTGCTCAGCCCCCTCTCCTGTATCATGGAGACAAAGCCTCAGCCTTCTTATTAGACACCATGGGGCAACCTCCTCTATATAATAACACCACCAACAGCAACAATCGTGTGCTAATACTAATTAAAATCTCTTGGGATTATTGTGTTGTATACTTCCCAGGAGAAAGTCAAGAAACATGCATATACATAGAAGCACATTTAATTCGTACAGCAATCCTGAGGTACACAGTCTATAGATGAGGAAAACACAGTTCAGAGAGGTTAAGTAATTGCTGAAAGTCAGGCAGCCACCAGGTCACAGAGCTAGATTACCTATTCATATGTTTGATCTTTCATTGATTAGGTCAAGAAATCGCTCCTGCCATCTGGCTTGTGCCTGAAGACCCAGAGAGGCAGGGAGACAAGTCCTCCAGGTGCTCAGGGGGAAGCAGACCATGGCTCATTAGCTACAGCCCCACAAGAATGGAGTCCAGGCATCGCTGGTCCTTCTCCAGCCCCCACCCACCTCTCTGCTGCCTCCAAGAGCTGCAGAACCCCAGCAACAGCCCAGAGCCGCTTCCTGAGGCCGCTGTTTTCCTTGGCCCCGAGGTGGGAGACAGTGTGCCCACAAGGTGGAAAAACAAGATGGGGGCAGGGGAGGTAAGGGGAGAGCAGACCCTCCCCAGCAACCTGCCACTGTCACTAATGGAAGCAGGGAACAGAGGGGCTGCCCTTCCACCCACCCACCAGCCCATACGAGCCATTGTTCCCTTGTTGTGACAGGGGATTCGGCTGGGGCTCACGGACCAGGGCTTCCTCCCCGTGCTTGGACAGCTGGAGGAAACAGGCGGCTGGTGGGCCAGCTCTCCACTCCAACAACAACAGGCTGCCCGCCTGCTGGCGGCCTCCCTGGGGGGGCCAGCCTGCAGCAGGAGAGGCCACCCCACTCCACCCGCCTCTAGCAAAACATGTTTTCTTGTTTTCTGAGGGGGAGGAGGAGGGCTGTACCCATCCTGAGCAAACACAGGCGCTGATAAGCATGGATCGGCCTGGCTGCCAGGCTGGGGCTGCAGAGGCAGGGCCAGGCTGGCCCTGGAGGTCACTTGGGCCAGCTAGCCAGGTTCAGAGTTGGGATCTGGGGGACAGAAAGCTCCTGCCACACCAGGGATAAAGCACCCAACTCCAAGTCTTCCTTCACGGAAAAGAGAAGGCCCAAGAGGCTGCCAGGCCACAGATAGAATTGCTGGCCTTAGAAGCACAGCAGTGAGTTGCAGAGGCAGGTACCCTACTGGGTGCCTACTCCTGGGCCAGCAGTCTCTGCTGCTGGTGTAGAGACACCAGTGCCCATGCCAGCAGCATCATTGTCATAAAGAAGAAGTAAGGATTGCTACCCACCTTTTTTCAGAGGAAGAATCTGAGGTTCAGAGAGACTAAGTGCTTGTTCAAGGTCACACAGCAATTGGTGCTCAGCTAGCATATAAATCCATATCTGCCTGACCACGAAGCCCATGTTCTCTTCAGCAGTCCAACATGCCTTCGCATTTGTAGGGGTCTTAATTTACAAAGCACTTACCAGGTTACTGTATTCATTTCCTGGAGCTGCTCTGGGAGCCAAGATCAATCCTTTATGGATATATCTCACTTTTTATCAGGAAGCTCAGGACAGACTGGTTAGGTTCGTGTGTTAGTCTGGGTTCCCCTCAAAGCGAGAGGTAAGGACACAAGTGAAAAGGGTTTGCGTGCAATCTATAAAGGTTTATTTGGCAGTTGATCCCAGAAAGCTCCCATAGGGGAAAGAGATAAGGAAGGAAGGAAACCAAACCAGGGTGCGTTAGGGAGCAGAGACTGCCATGGGAAACTGGGACTCAATCTCTCTGGGGACCTCTGGGAGAAAGCATAGAACAGAATTGTCCCCCAGAGATGCAAGGAGGCTGAACTGTGTATCCACCACTCCCACCTGTCATTGGTTGAGGGCTGCTCCTGGCACCTAAACTCCCCAAGCTTCCAGACTACCCTGTGAGTGGGCTAAGCATTCTCCTGCAGCTAGGGAAAGTTCACAGGCAGAGAAATGCAAGTCGACAGTGTTGCAGGAATGGTCAGGGCCAAGGGGATATGGATGGGACACTGACTGACACAGGCCCTATACAGTTGGTAAAGCAAGGAGCATCACCCCATTTTGCAGAGGTCCCCCAGGCCACCCCATCCTCATACCCTGTGCATACTGGGAGTCTGGCCCCACCAGCTCCTCTTCAGCTCTTAGGAAGAGGTTGACCTCCCTCCAAGGGTCACAGTCCTGCAGCCAACCCCACAGCTCTGAGCCCCACTGCATGATCACAAGTCTTGCCATCCTTGCCAATTCTGACCCTGTCCAGAGGAAGCCCATGCTCTTGATCCTTCCCCACTTCCGGTCCCATCCACAGCCTTCCCCACTGAAAGGTTGGGGAGTATTTATTCTTCTGCCTCTTGGGGAAAGGTCTTAATCTTACTGCCCAGGAGGCATACGATCAATCCCCAAACATCTTATGCCATTTCTCCCACTAGGTCCAGGGGCTCTTGGGCAAACATGACCAGATATCTCACTGTACAGATGAAGAAAAGCTCTAAAGAAAAGTGATCTGTCCAACTTTCGTACAACAAGCTGTCTTTTGATTGCAAGTGTTTGGAAAAGAAGGGGTGGGCATCCTGTTGCTCTAACAGGTGCTTTGAAGAAGTGCTCTGGTCTGCTTTTACCCAACCATTTGCATGTGTACAATGGGGTACCAAGCGGGCAGTGGACTGCCCTGGGTGTGGGCAATAAGGGTGCATTGTCTGCAGTACATTTTAAAATAATAGTAAAACAAGCTTTCAATTATCTGCAAACCTTTTGATTATGATGCACTGGCAATCCTAGAGAATATTAATGATAAAATCTGCCCCTCCCCCAACATGCTGCTCCCACACATCACTGCACCACACACCCCTCTCCCATCTGCAACCAGGGCAGATACAATGAATCAATCAGGTCGCTCCCTCTGAAGTGGGATGCTACCTCAAAAACTGTTTCACACAAGACTCTCAACAACCACATTCTGAGCTGGCATCAGAATCTCGCACCTAAGGGTCTTAACTCAGGCCCTGTTCTAGAAGGGTTCCACAGGCTGTTCCTGGGCTGGGAGTCTAGCCTGGACTCCATCCTCTCAAATTTAACCCAACTCCCCAGGCCACCTCCCTGATTTTACAGTGCTCCCTAGTCTTCTCTTACTGTCCTTACCTCTATTTTTGCTCTGCCCTTATCCAACTAAACACATGTTTCCTGCCCCCAGAACACCTAGGCCCCAGCCTGAGAATTCAGTCCAAAAAGTCTTGGCCTGCTGCCGTTTACCTCTGGGCTGTGCTCGCCCTGTGACCAGACAGCACAGCCCCACAGGGAGCTCTGGGAGATGACTTCTCACCTTTGCGCTGTGCCGTCAAGCCAACCCTGAACCCTGCAGGAAATCCCACTCCGAGAGACCTGGTCTTCAGCTCCTAGGGCCACCTGAGTATAGTACAGCTTTGCTCACAGGTTCAGAGTCTGTCTCCCTCCACTGGGAAGTAAACTTCAAAAGGGTAGACACCTGGTCCATCTTGGATCCCTTGTACCTATAGCAGGGGCTTGAACAGGTGGGCACT
The DNA here is from genome assembly GCF_000181295.1 of Otolemur garnettii. Classification (NCBI taxonomy): domain Eukaryota; kingdom Metazoa; phylum Chordata; class Mammalia; order Primates; family Galagidae; genus Otolemur; species Otolemur garnettii. The sequence continues at coordinate 21,890,117 of NW_003852420.1, read as the reverse complement.
TAGTCGCTCTCAGACTGTTCCAGCTGTTCTCAGCCCAAGCTCTGGCCCCGCAGGCCCAGATCTACCTGAGGTAGCCTCTACACTCAGGATGTCACCCCTGACCCCCCTCCAGGCACACCTGCCATTCACACTATGAGGACCTCATGTTCTTCTTCCCTTGCCACCTCCCCCTTGTCCTTGGCCCATCAGCCCCCGCTGTGCTCTCCTGCCTACTCCCTGTGCTCTCACCCATCCTCTGGCTCCCCGGGATCTGGGTCTTACCCTAGTACCTGTCAGACCAATCAGCAGCCCCAGGGCAGGAAGGAGGAGATGGAAGAGTGGAGTATTTGAGAGCTGGGACCCTGAGGTCAGACAGACCAAACCAGTTGCCAGACTCTGGGCTGATTACTTATCCTCCCAGGTTCAATGTCTCTTCATCACCAAAATGGCAATAACACCCACCTTGGGGGTGCTCACAGGAGGAAGTAGGGGGCTCGAGTATGCCAGCTGTGTAGTGAGCACTAGGCAGTGTTTACCGTTATTCATGCCACATTTAAAAAAAAAATTATCGTAGTCCAGAGGAAAGCTAATAACCCAGTCAGCCTCCCCCAAACCTTACAGGGATCCCTGAGGAAAACGTTCACAACCTAGGTGTGCACAGAACTCAGATTGACAAGCTCTGGTCTAGCCACCTCCCGTTCTGCATTGCCTCAGTGGCCCTAATTCTTCACCCCGCTCAATGCCCACAGCCTTTGTCTATGGCTTTGCAGTTTTTTTCCTGAAACAGTAGAGTCTATTTCCTCACCTTTGAAAGTGGGCTGGGCTTGTGGTCTGCTCTGATCAACAAAATGCAGTGGAAGCGTCTGGGTGGCAGTTCTGAGCCCAGGCCCCAGAGGCCTGGCATGTGGGCATCTGCCCTCTCGCCCTCCACCAAAAAACCAGCCTGGGTGAGACACGTGGAGCTCGGCCCAGCTACCCCAGGGACCCACCCCAGGTGGTCTAGACCAGCCAACACCCAGCCGTCCCAGATGTGCAAATGAGCCCATCCAAGATCAGCATCCTGCTAGCTCAGGGGTCTGATGATACTATTATCTTTTGCTCGGTGCCTGTTAAGTACCAGGTACTTTATATAACATCACACAATATCGCAAATTCTTGCATCAACTCTACTGAATTTTACAGACGAGGCTCAGAAAGTTCAAAGCACTTACCCAAGCCAAGCTCATAAGTGGCAACATCTGGCTCTTCCCCCCACCCCCCCACTCTGACTCTTCCTATGGCACCAAATAGCATTTCAGGCTGTTACCTCTTCCTCCCCTACACAAAAACTTCAGCAGTTCCCCAGAGCCAGTAGAATAAAAGCCAATCTCTTTAGCATGGGCTGTGTGGTCTCGCTTATTGCTATACTCACCCAGAGTGGGATGCCCCGGGCTTCCCACATCCTGTGGCCACTGCCGCTTCCTCAGCCTGTGGTGTGCTCCCTCGAAGGTCCAGTCCAGCTCAGATGCACCTTCCCCAGCAAATCTACCCTACTGTGTTCCCACAGCCCTCTGCCAGGCCCTCTGTGCTGGCCCTGGTCTGTCTCCCACACCAGATTCAGGGGTCCTTGGGGACACAGACTCAGTCTGACCCACCCCTGCAGAGCCTGCACTCAGTGGCTGCAGGACCAGCAAGCTGAATAGGATTGAGTCCCTGGCAAAATAAGAAAGTGGGCTCATGATGGCACAGAAATTGGTTGTGTAGATTCATTCAACCAATGTTTCTTGA
>NW_003852420.1:21865007-21888154 GCF_000181295.1 Otolemur garnettii | reverse complement strand
CTGTGGGTATGGCCTCTCTGAATGGAAGCTCTGCTGTCCCTTTATCTCTGAGTTATTCTCTCTGGACTCAAAGTTGTGAACCCAGATAACATGCCCCTACCCAGCAGCCAGAGAGGGGGAGGAGGAAATAGCTCACCCCTGTGACCCCGTGCAGAGACACTACTCTGCTTCCCCCCGAGACTCATGTGAGAGTCTCTCAAGTTAAGGGCCCAGGTTGGGGTGCTGGGCAGCCAAAATTATTTGGCAAAACATCAATAATAGTCCCTGGCCTCAACGAGCTGATATTTTGGAGGTAGAGGTAAAGAGAGACATAGATCATCTATTCCAGCATTTCCCTAAGTGTTATCAATGGAACAGGGTGAGGTCAGGAGTAGGAGACAGGTTCTGTGGTCCAATGAATTGTTTGAGAAACACAGGTACACTTGGACTTCTTCCCCTGAGGACTTCTCAGAGCCTTTAATATGCCAGCGTGAACATCCACAGGTGAATGAGATCACTAGGCTTTCCCTGGCTTGTTTGACACTCTCTTGGGGAGTCTTCTGTAGGACTGATGTTTAGTAGACCATACTGAGGACAAAATCAATCTAACTCAACCCTCTTGTTTTCAGTTTCAGGGGAAACTAAAAAACTTTCCTGGTCTTACCAGGTCCCTGACCTCTTGACAGTCAGCCAGGACTCAGGGAAGGAACCAGTTCCCAGAAAAAGGAGGCAGAGATGGAGGTGGGGACCCGGGCCAAGGGAACTGCTTGGGCCCTCCCCAGCCTGGCGCTGCCCACCCTGCTCTGTCTGCTGACATGAGCTCACCCTCCAGGTGTGGCTGAACAATGCTCATGCTCCAGGCCTTCGGGTCTCACTTCCACCCTCAGGAAATTCCTTCAGGGGAAGAGGGGGAAACTAAGCAAGACAGACCCAGAACCCCAGGTGCCTCCACAACCGGAGGGAAGGGGGAAGACATTCAGCCATTAGCAGGTGCTCAGGGCCTGGCTGTGAAGCAGAGATGCTGGAATCCAGCCCTGTCCTTCCACCTGGCTGGGTAACCTTGAGAAATGGTAGTTAATTCTCTGAGCCTTGGTTTCATCAGCTGAAAATAAAAACCGATCGGTTGAGATGTTTCAAATCAAAGTATTCGGTAAAGCATGAGGCTTTCTTCAGATGGGAAGAGTTATCTTATAGTGGAGAGCAAACATAATACACACTTTCCTCTTTGCCCTAATGAGAGACCCTGAAAAACACTGAGAAAGTAGGGCATGGCAACTCTGAGGGGACTTCCCCCAAAGGAGGCGTCTCCCATTGGGTTACATTTGGCAAGGCTATGACCTGCTGAAGAACAGAGATAAGGCAGCATTAACACTGCAGTGTTCATTCTAGGAATATTCACTGCATGACCCGAAGGCCTGGAGCGTGAGCATGGTCAGCCGCGCCTAGAGGGTGAGCTCCCGTCAGCAGACAGAGCAGGGTGGGCAGCGCCAGGCTGGGGAGGGCCTGAGCAGTTCTCTTGGCCCGGGTTGCCACCTCCATCTTTGCCTCCTCTTTCTGGGAACTGGTCCCTTCCCTGAGTCCTGGCTGACTGTCAGGAGGTCAGGGACCTGGTAAGACCAGGAAAGTTGTTTAGTTTCCCCTGAAACTGAAAATGAGAGGGTTGGGTTATGTTCACTGAGAGCTGCTAGTGGACTAGGGACTGTGCTTAGAATCACATGAATATGCACAAATATGCACACTCACACACACATGTACTCACACTCTCACACACATTCACACACACACTCTCACACATGCCCACACACCACAAACACACTCACACTCCCTCTCTCTCTCTCTCTCAGACACACACTCACATGCACACACACTCACACTCACACACACTCACACTCACACATGTGTGCTGCACCAGCTTGCATCTGCATCTCCGTGCCCTCGCTCTCGTAGTCCAGCTTGCCTAGAATGTGCTGCCCTATCTTCTGCTGAATTTTTATTTTATTTTATTTTTTTTGAGACAGAGTCTCACTATATCACTCTCGATAGAGCGCTGTGGCATCACGGCTCACAGCAACCTCCAACTCTTGGGCTTAAGCGATTCTCTTGCCTCAGCCTCCCAAGTAGCTGGGACTACAGGCGCCCACCACAACGCCTGGCTATATTTTTGTTGTCATTGTTGTTTTAGCTGGCCTGGGCTTGGTTTGAACCCACGCACCTCGGTGTATGTGGCTGGTGCCCTACCCACTTAGCTACAGGAGCCGCCCGCTGCTGAATTTTTACTCACCCAGCCTTATACTAGGCGCTCTCCAAATTAGCTATACAGTCGAACCTCCCTGCATGAACCACCTCCTTAAGTGGATCTAATTTTCTTTTTTTTTAATTTCAGATTAATATTGAGAGTACAAGTGATTAGTTTACAATGTTTGCATTTGTTAGGTAAAGTCCCTGTTGTAGTGGCATCCTGCACTCAGGAGGTGGGCCATGTACCCTTACATTGTACCCATTAGGTGAAAACCCTCCTCCCCTCTTCCCCCCCAAGTTGAACTGAACTGAATTTTCGTCTTGTGTGGAAGTATACTAGTTTGTCTACTGGCTTCATATTAATATTGTGTACATTGGATACTTGCTTTTCCATTCTTGTGCTACTTGACTAAAGAGAATGTTCTCCAACTCTAGCCAGGTAAACACATAAGATGTAAAGTCTCCAACTTTTTTTTTTTTTTTTGAGACAGAGCCTCAAGCTGTCCCCCTGGGTAGAGTGCCGTGGCATTACAGCTCACAGCAACCTCCAACTCCTGGGCTCAAGCAAGTCTCCTGCCTCTGCCTCCCAAATAGCTGGGACCACAGGCGCCCGCCACAACGCCCGGCTATTTTTTTGGTTGCAGCCGTCATTGTTGTTTGGCGGGTCCGGGCTGGGGATTTGAACCCGCCACCTTAGGTGTACGTGGCTGGCACCTTAGCCGGTTGAGCTATAGGCGCCGAGCCAAGTCTCCAACTTTTTATGGCTGAATAGTATTCCATGGTATACATATACCACAGTTTATTAACCCATTCATGGGTTGATGGCACTTGGGTTGTTTCCACATCTTGGCGATTATAAACTGAGCTGCGATAAACAATCTAGTACAAATGTCCTTATGAGAAATGATTGGCTTTTCTTCTGGGTAGATGTGTATGATCTAATTTTCATAACATGCACCGTATGTACTCAGGGAAAGTTCCCAGTGCTGACCACCTCTGTATGTTGACCAGTTTGTTACAAGCCCCTAGGTGGCCAATTTACAGAGATTCTGCTGTATTATTATTTCACTAGTAGTAAGATGGAGAAAGTTGCATTTACCACTACTTCTCTCAGGGAAAACACTATGTCTGTTTGGAAAGGACATTTTGGTTAGTATCAAAGGTGAAGCGTCACTTCCTCAGGAAAGTCTTCCTGGCTTCTCCTTTCTCCAGGCTAAGCTGGGTACCTTCTTTGTGCTCTGACTGTGCAGATGGTCATCACTGAGCCTACTTTCCCAGGATGACTCTTACCTGTCTGCACACCTGTCTCCTCCAATAGATTCGGAATGACTTCAGGGCTGTGACCTTTGAACCTAACCTGATTCATACAAGTTGAGTGAATGAATGGGTGACCCAGCTGTGGACTCTTCCTGCTGAGGGATGCTTCTGATTTTGCCCCAGGCCAACCCTTGAAGCAAGATTTCCCGTGTCTTCACATCTTCCCCAAAGAAAATACATTCCACAAAGCATCTGAGCAGTGAAGTTTTTACAATGAAGACACAGGGATGCATACCTGCATCAGACTCATATATTCTTATCTCCTTCCCACCAGCAGCAATCCTTGGTAGGAGGCAGGATGTTGATGACCCAATTCCATGATACCCAGAACCTGTGAATATGTTGGGTTACGTGGCAAAGGGAATTTAAGGCTACAGGTGGAATTAAATGTGTTGATCGGCTGACATTAACACAGGGAGAGTGGCCTGGATTATCAAGGGAGTCATTAAAAGTGGAAGGAAGGCAGAAGTGGAGGTCAGAGTGATGTGGTGGGAGAAGGACTTGAGCTGCCTTTACAGATGAAGAGGGGAGCCATGCGCCAAGGCAAGCAGACTGCCCCCAAAGGCAAGGACATGGATTCTCCCGAAGCCTGCAGACAGAAAGGCTGCCGGCTGATACCTTGATTTCAGTCCAGTAAGACCCATTTCATTCTGTCCTTCAAGACTGTAAGATAATAAATCTATGTTTTGTTTCGTTTTGTTTTTGGAGACAAGAGTCTCACTTTTTTGCCTTGGATAGAGTGATATGGCGTCATAGCTCACAGCAACCTCAAACTCTTGGGCTCTTGCCTCAGCGCCGGGACTGCAAGCGCCCACCACAACACCCGGCTATTTTTAGAGGTGGGGTCTCACTCTTGCTCAGGCTGGTCTCCAACCTGTGAGCTCAAGCAATCCACCCGCCTCAGCCTCCCAGAGTGCTGGGATTACAGTCGTGAGCCACTGCGCCCAGCCCCAAAAATCTGTGTTGTTTTAAGTCACTGAATTTCTGGTGATTTGTTTCAGCAGCAACAGAGAACTAAAATATCCTCCTCCTTGACCTTGCCACACGCCACGCCCAGACTCTCCTGTTTCAAACAATTCAGCTGCAGTCCAAAACTTGCTCATCTCACTCAGATAAACAAAATCTGCAGTTGTTCAAATCTACCCTCCTTAAATAAAGACAACTTAGCAACTCAAGGATATATCCCAAAACATTTACATCCCTGTGATATTTTGGAATTAAAAAAAAAAAAAAGGATATAGCAGGAGGTACCTGGGGCTCAAAGGAGTAGGGCACCCGCCCCATATGCCGGAGGTGGCGGGTTCAAACCCAGACCCGGCAAAAAACGTCAAAAAAAAAAAAAAAAAAGGGATATGGCTCAGCGCCTGTAGCTCAGTGACTAGGGCACCTGCCAATTACACCAGGGCTGGCAGGTTTGAACCCATCCTGGGCCTGCCAAACAATGACAACTACAACCAAAAAATAGCGAGGAGTTGTGGCAGGGGCCTGTAGTCCCAGCTACTTGGGAGACTGAGGCAAGAGAATTGCTTAAGCCCAAGAGCTTGAGGTTGCTGTGAGCTGTGACATTATGGCACTCTACCGAGTATGATATAGTGAGACTCTGTCTCAAAAAAGAAGAATATATCCCTTGGCAAGAGGGCTCACCTCCTAGCAATTAGTCAAAGTATCCTTACCAAACAGATACATTGTTCTCCCTGAGGGAGGTAGTGGTAAATGTAACTTTCTCCATCTTACTGCTAGTGAAAAACTAATACAAGAGAACCTCTGTATGTTGACCACCCAGGGGACTGTAACAAAGTGGTTAACTTACAGAGGTGGTCAACAGAAGGAACTTCCATTGAGTACCTGTGGTGAATGTCTGGTCTATGAAAATTAGGTCAATTTAAGGAAGTGGTCAATGCAGGGAGGTTTTACTGTACAGCTAATTTGGGAAGTGCCTACTATGGGCCTGACACCACTCTTAGGGCTTCACATGATTAACTTATTTCATCTTCCCAACAACTCAGTGAAGCGGATACCAGGATCATCCCCATTTACAGCAGAGAGAACTGAGACACAAAAGAGGTTAAGCAGCTGGGTGCCGTCTCATGCACCCATGGTCCCAGCTACTTGGGAAGGTGAGGCAGTAAGATCAGCTGAGGCCAGGAGTTCAAAGCCGTATTGCACTCTGACCACACCTGTCCACACCTGTCCACAGCCACTGCATTCCAACCTGGGCAACACAGCATGACTCTGCCTCTAAAACAAAACTTTAACTTGCCCAAGATCACAGAGCTGAGATTGTATAATTCAGGCAATCTAACTCCAGAGAGTGACCTCTTGTCACCACAGTATCCTGTCTCCCAGCATACAAGTAAATGAATAAATAAGGTAAATATGGAAGCACGTCCGGACTTTAATCTATGCTGAGAAACACAGTGATTAAGACAGGGCACCTGCTTGCCAGTTTCTCATAGCTTGGCTGGGGAGGCAGAGACATAATTCATCCACGACAGTGCAGAGCTCAGAGAGCTTCTTGCATGGAGCTCTGGGAGCAAAGGGGAAGGGAATCTGAACTGAACAGGAGTGGTGAGAGAACGCTTTCTGGAAGAGGCGGTGCGGGGCTGAGTTTTGAAGGGTATGCAGGCGATCACTGAGGGGGAGGCGGCAAAGACAGTGGGTCAAAAAGACCCTGAGGCCTGAAAGAAAAATGCAGAGACAGGACAGAGACACTGAGACAGAAAAACCTGCCTGGAGATGGTAGAGACAGAGAAAAGGCCACAGAGAAGGAGGCAAAAAATAGTTGTGTCATGACTGGCTGCTCCCAGCCCAACCTCCCTCCAGTCCTGGGACAGAAAATAGCCTGGCTGACCCATAGTGTGCAAAGCATTTCCTGTGCAGCCCTGGGGACCCCTGAGCTGTACTTTCTCAGGGGTGGGGCTGGTTGGAGTAGGGGTGTGAGGACAGAGGAGGAGGAGGGGACACACAGTCCCAGGCCTGGATAAATCCTCTGGAATTAGAGTGGCTGAAGATGGAATGAAGTGGTGTGCATGGACCGGGGTGCTTGCACGTATGTGGGTGTGCGTGTGCCCTCCCTTGTGCTCACGCAGGCGACCTGCCTCCACGTGTGCACATGGCTAATCTGGGTTTCTATGTGTCTTTCTGTGGAAACTGAAGCCTGGATTGACACACAGCAAGCCCTGGCAGCCACCTCCCTATCTTAGGCCCCAGGGCAAAGGATGGCTCTGAGAGCCTCCTTGAGGTCACAGGCCATCTCCTCTGGGAAGCCGCCAGCTTCAGTGTTCCTGGAGCAGCTTCCAGTTCTCTGTCCTGCCTGGTCTCCAAGGACACCATCTCTGTGTGCTCTCTTCAGGGGTCAGTGACCTGGTCCCAGCTTTTACTGAGGACTGAGCGATCCAGAAAGGACTTTCTCTAAGGGCCTCTCCCAGGGAACAGGAAGGTGGAGCTGAGGGACAGTTAGGACTGGCTCCCAGAACCCAGAACACCTAAGTGGGGAGAGTATCTCCTCTCAGGAAGACCCCAAACATCCCCAGGTGGTCCTCCATGACCTTACATAGCCCTTACCCCTACCCACTGTTGAGTCCCTGTCCTCGTCTCCCAGGTTGCTTTTGAGATAACCTGGCTTTATGTCAGCTCTCCTCCTGGGTTACACAGTTTATTATTTCACCCTCTACCTGTTAGGTTTTTAATCTTTCCCACATCTGGAGGTCCCTTTAACCCTAGAGCAGTGGTTCTCAACCTTCCTAATGCCGCGACCCTTTAATACAGTTCCTCATGTGGTGGTGACCCCCAACCATAAAATTATTTTCGTTGCTACTTCATAACTGTAATTTTGCAACTGTTATGAATTGTAATGTAAATATCTGATATGCAGGATGTATTTTCACTGGATGTATTTTCACAGGTTGAGAATTGCTGCCCTAGAGCATAAGCTGTTCCTGCTTAATAGTCCTGCTCTCAGAAGCGTTCCAGCAGAGGCTGAGCATCGAGCCTAACACAGAAAGACTCCTGCCCAGGAGGAAAGCTGGCCTTTGGTTTCCAGTGGGGTAGACACAATGCTGCAGGGGGGCATCAGGTAGAGCCCCAGTTTTCGGGACACTTAGAATTTACATTTTCTTGCTCTCCTCCTAAGCCTGAGTTCTCCCCCTAACATCTCAGCCAGACTTACCTCTCCATGACATGTCAGCTCATACCCTGTCCCAACTAACCCCCAGCCAGGATCACTGATTCTACCACGCTGGGCCCTCCAGAGATTCCCCCCCCCAAAAGTCCACAGAAGAGCTGCTGGCCTGGAAGAATGAGCTTCATCTGGCTGGACCTGGCCAGGCCTCCCTGGCCTTCAGGGCGCCAAACAGCTACACAGATGAGAGCTGCTACTGCCCCTGCCTTTCAAGAGGGGACCAAGGAACTCATGAAAGAAACTAACATTTGTTGAGTATCTCCCTGTATCTCCCTTAATCAACAATACTTCTAAAAGGGAACTCCAATTCAGGGGAAGAAGGGTTTCCTAGAAGCAAATCAGGTTTCAGACTTAGGTTATAGCTGATACATTGAAAGGCCAGCACCGGCTCCTCCCCGCACCCATCTACACAGGGAGGATCTGACCCAGAGGCTCCTGGAGAAAACCAGAGTAAGAAGACCTTTCCCCAGCTCTGCTCCCAGGACCAGCTCAGACCCTCAAGAAGGGACAGGAGGAGCTTCTGGCAGAGGCTTGAGGAGTGTTCTGTCCCGGGAGACTTTGTGAGAGAAGATTCACTAGCCACACTGCTTTGGGCCCGAGTGACAAGGTATGATCTGGGTTTGGGGAAACGAAGCTTCTCCCCACTTCTTGGAACTCCACATGGTTCCAGTTCAGTGAGGACCAATAAAGGTGGCGCCCAGGCTGTCTGCAGGGTTGAGGGCAGTGGGACAGCACTGGGTATGGAATGAAGACCCTTTAAGGGTCTTTCTGTGGCTTGCAGGTCAGGGCCAGTCGTGAACCTGCAGGCTATAAAGACACGAACTATGTCCTAGGGGCTCAGAGTAGGTAGAAGTCTGGATTCTACAGATGGGAGTGACTATCAGGCATAAAAGTAGGGGATTAAGGGCAGTGTGATTTCACCTGCATCCACAGATGGTCAGGCAGGGGAAATCATACCTTGTGCACTTTTAGAGATGGGGATTGGACTCAAAGACAAGCCCCCTGCAGAGGTGATGGAGAGAGTGCCAAGCCTCACCTCTTTCCAATGCACCAGTCCACCCGGGCTACCTTTAACACCCATTTTCAAGCCCAAATCCTAAGAATCCTCACAGTCAAATTTGTATCTCTAAGGCCAGTGCCCTTCTACTAAGAAATCACCATAGCAGAGAGGGCTGAGTCTGCCACTGCAAACACCTGCCCTGCTCGAGAGGCAGTGTCATACCTGGTCCCATCCTGTCATCTAAGGAACCACGTGCCTTTGTTGGGAACTTGGCCCCATCCACAGGCCATTGGAGAAGCTGCCACGTTCTTTCCTAACACTGGTACCTGGGCCAGTGTGCCTCTTCTCTGAGATTTTTAGATTTAGAAACCAGGGATCAAAGTCAGCCCTCTCCTGTGACAGAACCTGTAACATACAAGACTTGGGGGCCATCTGTGGGAGAAACGGGTCTGCAGCAAAAGGTTGGAGCCACCTAGAAAGAGATACAGAGGTGAGAGCGATGTTTGAATCTGTCAGCAAAGCTGCTCTGTGAACTAGCAAAGTCTCCTTTTTGCCAGTGAATTTTAGTCACTGGCCTAGGGCCCTTCCCGATTCCCGGGAGAGGAAGGACAAAGGGCAGCAGCGCCAGGGAAAAGAAAAGCCCTGGGGGGAGGGCACTAGATGGGCTGTCCCTTGGGTTCTCCCAACAATGGCATGGGCAGCAACACTATTTGTTTCTGGGATGGAGACCCCTCCCCGGATACCGGCCCCCCTCGAGCTGGCTACTGAGTGAGGCAGAGACAGGAATGGGTGGTAGAGGCAGTTGCTAGTGTCTCTGGAGACCTTCTGATGCCTGGGGACCTCTCTAACCACACCATCACTCAGGCAGGGAGGAGAACAGTTTGTTCTGTGTTAGGGAGCAAGAGAGTGACTCCAGCCTGGATGGAGAAAAGGGCTGGGACCTCCCACCAACAGAAGCAACATGGACATGTGGTCAGTACTGGGACCCCAGTGTGGCCTTGCGTCAGCCATCGCTCTTTTCTTGCCTCAGTGTCCATATCTGTAAAGCAGGCAATGGGAGCAGAAGATACTCTGGGCTAGAGACCCTAATCTCTGCCCGAGTTTAGAGACAACATAGCCTCACATGTGATCCCAGAGGGGCTCCTGACCTCAGCACCTGCCAAGCTCCTGTGAACTCTACCTGCTGTGACTCTTTGTGAGTTTGCAAGCCCATGGGGCCTTCCTAAACCTGTCCAACAACAGTGGCCTCAGGGGCCAGGCAGGCTGGGACCCACTGTTGGCACAAGCTATGGTCAGAAAGCTAGGTCTGGGGCAAGATCCAGTTCAACACTGATGTCTTTAGGCTCATCTGGTGTTCAGAGCAGGAGCCCAGTCCAGAGCTCAGGAGGACAGATACCCAGCCCAGCTGTTCTGGGGGGAGTGAGGGGGTTACTGTCAAGGCTAATCAGAGTGTCAGGATGCCAAGTAGAGCTTGTAAACTGTATAAACTGGGAACGTGCTGCTGAGTTAGATGGCTTTGGTCCAGAGGTGCCCAGGATTTATGCACACCAGGCCGCTGGCCCGCGGAGGTCAGGTGCCCGTGCTAAGTGTGGTAGTATTGCACCTGCAGCTAAGTGAGGTGAGGAAGGAGAGATTGTGGGGCACCTGCAGGACATGCTGATAGCTCCCAGCTCCAATCCCCGCTGAAGGGATGAGGTGTTATAGATGTCAGGCAAGGCATCTATATGTCTATGTATTTCTGTATGTCTATGTATGTCTATGATTTCTCTGCTGAGGATGGGAGACCAAGGGCAGAATGTAGAGCAGCAGGTTTGGGGATAAAGAGTCCTATGGTGGCTGAGGTTTCCCCAGGCCTAAGGCAGTCACAATCCACACCTGCACAGGGGCTGCGGACGCAAGGCAAACTCGGTTAGTCTATAGGGCCTAGAGATGACCCGTCCCCAGAGCACAGGGACTGCATGGATGGCTTTGTCAGTCCAGCCTCCGAGGTGCCGGCACTTGAGTGTTAGACCAAGTGTGCTACGGAATAACCCCACTAGTGGGGGAAGACCCCCCCCCTCCCCGCAGATACTCTGTGTAGCAGAGGGACACAACTTGACTCCGTTCTCAGCTGCCCACACCCCCTTTCCTCACTCATTTACCTCCTTCTGCGTATCAGGTTCTGTGGTTACATCGCGTGCTCTAGCTCCGCCCTATCCAATGTCAGTCGGCTGTCATGGAAATGTTCTGTGTCCCCCTGGCACACAGTAACCACTAGCCACTTGTGGCTGCTGAGCACTTGACATGTGGTTAGCAGAGAGCTGAATTTTTCATTTGTGATGACTTTACTTTTAGCAGTCACGTGTGGCTTGTGGTTACCACATGGAACGCCTAGGCCTGGCTCTCCCTGGCCGCGGGGCAGCAGAACCCCACTGAAGCTGAACACTAACCATCCATCCTAATGCACCAGGAAGCATCAGAAAGGGCTCTCTGCCCAGGGTAGGGCTGAAGGGACAGAGACAAGAAGGAAGAGGGAGAAAAGGGAGGAAAATGTATGCTGGGGAAGGGTGTGCATTGCCTTAGTTCATCCTCATGGAGACCTGGGCTCCCCTGACCCACTCCCCTACCTTACAGGTGAAGAGACAGAGACTCAAAGCATCAAGGAACTCACCTCATCACACTGTTAGGGCCAGAGTCTGAGTCTGAACCCAGGAGTCTGCCTCCGGAGTCCACAGTTCTCCACCTTTCAGATAGCTGAGAAAGAGGGTGGCCCTTTCCTGGCACTGAAGGGGTCACAGAGTTGGACAGGGCCAAGCCTCGGGCTGCCAGACAGTTCTCCTTAACTCACCTCTTCCGGAGCTAGATCTGTCCTGTTACAACGACATTATGTGGTTTGAAGTGAACTTCTAGAAATCAACACACCCAGATTCACATCTAAGGCCAAAGGCACATGGCCAAAGAAAAATTATCTGTGACTGTGGCATCCATTAGTCCAGATAATTAATAGTTGATTTGATATTCTTGGCATAAAAGAAGGCAGAGTAATGCTTTGTTTGGGTTGATATTAAAATACCTCTTCATACCCCTGCACACACTAACTCGCTCGCTCACTGACGGGCCAGATCATGGGGTCAGAAGTGAGTTGGAAGGGAAGGAGATGAGGGTGGAGAAGGAACTCACACTTCTTAGATAGCCACTATGTGCGGGTACCACACCAACCACCTCAAAAGATTGTCTCGAGTCGTGATCATTCCCGTGAGCCAGCTATGACTGGCCTCATCCACAGGGACAGGACTAAAGCTCAGAGGGGGGAGGTGACATGCCCAAAGTCACACAGTTGACAGTGGGAGAGGATGACTTCAAAGTCTAGGTCTGCCTGACTCCAAGCCGGTACCATATGCCACACTGGTCTTGGTAGTTATCTAGAATAACCACCACTGCTAAGAAAGCGCTCAGTCAGGTGCCATGCCCAGTCAGGCTCCTGCACAGCCAGGCCTTGTCCCAGAAGGTCAGGCTCCCATGAGCAGGAGACCCCAGCCCCCAACCCCATTGTGCAACCAATGACAATGAGAGGCAGGCGTCCCCTTTCTCACCCACCACTTTCCTCCCCACCCCATGGGGTGCTGCCAGTCCAGCACAATAGTGCATTCTGTGTCCAAAGCCTCTGCTGGCAGCCCCCGGCCTTTTGCAGCCCCTCCAGACAATGGCAGGGCCCACAAAGTCTGATAGCCAGTGACAAATGTATGTGAATGACCAGCTCACAGGAAGTGGCCTTCAATAGTCCGATAGCTTCCTGTATCCTGACATTGTGAAGGCCCACTTCCTGCGCTGTCTCCGAAAATACAGCAAGGCAAAGCTGGGGGCAGGGGCAGAGGCAGGGTTTCCCTGTCTGCCCAGGCCCAGGCTCCCCTACAATGGTCAACTCATAGCCTGAGTCGCCACCAACCCCAACTCACTTCTGACTCAAGGGAGGATTCCTCACCAGCCTCTGACCAGTCCCTCCACCTCTTGGCCAAACCCCACCCAAGCCGGGTCAGAACAAAATGATCTATTTTTAAAGATTTTTACAGCCTTCTTCGGTCTCACCCCCCACACCCTTCCAGGATTTCAGGCCTTCAGCTGGGAAAGGCTTTCTCGTGTGTGCTCACATACCTCAGCTGTACCCTAAACACATTTCCCGGTGTCCCTGGCCACTCGGCTCTGAACGATAACCTTCAATAGCCTTACAAATGCTTTATCTTCCCGGAGTCGATAATCACAATTTGCTCAGCTTCCTCTGGATTGCAAAAAGCAAAGAGAAGCAAGAGAGCATGGGAGGAGGGGGCCTCGTTTATCTCTGGGGCCCAGCTGGACTCGGGAAGGGTCCCCCAGGTCGCGTCTCCCACCACACCTTGCCTCTCCAGAAGCTGATCCCAGAGATCAAGACCACCTCCAAGGATTCGGAAAGTAGCTAGAGGGGGAGTTAACGTCTTCTATGGAGTGAGGCACCATGCTAAGAGCTTTCCCCTCAGTTACTTGGTGAATCCTGTAGTAAATCCCCATATTAAAGACTAGGACACAGCTAGACACAGTGGCTGACACCTGTAATCCTAGCCCTCTGGGAGGCGGAGGTGGGTGGATTGCTTGAGCTCAGGAGTTTGAGACCAGCCTGAGCAAAAGCAATACCCCACATCTGCTGAAAATAGAAAAACTAGCCGGGCCTAGTGGTGCATGCCTGTAGTCCCAGCTATTCAAGAGGCTGAGACAAGAGGATTGTTCAAGCTCAAGAGTTTGAGGTTGCTGTGAGCTATGATGCCATGGTACTCTACCCAGGGTGAAAGAAATAGACTCCGTCTCAAAAAAAAAAAAAAAAAAAGGCTAGGAGACCAGGAGCGGTGGCTCACACCTGTAATCCCAGCACTCTGGGAGGCCGAGGTGGCTGGATTGCCTGAGCTCACAGGTTCAAGACCAGCCTGAGCCAGAGCGAGACCCCGCTTCTAAAAGTATCTGGGCATTTTGGTGGGCACCTATAGTCCCAGCTACTTGGGAGGTTGAGGCAAGAGAATTGCTTGAGCCCAAGAGTTAGAGGTTACTATTAGCTATGATGCCACAGCACTCTACTGAGGGTGACAAAGTAAGACTCTGTCTCAAAAAAAAAAAAAAAAAAAGGACTAGGACACAAAGATGTTAAGTCACTTAGTCCAGGGTTACACAGCTAATAAGAGGTTGAGCCACGCTACCCACAGACTTGCTTGGCACTGGGGAACAGATTTCGATGTAGGGGACTGCCCTCTCCTCTCACACCTGCTCGGGACCACCGTCTTATGTCCAAACCTCCAGGCCTGCCAGCAGCCCTTCTCTACCATTGTTCTCCACTTGCAACAAAGTGGCTGAATCAGCCTCAGGCCACTGGGGGAGTGGGGTTGGCGTGGGGGAGGGGTACAGGTCAAGAAGTGACAACCCCATCATTTTCTCCTGGCCACTGGCATCTGAGAGCTGAGTCAGTCAGGAGCTCCAGGCCCAAAGGGTCCAAGGGTCCGGGAATCAGGAAGAACAAAGAGGCCTCTGGAGCTGGCTAGGAGGCAAAAGGAGGAGGCAGCCCTCAGCGACTTTCCCACCCTCCACCCTCTACTTTCCAAGGGGAAGAAAGGGAAGCACAAAGCTGGGAGCTACAGCTGGGGGTGACAAGAGCCCCGCGGCCAGCAGACCTGGGCTTCACTCTCGGCATGACCATCTGGGCAATGTACAGTTACTTTACCTCGGGGCTGTTTCCTTATCTGTGAAAGGGAGAAACAATCTCAGGAGGACTAACGGGGATACAGCAAAGAGCCCAGCTCAGGGCTTAGCCCAAAAGGGCTCAGTGAGCACAGTTCTCCTTCTCTTCTTTTCTGGGATATACCTGTCTTGGGTTCCCAAGACTAAAGAGGTCTACAGGAGGAGGAGGGTTGCTGCCCCTAGCCCTTTCCCAGAAGCAGAAGAAGCAGAAGAAGCAGGGAATCTCTGCAATCCTGGGATTCGTGGAACTGGCTAGACAGAAGGCTGCAGGTTGCTGGACCTAAAGCATCCACTCTTCCTGCATCTCCAAAGCTGGTTCCTGGGCCCTGGGAGAACAAAAGGCCACGTGAGACCTGGGGCTGCTGATGCCTGAGAGGGACACAGAGAGCTGGCAAGGGCAGTGCACCCTCAGAGGCCCCTGAGATGACCTCTAGCCCACCAAATGGGGCTGCACGTAAGAACGATGTGGAGGTGGGCTCCACTGTTGTCTGGGGTCGATTCTGATTCCTAGAAAGCTTCTGGTCCACTTCCCCACCCTGCACTCAGGCTTTTATCAAAAAACACACAAGCTAAAAGGGAAAACTCTTCACTAGACTATCAGCCCGAAACAACCCAGTCAGGCAGGTAAATCTGGAAAAAATAATAGAAGTGATGTTTGGATTCTCGGTGTTTTTCTCCCACTTCCTGCCAGGTAGGACACATGGAGAGTTGCAGAGCTCAGCTGAAACAAAAGCAGCAGTGTTACCCCCTTTGAAGCCAGTGTGCCCCCATCGCAAGGCCCTGGAGCTCCAGCCTTGAGGCGGAAAGGAGTTGAGGCTTTGATAAGGCAGGGGAAGGATGGGACAGTACAGGGCTGACTGTTCCTTCACCCCAGAGACCACAGGGCTAATCAGTTCACAGAGCCTCTGGGAGTTCCCACCCTAAGGCTTCCAGCGGGAGAGGAGGAGGAAGAGCCAGCACCAGCCTCTCCCCAGGGTCAAGTGAGAGGTCAGGGCCCAGCAGACCCTGCCCTCAGTCAGCTGAGCACCTCTTCTCTATGGAGGCCAAATCGTGTCCCTCAAAATAAATGTGTTGAAGTCCCAAACCCCAGTACTTCATACTGTAATGTATCTAGAGACAGGCTTTTAAATATGTGATTAAGTTAAAACGAGGCCATTAGGGTGAATCTAATCTAATCACACTGGTGTCTTTACAAGAGAAAAAAAAATTTTTTTTTTGAGACAGAGCCTCAAGCTGCCACCCTGAGTAGAGTGCCATGGCATCACAGCTCACAGCAACCTACAACTCCTGGGCTTAAGCAATTCTCTTGCCTCAGCTTCCCAAGTAGTTGGGACTGCCAGCGCCTGCCACAACACCCGGCTATTTTTTGGTTGTAGTTGTCATTGTTGTTTGGCGGGCCCGGGCTGGGTTCGAACCTGCCAGCTCTGGTGTAAGTGGCTGGCGCCTTAGCAGCTTGAGCTACAGGTGCCGAGCCTACAAGAGGAAATTGAGGCACAGAGACACTTTGCCACAGCACTACTGTAGACCTCAGTTTCCCTTCTACATTTAAACACCCCTTCTCAGAGCCCAGAGAGAAACCAGCACTGGAGGGGCAGGAAGGACGGATGCTTTAGGTCCAGCCACCTGCTGCCTCTGCCCAGCTGGTTCCACAGAGTAGCATGCTCAAAGGGATAACCGTGTGAGAGGCCGCAAACGGGTGGCCGTCTGTAGTCAGTGAGAGTGGCCTGGGGAGAACCCTGCCAGCAGGGTTCTGTTGTCTAAGCCTCCCAGTCTGTACCGTTTCACTATGGCAGCCCTAGCAAACTAAGACAGCTCCCTGGCTTGTGGAAGGATCTGAGGAAGGGTCTAGGGCCCTTCCTCCTCCCACACCCCCAGCTGACACTCACAGTGGGACAGTGAACCAAGAGCCACAATAACCTAGGCAGTGCCCCTCTGGCCCAGCCCCACCCCTCAGCTTCTCCAGCCTCCTCTAGAAATCTCCATCTGCCTGGAGGCCAACCAGTGAGGGTGGGCAGGACTGCATGGGTCTGGGGGACCCAGCTGGAGCTGGGGGTGGAGGGTGCTGCAAAACCCCTAGGTAGTGCAGGCCTGGGGAGTGGGAGGCAGTGAGACAGGCCTTCGGGGCTGAGGGTCAGGGTACCCTCACCATTCCCTAGCCCCTTGCCACAGCATTAATTATGCAGACCTCAACTTTCCCTCTACATTGAAACACCCCTTCTCAGAGTTCAGAGAGAAACCAATGTCTTGAAGCATAGCTAAATGTATGGAATAGTAAAAATACTACTGATCACAACTGACTATTTCTAAGTGCTACCTGTATGTGAGTCAGTGTTCCAGATGCCTTGGCATTTTTCTTTCAATCCTCACAATGACCCTGTAAGTAATACATTAGCCCCACTTGACACAAGATTGAGACGCTGAGAAGTTAAGTAAGTTAAGTAGCTTCCCAGAGGACATACAGCTGTAAGCAGCAGGCTGGAGTTTGAACACAGGCAGTCTAACTCCAGAGCTGAGTTTCTGGCAGGTGGGGGTGGGAGCCGAGATCTAAGCCCATTAAGGTGCCAGCATACGTCAGCAAGGCAAGAGCAAGCCAAGGACAGGCCTTTAGGGATAACAGCAGCTGAACAATCCACCTTGTCATCAGTGGACCAAATTATAAACACACAGGACTTCCATCCGTGGGAAAGTCTGTGACCTCCTACCCTCCTGCACGTGGGGAAACAGCTTGATGAGGGTCAAAGAGGCAGAGCTACCCCAAGAGTTTATCTTTGTTCTGTGCACTGGGAAAATGCCACTGGGAAGGGGCAGGAAAAGCAGGCTGGGGCCTTCAGCAGAGGTTAAGTCACGCGAGCCGCCACCGCCAGAGGGGCTGTGGCTGTAGCTGTGTCTGGTGGCCAGCAGACACTCGGGGTGTTTCCCCTCATCAGCAAGTCAACCCCTCTGCAGGCCAGGAGCTGACCTTGGAGTGATGAAGAGATACAAGCTGGGGGTGGGGGACTGACAGTTATGTGACCAGCTTTGCCAAGAATCCCATGTTATCATTGTGGGGGCCAATCCCACTCCAGCCACATGGGGAGGATCAGAGCTCTTCTCTCTTCTGTTTGATCTTGAGGGTGAGGGACAAGAAAAGAGGACTTCAAATAAATACCAGGAGTCAGTACCATCAGCTTCTTGATGACGTGGGAAATCAGAGCCTGCTCCATCTCTATTCTCAAGGCTTCTGGGCCTCACCTGGCACCCTGCCCCACTCTCACAGACCCTGGGGGGTGGGGGGAGGTATGAAGGGAGAAGGGAGACAACCCAGTGACACTCTGGAAGCAGCAGCAGCTCCCTCAGGCTCCCCGGGAAGCCGTTCCCACTCCTTCCCGAGATTCCTCTCTCCCAGTGGGTTGGCCCAGGGGTCCGTGGAGAGGCTGCTGGGGAACTCCACCTGGGAAGTGCATTACGTTATGTGGTTCCCTGGGCTCAGACCCAGGGCCTTGCCGGATTCCTTGGAGTTTCCCCATCCACCCTGCTGAGCTGCTGCAGAGCTTTGATCACTGCTACACGAAGGGTTTCCTGAATGCTTTCCTGAGGACATTGTTCCCCAATGCAGAGTCAACGGGGTCAAATTCATCATGGGCTATGCTGGTCCAGGTCCTACCCAGTGGGGAAATGCAGCCCTCTGCCCAAGCCCCACTTCCCCTGGGAAATGAAGCCAGCAGTTTGTTCGGGTTTAGCTCATTACCAGCCTAGGGGGAGGCAGAGCTGGAGAAAGTACCTCTGCCATAGCTCTAAGCAGCGGAGGTCCTCAAAGCACACACCTGACAGCCCTGCTCCCTACCCTCCAGAGACGCTTGTCTCCAACCCAGCCCCATACCTGCTCCACCTCAGGATCCCACCCCCAGCCTCTTAATTCATTCAACATTGATGGACCATGACTGTGTGCACTCTGTAAGGGGCAGAGAGGTAAGACTTGGTCCTAGCCCTCCAGGAAGTCACAGGGTGGGAGGAACACACACACACAATGTCAATCCCAGTGTCTTACAACAGATGCTGGAGCAGAAGAGTGAACACAGGGCTAGGGAGGCAGAGCAGCAATGACCAACTCTGCCTAGGGAAGCTGGACAGGGATCGTACTGCTAAATCTTGAAGTATAACCAGGAGCTCACCAGGCGGCCAGTGAGGGAAGAACGAGGAAGGCACGATGCATAAGGCACAAGGAGGCATCAGGTCTGCACGGGCATAACGTACTCAAGAAGTGGCAAAAACTAGATTCCG
The DNA here is from genome assembly GCF_000181295.1 of Otolemur garnettii. Taxonomy (NCBI): domain Eukaryota; kingdom Metazoa; phylum Chordata; class Mammalia; order Primates; family Galagidae; genus Otolemur; species Otolemur garnettii. Next base: position 21,869,447 of record NW_003852420.1, on the reverse strand, counting down.
TCAGGGGGACTGATGGCAGATGGAGCTGAGGATGTAGGCTGGGGGCAAGCTGGAGAAAGATCTCACATCGCATGCAAGAGGCTTTGGTCTTTTTTTTCTGTGAGGCACCAGGAAGGTCTTTAAAGAGGAATAACCTCATCCAATATGTGTTTTAGAAAATGCTGGCAGATGTGGAGAATTTTCAGAATGAGATCAAAAGTTAAGGCAAGCGATGGTGAGGGCCTAAAGCAGCGAGTGAGATGGAGAGCAGAGAGGATGGATTCCAGATGCTAAAGTGGGTCATCACAGGTGAGCGATGGAATCCATGAGGGGGGATGTGGGTTGGTGTGGGGGGAAGGGTCAAAAACAATGAGGAGAAAAAAAAATAGGCTTGGCACCTGTGGCTCAAGCAGCTAAGGCGCCAGCCACATACACCTGGCAGGTTTGAATCCAGCCCGGGCCGCCAAACAACAATGACGGCTGCAACCAAAAAATAGCTGGGCGTTGTGGCGGGCGCCTATAGTCCCAGCTACTTGGGAGGCGGAGGCAGGAGACTCACTTGAGCTTAGGAGTTGGAGGTTGCTGTGAGCTGTGATGCCATAGCACTCTACCCAGGGCAACAGCTTGAGGCTCTGTCTCAAAAAAAAAAAAAACCAATGAGGAGTATGGAGGAGCAATGAGGAGATGGACTCCACGCCAGGCAATGCACTGGATATCTTAAAAATATTACCTCCATCTTGGCTTCCAGCCTGTAATCCTAGCTCTCTGTGAGGCCGAGGCAGGTGTATTGTTTGAGCTCAGGCATTCGAGGCCAGCCTGAGCAGGACCAAGACTCCACCTCTACTAAAAACAGGAAAACTAGCCAGGCCTGGTGGTGCATGTCTGTAGTCCCAGCTACTCGGGAGATGGAGGCAAGAGAATTGCTCAAGCCTAAGAGTTTGAGGTTGCTGTGAGCTATGATTTCACAGTACTCTACCCAAGCTGACAGAGTAAGACTGTCTTAAAAAACAAAATTAAATATATATATATATATATACATACATATATATATACACACACACATATATATAAAACCTCAATCTTTACAACTCTGTACGGGAGGGAAACTTAGCCCCATTTTACAAATGATGCTTAGAAAAGTGAGTCTCTAGTTACACAACTAGATTACAGAGCTAGGCTTCAAACCCAGGTCACCACTGTAACCACCACACTCTGGTAAATCCAGACAGAGGGAGAGCACGCTGTTTCGGATAATCATCTGGAGTTGAGGGGGAGATTCAGACTAGAGATAGACATTTGGAGTCCTCAAGGTAGACAGTGTGGTGGTGGAAGCCATGACTGAGGCTAAGACCGAAGCCAGATGAAGCTGAAGACCAGGAAGGAGCAATGACAAGGGAGAGAGTGCACAGGACATTGAGAGGGAGGTGACGTCAAAGGAGAACTCCACAAAGACAGCGTCAAATACCAGAGCTAGAATCTGACTAGGACCAAGACAAGGATGCGAGGCCTGCGATGATGAAGGCTTTGAGCCAAACTGGCTTTACCGCTGTGGCAGTGAAGGCAGAGGGCAAGCAGCAAAGGGCTGTGACGAGCACAGGAGGGGGCTGGGGGACTTGCGGAGCTTGGTTTAAAAACAGAGCAGCCTGCAATGCTGCAGACTAGGCTGTTTGCAGAACTCACACACAGAGGGCCAGCAGTGTGGTTATGCCAATTGCTCCAGCTGCACTTGGCAGCTCAGGCTCAGAAGTGAGAAGAAATGAACAGCGGAGCCAACACTGGCAGTGGGGGGACAGGGTCAGCAAGAGGGGGAACAGGGTGCAAAGGACTTTGGACTCTTCTAGACAGAAAAGCTGCCCTCACCAGGACACTAATAAAGATTTTTTTACCTCTCAATCATTGAGAGAGTCCAATTTGGCATTTTTTAACAGAAAAACAAAGCCAGAGTTTACCATTGCCTTATGTAGAAAGGATGTGTGAACAGATAACTAATGTTAACAAATTTCATTCAAAAAGAATAAACTGCTTTTAAGTACATCAGAGGCACTGCTAGAATAGGATGAAAACTGATATACCAATTACTAATTACTCTTTACTCTTCAAACTGATCCCCCCACAGGCTTCTATTTAGCAAATACTTTAAAAGAGACTGTGTACAGAAAAGGAATAAAAGCCTATTCATTTATATTTCTTTATTCAGTCTGGCTGCCATCCCAATTAGTTAAAAGGGAGGTTTCACCGGCCGTAACATGCAGCACTTGGTGTTTTCAAAGCACTACAAATTGGTCCCTCACTCTTCACACTACCAGCAGGAACACATGAGCATCCTCATTTTGCAAGGAAACCAAGGCCAGGAGAGGTGACACAGACTACTCCAGCTTCCCCCACTTTCTTGCCTCCAAGTCCAAGGTGGTTTCCTCCACCCATTCTCCAGATCCATTACCCTCTTGGGCCTTCTGGAATACCTCTCTCCCCACTTCTGCCTCTGACTTTGCAGACTGATGAAAATACTGCTTAGTAACACCCGTCTGAATCCCCTGTCCACACTGGTTCTTATGCAAGGCAGTGCTTTCTGTAAAAATATTCCAAAGAAGCCCTCAGCCACCAGGCCTGTGAGGGTCCCAGTTGCCCCTCAGCCAAGATTCCTCTCTCCTCCAGATCTCCACCTCACCAGGACCTCTAGGACACATGCAACTACTTCAGGAAACATTGGCGCTTCCTGCAATAAAACTAAAGCAGCCAACATTTATCAAGCACCTACTAGTTGCCACAAACTGTGCTAAGTAGCATATACACATTACTTTATCCTCAAAATAATTCAGCAAAAACGTACTCACTTTATACATGACAATATTGAGGTTCAGAGAGGCTAAGTGACTCGCCCAAGGTCACCCAGTTAGTCCTTGAGGCACTATTCATAACTCACATCTGTCAGACTCTAGAATCCATTTTATTTTTACTCTACTACCCTGCCCTGGTCACCACTCTGTAAGTACTTAGGGACCCACACCCAGGGAGAAAAGGAAAAGTGAGCCATTTCATTTTCACTGCCTGGTTCCAGAGTCACACTCTGCAAGGCTAATTCCACGTGTTTCACTCAGCCGACTGTCATCAGCCCAGGGCCCTGGGAAGCTGACAACAGGCAAAGGGCTCCCTGGCAGGCTTGTCCTGGCAGCTGCCCAAGTGACTTGTGCTAACACAGCAACAGGCACAGGAAAGGGTCTAGAGAGAATGGAAAAGCACCAGACACCTCGCCGCTGCGCTGCGGGGAGAGAAGAGATTCCTGCCGTGCTCCACAGGATAACCCTACTCAAAATCTACCACTGTCGTACAAGGCTGGGAAGAGTGGGGGATGGGAGCGCGGGAAGGCCAAGCGAAAAGCACCAAGCATAGCCACTTACTAATCGTGTCAGTGAACTGTGACTGCTAGTCCAGTCAAACAGAGAATCACATGCCTTCAAGGTGAATTGGCAAGCATGGAAGAAAACCAGTCTGTGCCCTGGTTCATCCTAGCACCCCTGACACCTGCCTTTGCCCACATCCACATTAATTCTGCTTCCTGACGTCACCTGAGCAGAGGCAAGAAAGCCTGCACTACTACACAGCTATCCAGCAGCAGATCTCAGCCAGCCCATGGGAAAGCACGATCTTGCTGAGAATATTAATAGACTTGCTGGCGGCAGAAATTCAGTGAGGACACACCCTAAGAAATGAAATTATTTAAAAGGGGCACAACTGAAGTGAAACTAGGAGAAGGGAGCAACTTGGATTTCCAGAAACAGGGCTTCCTCGACCACGTGCAGGGAGAAAGCACACCAATGGAGACAGCGTTATTCTAACACACATCTGAAAATCCAAAACTATCTGTGGGAAAAGCTTTTTGGTATTGTTTCTGAAGCCTTCCAGTCCTCAAACGTTTTTCTTAGGTTGATATTAAACTGCATATATATGCAGGATGCTATGAGCTAGTATTTGCCAGAAGTTGTTAGATTGCTAAAAATGCACACCTCTCAGATGTCATTAGGAGAGGGGCAGTTTGAGAGGTTGCAAATTGGCATCTGTTGGGTCAAATTAACCCTGCAGGTATGTTAGCATGCTTAAAATTTCTTTAATGCATTATCAACATTTAAAAATCAGAAGTCTACACACACACACGCCCCTGTAATTTCTAGCATCTTAGAAAAATTGGGAGGCCAGGTGTGGATTGCTTTGGGAGTTCGAGACCAGCCTGAGCAAAAGCAAGACCAAGACCCCGTCTCTAAAAAATAAAATAGCCAGGCATTGTGGCAGGTGTCTGTAGTCCCAGCTACTTGGGAATCTGAGGCAAGATGTAGTGAGCCCAAGAGTTTGAGGTTGCTGTGAGCTATGACATCATAGCACTCTACCAAGGATGACAAAATGAGACAAAGAGAAGAGAAAGCAAGCTGGTACCACTGGGTGAGCAGCACAAATAAGAAGATGCTG
>NW_003852420.1:21825890-21864887 GCF_000181295.1 Otolemur garnettii | reverse complement strand
CCCAACTGGGCTAGCCTAGTGGCCCATTTAAGTCACGAGACCGACCCCTGCCGGCAGGAGGGTTTGGTACAAGCCCAGGGAAGAGATCCCAGGTGTGGTAATGCCCAGAACTGCCACGAGGTGGCAGCACTGGCCTGTCAATGAGGCATGTCCATCAGCGGGTGCCTGTAACTTTCCAAACCATGAATTTCTTTACTTGTGTAACCAACCATCTTTCCCCACTCTCCATACCAGAGACATTCCCTGGGAAACAACAGCAGCTCATTTCCGCATTCCCACTTGGCCTAAAGACACTGAGGACAAGCCATCAACTCAACCTGCTCTCTGCCCACCACCTTCCAGGACCAGCACCTCCCACTCCAGAGCTGGCATCTCTACCAGCAATTCCACCCTCACCCATCAGGTCTCAGGGGAGAGAGATCCTGAGATAAGAAGCCCCTTTTAGAGTCAGATTTCATTCATCAATTGCTCCTTACTTCCCTTTGCTCTCTGAAACAAGTCAGCTTCACTAACCCAGCCCTCTGCTCTCACTCCCCTTACAACCTCACCAGCAATAGGAAAGACATTTGTATTATGCACAAAGACACTACAATTGCTCATCCTCCGTGGCTCGTGCCTGTAACTCTAGCACTCTGAGAGGCCAAGGCGGGTGGATTGCTTAAGCTCAGGAGTCTGAGACCAGCCCAAACTAGAGCAAGATCTCGTCTCTTAAAAAAAAAAAAATAGTCAGGCATTGTGGCAGGTGCCTGTAATCTCAGCCATGTGGGAGGCTGAGGTAAGAGAATCGCTGAGGCAAGAGTTGGAGGTTGCTGTGAGCTGTGATGCCATAGAACTCTACCCAGGGAGACTAAGTGAGATTCTGTCTAAAAAAAAAAAAAAATCAAAAAACTGCTCATCCTATTCCATCCAAAACCCAGAAAAAAACCAGAAACAATTCAAATATCCAGCAATAGAGAGAAATTGTTAAAAACAAACATGCTATGTTCCCACTTGAAGGGTAATTATGTAGCAATAAGAATTATGATCATGTGATAAGGTAGAAAAATAATTTAAATAATCTGTAAAAATACATATACAATCAAATGTACAGTAATGGTAACTATCTTTAAAACCTATGCAGAGAATTAGTAAAAGATAACAAAATGTGAACAGCTGCTTGTACTAACTTAAGAGCTAGAAGCATAGGTGACCTTTTTTTAAATCCCTACCAAACTTTAATGTGCATGTATTATTTCTATAGAGAAATAGCGTGTGTGTGATCTAATTTAGACTGGAAAGTGTTAGGGGACCCTTTCCCCTCCCCGTTCTCCCTTCCTCCTCAAACAAAAACACAAAAGATCTGGCTAGCCCACTCCCTCAGTTCATGCCAAAGACCCTACCTTTCCAGGCAAGCTGCAGAATTTGACCACCCCTTAGGCTCCATATAAAATAGTTGCCAGGTGGCGCCTGTGGCTCAAAGGAGTAGGACACCGGCCCCATATACCAGAGGTGGTAGGTTCAAACCCAGCCCTGGCCAAAAAAAAAAAAACAGTTGTCTCACTGTTCTAAGTAATGATGTTATCCTATTTCTAACTTGGCTTTTCTAACCATAGGACAAACCTACACTTTACAAAACTGCTGACCAAACCACTTCCAATATATACTATCTTCAACCAAAATGTTTGCCCATCTCATAGGCTCCTGGGCACAGACACGTCTTCGCACTGCCCAGGGGGGTCACTCTCCCTTTCAATAAACCTGTCCGGGCTCAGTGCCTGTAGCTCAAGTGGCTAAGGCGCCAGTTACATACACCAGAGCTGGCGGGTTCGAATCCAGACCAGGCCTGCCAGACAACAATGACAACTACAACCAAAAAAATAGCCGGGTGCTGTGGCGGGCACCTGTAGTCCTAGCTACGCAGGAAGATGAGGCAGGAGACTGGCTGAAGTCCAGGAGTTGGAAGTTGCTGTGAGCTGTGACGCCATGGCACTCTACCCAGGGGGTCAGCTTGAGGCTCTATCTCAAGATAAATAAATCAATAAACCTGGCCTGACCCTCTCCTCTGCGGCCTCATTTCTGGGTGCCATCATTTACATCTTCCAAAAGGTGCTACAGCCTCTTGTTACCATACTCTTGGGAACCTGTGCCTCCAAGATTCAGTGCAACCAGGCTAGGAAAAGTTTCCAGCCCCCTAGTACTCCTAAAGCACTTAAACACCAATGTCATTCTGCCTCGAAATGCCTGAGCTTGCCTAACTCCTAAGGAGACCCTAAATACCATTTGGAAGATAGGATTCACTCCATATAGTTCTCAGATGTCACTTTAATCAAGTTTTGCATTATACAGTGATGGGGGTGGATGATGGTGATTGTTTTCCAGCAAATTCACCAGGTACATGTTCCTCCCTCCCCCACAGTGAGCAGCCTGGGCTTCCTTTGGAAGAACAGAAAAATGCTTTCCTTCCCCCATAGAATCCCATTCCTGAGCTGACAAGACAAAATTTCAGTAAGAATGAACACAAAGGACAGTGCAAACTCATGAAGGGAGCCACACAGATTTCTGAATTCTTCCCAGTGCAAACTGGAACAGGACATGTAGGTATCCCTCCCAAAAGCAACACCCGAAAGCCATTCCCACTTGAGGCCAAACCACCTCTCCATGGAGACTGGCAGCCAATGTTCATTTCATAACATTCCTCCTAGAAGTATACCCAGAAGCTGGGGTGCCTGAGCAGTCGCGGCCACCACATAACAGATGCAGTCTTTTGGCCAGAATCCTCAAGAGCCTTCCTCTTCACTGGCCCCTCAGCTGCTGCTGTGTCTGCCTGGCCATCAAGAAGTAGCCAGTGTGTGTGTGGTTGTGTGGTGAGGGAGGAGCCAGAGTAAACAACAAAGCAAATCAGATGTGGGTTCTGGAGCTGAGTCGACATGGTGTCAGGACCAGTCATGGCCCACAGTAGGGCCATAATTAATCCTCCGTTAATTCTTCTCTGGGCGGTTTCTATTCAGGACAGCTTTAGGGGCAAATTCCAGCTTGTCTTTAAGGCTCACCACCTGGGTATGGTCCTTGCCTAGCAGCTCATCCAGCTTCCGATCCTCCCGGCGCTCTGAGATGCTCTTTTCCTCTTCCACAGGCTGGGGATCCTTTCCCCTGATGAACCATTCCAGGTGGTAGCCCACAGCCCCGACCACAAAGGCCACAGGGAATGTGACATAGGGAGCATAGGTACGTACCACGGTCCAAAACACTGGCCACATGACATCTGCAGAAGAATACAAGGCACCATTAGGGAGAAACCAGCATCCCCTCTCCCAGCAAATACGGACAACCCACCAGGGCTCTCCATTTACCAGGCAGCCCGGCCCAACTTACTAAGCACCTACCCTGTGCACAGCAATGCAAGAGGGTACCTTGCTTTATGCAAGAAGTGAATCTCTGAAAACATCTGGGAAATTTCAGAAAATTCGATTGTTAAAGAAGGGAGAGGGCAGCACCTATGGCTCAAGGAGTAGGGCACCGGCCCCATATACCAGACCCAAGTTCAAACCCAGCCCCAGCCAAAAAAAGGGGGAGAAAGGATCTCTATTTTATGTACTATACTCTGACAATTGAGCACCTATGTATAGCAAGCAGTATTCACAGTAGGTCCACAAGGGGACCTCTGAGCCTTACCTGATAGACTTCTATGAAATTTCTCCATGAAATTTCACCAACACATACAAACCTACTCTGAATCTCCTGGCTCAATGATAATGAAAAGTAATTCCTTCTCCTCTCGTTAAGTATAAGAAACATATTTAGGGCAGCGCCTGTGGCTCAGTGGGTAGGGCGCCAGCCCCATATACCAAGGGTGGCGGGTTCAAACTGTTGCCAAACTGCAACAACAACAAAAAAAATAGCCGGGCATTGTTGTGGGTGCCTGTAGTCCCAGCTCCTCGGGAGGCTGAGGCAAGAGAATCGCTTAAGCCCAAGAGCTAGAGGTTGCTGTGAGCTGTGACGCCACAGCACAGGGTGACAAAGTGAAACTCTGTCTCTCAAAAAAAAAAAAAAAAAAAAAAGAAAGAAAGAAAGAAAGAAAAACATATCTAAACAGACAAATCTATAATCCATTACCTGACTGCTCTGCTTTATGGATAGATACATAAGTAATGGTGTTACCCTACACTGAACTTGGCTTTTCTAACAATGGGACAAACCTATACGTTACAAATTTGCTGACCAAACCACTTCCAATATATACTATCTTCAACTAAACCCATACTCCACATTTGCACAATTAGCTCCTGGAAATATCACAAACACTATACATACTCTAGGTACTGTAGTACTTGAAAATTCTCTGTAAAAACTGCTGAATAAACCATAGCAGGGGGGAAAAAAGGAGTGGAATTGCTCCAAAGCCTCCTGAAATGAAGTAGGATAATATCAAAATGATGTAAAAACACACAAATTGGGTTAACATAATGGTCATTTATGCTCCAATGATTATCATCAATAATAATTATCAAAGATCATTCACAGTTACCACAATGATAGCGACCATTTATTGAGCGCTAGCCAATGTTCATTTCATACCATTCCTTTAATCCTCATGTCTATCATATGAGACAGATGGCATGATCAGAGGGTTAAGTGACTTGCCCAAAGGTCTCAACTGCAAGATCTTTCTAGTGATGCCCCGATAAGTATTTCTCCAAAACAGCTATCTGTGGTCTAAACAATTGAAACCTCACCAAACAGAAGATAACCCTCTCCCTCTCTGTGGTTCCAATTCTCTTTGAAAGAATCCAGTGTTTTGTGGACCTATGAACCATCATGAGAAAAATAAAACTGCAGCAGCTCCAGGATTTCACTCCTGGTTCTTCATCCTGACACTAGGCAGTATGCTGGACACTCTACACACCAACCATCACTTGATCCTCACCACACCCTCCTGATGTAGGAATTATTAACCCAGATTTTTGTCTAAGGCCACAAAGGCTCAAACATATGTTAACTTGCCCGATCTCACCATAAGTGATCCTGAACCTAGGTCTCTCCAGCTTTAAAACCTAGGTTCTGTCTAGTGCAAAGAATATGTCACAGATAGCTGTATGGTTTCTGTCCAATTCTCTGACTTAGGAAAAGCTTCCTGCAGTTTTCCCCCATATGTTTGGCATTTCATTACCTAGAAGAGTTTTCATTTTTGCACAGGAAATATTATACTCATAGATTCATGAAATTATAAGATGTAGTAGTTGTTAAAAGAGACATCCCTGAAGAATCGCAAATCTAATACTTCTTCATTTTATTTCCCACCTTTTCTTTAAGCAAGTTCTCTTATCTTAAAATATATCAAACCTGAGTCCACAACTAATATTCTCTCTCACACACAGCACAAGGTCTCTCTGCTGCCCCACTCACATGCTAATCATTCCTAAATAAGTCAATTCGTTAATTTATCCAACACTTAACCACTTGGCTCTGTGTCAGGCACTGTGCTGGCTCACCCCACTTGTCTGCATTTCTGAAAACACTTTAGGCTCCAAGAGGACAAAGACCATGTTTGCCTGGCCCCATTGTACCCTATTCATCTCCCCACCTTTCCCACCCTGCCCAGCACAAAGTGCTCAAAAAAATTTTGCTGACAGAATGAATAACAGTTCAAGCAACTCACTGGTGTAAAAGCACAGCAGTCATCCATCCACTCTACCTCAAAAGGTGGCAGGAACACAGCAGACCTTTGCAGATTACAAGAAGCTAGATACTCTCTGATAAGTCATCCCCGGGATACCATAATGAAAAAGGTGAAAGTGTCTCACAAATACTGTGACGCCATTTCCAGCCCCGCAAGGAGGGAGTTGCCAAAGCGTCAAGTAAAGGTCAACTGGGTTGCCGAGAAATCTTCCCTTGTGCCGGGGGACCGGAAGACCTAATCCCAAATTCAACAACTGTTGACAAGGACAGCGGAGGCCTGGGAAAGTGGAAGAATTAACCCTGGCAGTCTCTCGAGCCCTGTCCGGGGATGGGAGCACAAGTGAGGACAGGATCCAAATAGCTACCGTTCTCCTCTGAGATTCCCTCCCCAGCCCCTATCCCACCGCACTCACGGCCTTGTCAACGTCCGTCCTTAGGTGCCTGAGGCCGAGAAGCCCTGGAGGCCGAAGGCCAGCGGGGCTCCCAGACTACACATCAGAACACCGGGAAGAGAGGGAACGGTCAGCCTGGCCGGGGCCGGAGCAGACACCAGCGATCACCCTCCCCGCCTCGGAGGTTACGGCCTAGGGCTGTCGCCACAGAACGGCCGGCCCCGGCAGCCGCTCCGGGGAAAGGAACTGCCCGCAGGGACCGCGTGCTCACCTATGGCTAAACCCGCACTCCTGGGCCCAGCCCGCTCTCTGCCCGCTCGCCGGGAGCACAAACGTCGCGGCTCCCAGCGGCCCCCGGGGCCTTGCCCGTGACCCCCACCCACGGGCCGGGGGAATCTCTCTGAGCGCAGGGATTGGCTGAACTCCAACCACTGGACGGGAGGAAGCTGGGTGTCGGCAACGCGCCCCACCGTGCTGAGAAGGCACAGTGCCCCCTCGTGTCCAGGAGGCTTCCTAGTGACACCGCAAAGTGCTTTTCCCGTAGAAAAAGTGAAAGGTCATCTAATCTTTTATTCAACTGACTTTTTTTTTCCGAGACAGGGTCTCATTCTATCCCCCGGTCTAGAGTGCAGTGCCGCAATCATAGCTAATAGCAACCTCAAAGCCCTGGGCTCGAGTGATCCTCCTCCATCAGCCTCCGGACCGGTGGAGACTACAGGCACCCCCACCACCACCACGCCCAGTTCATTTTTCTTTTTTTTTTAAGAGCTGGGATCGCGCTATGATGCTCAGGCTGACTTCAAAATCCTGCTCTCAGGAGATCCTCCCACCTCAGCCTCCCAAAGTGCTAGGATTACTGGTGTGAGCTACCACGCCTGTCTTTTTGTTTAGTTTTGTTTTGTGACAGGGTCTCATTATATCACCCTCGGTAGAGTGATATGGTGTCACAGCTCTCAGCAACCTCAAACTCCTGGGCTCAAGCGATTCTCTTGCCTCAACCTCCCAAATAGCTGGGACTATGGGCGCCCGCCACAATGCCCCGTATTTTGTTGTTGTTGTTGTTGCAGTTGTCATTGTTTAGCAGGCCCAGCCCGGGTTTGAACCCACCACCCTCAGTGTATGTGGCTGGCGCTGTTAACCACTGTGCTGCAGGCGCCGAGCCCACCATGCCTGTCTTCAATTGATTTTTTTTGGCAGTTTTTGGCCGGGGCTGGGTTTGAACCCTCCACCTCTGGCATATGGGGCTGGCACCCTACTCCTTTGAGCCACAGGCACCGCCCCAGTTGATTATTTTTATTAGGTATCTAATAAGACTGAGGTCTGGGCCTCTTCTAAGACTGAGGTCTGGGCCCACAAATACAAAAGGCATGCTCGCTGACCTCAAGAATCTCTGCTTAGTGTAGCAAAGAGAAAGTCCTGAAAGGGAGTAAAAATGATTTCTATCTTTTTAAAACCTCTCCCTTTAGGGGAATTAAAACCTACAACCACCATGCCCAGCTAGTTTTTCTATGTTTAGTAGAGACCGGGTCTCACTCTTGCTCAGGCTGGCCTGCAACTCCTAAGCTCAAGCAAACCTCCCTCCTGTGCCACCTACAGCGCTAGGATTACAGGCATCAGCCACTGTGCCTGGCCTATTTTAATTTTTTGAGACAGGGTCTCCCTCTGTCACCCAGGCTAGAGTACAATGGAGTTATCAGAGCTCCCTGCAACCTCAGATTCCTGGCTTCAAGTGACCCTCCTGCCTTGGCTTCCCAGAGTGCAGGGATTACAGCTGAGCCATCATGCCTAGCCCAGATATCCTGCTTTTCCACCCTCATGCCACTTATCTCAGCTTGGCATATTTATTTCAGTAGCACACGCTGAACCCAGCAGATGAACTGACACCTTGGTGCCTTACTTAGGCTTTTTCATCCACTTTGACTGCTCTTTCCACCTTTCTTTACCAAAGGAGCTCCAGCTCCTTTTTCTAAATTCAGGGTCACCCCAGTAGAGAGCCCCCTAGCCTGCACTACCAGGTTGGATACCCTTTTTCTATTTTCTAAAAACCCAGCGCTAACCTCTGGCAATGAAGATGGAGAGAATAGAACATTATTGTAGTACCCAAGGGAAAACTTCACCTTTGCCCTTGGAAGGTTCAGTGAGAATCAATGGACAAAAGGCAGATTAATAGGAGAAAAGACATACAAAATTTTATTTAATGTGCATAGCACAGGGCAGGGGTTGGTCACAGGAGACTGATTACCCAGTAATTTAGTGGAGTACAGAAGCTTATATACCCTTTTTCATTGGGGAGGAGGGAGATGGGGAACATAGACAATTTTTTGAGGGGCAGCAAATGATTATTAGGGAGAAGAAATAAAAATTAATTAGTAAAGAATTCTCTTTGGAATCTGAATGAGCCCGAGAGGCAGGTATCTTGTGAAATATCCATCCAGGCGCAGTTGCAGTCCTCAGTCTTCTTTTCTGAGATAGATGAGATTTCAGGGAGGGGAGGAAGGCAATTGAGTTTGTTGTGAAAAGAAGCTTGCTTGGTCAGGTAAGGAAATTACAGAGAAGGTTGCTCCCTGCACTTGGACAGTGGAGGACAAGACAAGGTTAGAGGGACCTTGACTCTGACGCAGTGTCTAAGGCCTCTTGGCATGTCAAAGCGCCAGTCTTCGGGGTTATCACTTTCTGAGCCCCAACGGTATAAAGAAATATTTAGGAGATCATTATTAGCAGAACTTGTTCACATACTATGTAAGAGGAAAGGGGAACAGAATTGCCTAAAATAACTGGTATTCAGTCAGCCAATCAACATGTGCTAGTAGGCGTTGGAGATGCAGAAATGACTGGGACCCTCCCTGCCCCGAGGAGTTCTCCGACTGAAGAAGCAGATGGGTCTACGGAATGTCAGTAGAGTGTAGGAAATGTGATGACAGAAGTATGTACAAGCAGCACAGAGGAGGAGCGCCAGCCTAGCCGGGAAGATTCAGGGAAGGCTCACCCTGGAGGAACCAGCCCTTGAGCTGAGTCTTGAGTAATGGCTGGCTGTTCCCTCAGGCAGAACTGAGTGAGACTCCAAAGCATAGACTTAGAAATTAGATAGCCATGGGTTCAAATCCTGACTCTGCTGTCTGCTAATCTCAGAAAAGCTATTTACACTCTTTGTTTAAAAAAAGACAATAATAGTACCCACCCCCTAGAGTCGCTGTGAGTATTAAATCACCTAAATGTGTATAAAGTGCTTGGCATAGTATTTGGCACCTCCTAAGTGTTCAGTAAATGGTTATTGACATGGTAAGTATTCCCCAAATTGAGTCCTTCTTCTATAATATCCATTTATGGCATTACGCAGTCATTCAGCCTAAGCCCTGAGTGACATCTTCAAAGCCTCTCCATCTTGCACTATTCCCAGCTTACGGCATCTGTGCCCCCTGAATGTATCTCAAAGTCAACATCATTATCTCCTACATGGACCATTTCAGCAGCTTCCTCAACGGTCTCCCTGCCTTCCCATTTCCCTCTCTAGTCCATTTCCACTCTATTGGCCAAGGGGGTCTTTCAAAAACTTAAATAAAACCATAAAGTCTCCACTTTAGATCCCCCACATCTCCATGAGTCCCTTCTGCCCATATCTCCTCTGTACCTTCGACACACCTGTCCTGTCACCCCTCTCTAGCCTATGCTCGTCCCATCATTCCCAACACACATGCTTTGCCAGGCCTTCACCCAAGCTGGTCATTTTGCCTGAAATGAATGTTCTCCCTTCTCTTCCTTGACTGTAAAATGCTAGTACATCAGACAAGACCCCCCCAAATCCCTCAGTTCACAAGGCAGAAAGCTTTCCCAAAGTCCCTGTGCTATGGTTTGAATATTTGTCCCCTCCAAAATTCATACTAAAATTTAATTGCCATTGTAACAGTACTAAGATGTGGGACCCTTAAGAGGTGATTAGGTCATGAGGGCTTCACCTTCATGGGTGGGACTAGTGCCCTTACAAAGGGCTAGTTCAGCCCCTTCCTGCCCTCACCTTCTGGCATGGGAAGATGCAGCAAGAAAGCCCTCATAAGGTGCTGGCACCTTGACATCGGACTTCCCAGCCTGCAGAACTGTAAGCCAGTATCTATCTGTTCATTGTAAATTACCCAGTCTGCGGTATTCTGTTATAGCAGCACAGAATATACTAAGCCACCCTGCTTGCTAGAGGCTCCAGCTTGTACCAGCACATTCTGCTAATGTGCCTGTCTGTGGCCAGATCAAGAGCAACTCAAGCACAAGGACAGAATCTAATCTTTCACTTAACCATGCGGCTCAGCACAACAGCCCAGGCCTCAACCACCATATGCCTGCCCACATCAGCCCCACCTGAGATTTTAGATATCACATTGTTAGCAGGACAAGCACAGAGTTGCAAATACCTCTGTAACCATAGGCCTCCTGATCCTGGGGAACCCAGGCCAATTTCTGAGAAAAGTCTTGGACTCATAAAAAAGAGGGTTAAACTTGACCACTTCCCAGCTTTGTGATTTGGGGTAAGTTGTTTAACCTCTCCAAGCCACAGTTTCCTCATCTGTAAATGGAGATACTCTGAATATCATTGAGTTCAAACCTCACCCATGTCCCAATTTTAAAGATGAGAAGACAATCTCAGAGAGATGAAGTGACCTTGCCGAGGTCTCAGTTGGCAAGTCTGTGGGAAATAGACAAATGAGCATTTCTAGTGGAAACC
The DNA here is from genome assembly GCF_000181295.1 of Otolemur garnettii. NCBI lineage: Eukaryota > Metazoa > Chordata > Mammalia > Primates > Galagidae > Otolemur > Otolemur garnettii. Next base: position 21,854,129 of record NW_003852420.1, on the reverse strand, counting down.
CACGGACAGCCATCCATTCTAACTGTCCCTGAACCTGCTGCTCATCAGAATCACGTGAGCACTTGTTAAAAATTCCTTCACAGAGACCCTATTCACTAAGTCTTGGACCAGGCCCAGAAATCTGTATGGGATCAGCTCCAAACAGTTTCACTTTCAGGAATTCAAATCACACCGGAGCCCTCTCCACCTTCCAAAAGGCTCGTGTGAGTGTGGGGGTACCATCTTCTGCTTTCTCAGAAGTAGTCTGCCTGTAAAATATGTGTATGCCCCTCTCCTGTTCAGAACCCTCCTATGGCTCCCCACAGTCAGGGCCGAGGGTACCCACCCCGACATGACCCCCAAGGCCAATATGATCAAGCCTCCAAGGTCTCCATGCCTCTACCTCCTCCAGGCCTTTCCACAGCTGTTCTCTGACCTTGAACATCCTTCTCCACCTCAAACCCTCCTCTAGTGGCTGCTCCCTAACCGTCTTTCTGGCACTCATCCCTGTATTTTAACTGCTTATTTACTTGTTTGGTTTCCCCAACAGACCATAAGCTCCATAAAGGCAGAAACTACATCTTGTTCAGGGCTGTCCCTGGCGGGCTCCATAGTGACACCTGTCTGCTGAACAAATGAATGAGAACTGGTTGGACCAGCGTGGCCCAGAAGAGCAGCCAACCCTCTGGAAGACGCTTCCTCCTGCCTCAGGTGGCACATCAACCCAAGGACTACTGGAGGATGGAGAAGGGGGGCTTCTGGATGGAGACTTTCAACAAACACTATCTAGCTAAAAAGGCTATAGAAATGAATGCTCATAATTTAGCATTAGACCTATGTCCACCACTCTCAGCCCTGTGACCTTGGGCGGGTCACTTAACCTGCCTGGAGCTTCTGCTTTCTCATCTGTCGTGAGGAGAAGCTACATTCAGGTAAAGCAACCACCCTTGCCTGACTCGTATGAGGCGTTCAATAGATATTAGCCATCAATAATAGGTTTGGGTTGCCACTTAGCTTCCCAGGAAAGTTCTGTTCTTGGTACCTCCCTCTCGCCCACTCCAGCCCCCACCAAGGAAGGGGCCCACCCGCAGGAGGCTTCAGAAAACGTGACAGCACTAAACTGGAGTTCTGCTGCTGCGGATCAGGAATGACTGGAGTGAAGGAACACTGTGCCCTTAGGGGAAAGGAAACCAATATTTGTCAATACCTAATAATAACCACACGCCGTTTTTTGAGCACATGCTGTGTGCTAGGCCAGCTCCGTGCTTCCCTCTCTGGGGGAACCCTGGAAGGCCAGGGAGCAGAACAGGAAGAATGGAGAGATTATCAGCCTCCCTCTTCACCCCACCTGAACCCTCCAGGAGACTCTGGGTCCTTACTGTGGCCACATCGCCTGTCCTCCAGCTGGCCTATCCCTGGGAGGAGCTCAAACAACCCCTGCTGTCCCCAAACCAAGAATGTGTTCTCTCTCCACCCCCGTGGACACGCGGGGCAGAGGTGGCTTCTTCCGGAGACAGCAGCTGGCTAGAATGCAGTTCTGCGTTTTATTTTTCCTGGGATACTCACGGGGATGTGGGAACAGCCACAGGTGTGGTGAGGGGAAGCCCCCATCTCCCCTCCCCAGCCACTGGGAAAGGGGAGAGGCCCAGGCACCCTGGTCCTGGGTTGGTCCAGCCACTGTGGTCCCTGGGCCCGGTGGGCTGAGGGCGGAGCCCTGGGGAGGGTGGGGCGGGCTCTTAGGCTGGGGTTGGGATTCTTCATAAAAAGCCACGAAGCTTGATCCCCACGAAGCCCAGCCCCGCGGGGTGGAGGGACGCAGAGCCCAGATGGGGGACCTGGCCCGGCCTGGCCCATGAGGGGAAATGATGGCAAGAGATGGTGCCCAAGGGAGGAGGTGGGGACAAAGCGTCGGACCAGGTGGGAGGGGGACCCGGTGGGGTCGCAGGGCGGAGAGGCACGGCCCCCTGCCCAGCCCGGGCGCCTCCGCGTGGGATCAGAAAGGTAAAAAACCCACGAGAGTGTGACGGGCAGCAGGAGCCGGGACGTGCGGTGCCGGCGGGGCGGGCGCACGGGGCGGCCCGTGTTCACAGTGACCTCGACGCTGGGTGTACAGTACGGGTAGAAAACCGCGGGCCCCGGCCGGGCTGGGCGGGCCGGGTCGGTCACAGCCTGGTCTGGGCCTCGGGGATGTAGATCTCGATGCTGTCGGCGCTCTCGGTGGCCGAGCTGTGGCGGAAGGAGGCAGCGCGCTTGGCCGCCAGGAGCCGCTTGCGCGCTTCCTGCCGCTGCCGGTCCACGGAGTCCAGGGAGCGCTCCTTCACCGGCACGCCCCGGCCCCGCAAGGGCTTCTTTGGTATCGGCGGAGGGACCTTCTTCTCCTCCTGCGGGAGAAAGACGGCGGCTGAGCTGGGGCGGGAACCCCACACACGCAACGCCCCGGGTCTCTACCCCGCGTCCCTTGCCCGGAGGGACCGAGAATCGAGCGGCGCCAAACGTGGCAGCGCCCGCATCGGCCCCGAATCCTGTGATCTGAAGCCTCAGGTGCGCTCGTTCCACCAAGGTCAAAAACACACATTTTTCATCAAAACGAGAGGAAATCGAGCGCCCCCTGGTGGAACCATTCTCGACAACTCGCATCGGAACGCAGGCTTTTCACTCTACCTGGCAAGGCAATGGGATCCACACCCCAGGCCTCTGGGCCCCATTGCAGACAAGGTCTAGTAGGCCAAGGGCTGACTAGGCTCTCAAAGCTCTTCCCTCTGTGCCTAGGCTCGGACTGAGGGCCGTCCACCCCTTCTGGAAGGTCTGATTCTTTCCTTGAATCTGCAGCTGTCCAAGCATCACCTCAGTTTGGTGACAAAAGGCAGCCACAGTTTTGGAAACTCATGCAGTGATAAGCACTGAGGCCAGGCAGACAGAAGTGACCAGGATTGTGGCCATTCTGGAAGGGGGTGGCCACCCATCACCTGTCCAGGACTGCCTTTGCTGCGGTGGGTCTCTGCCCCTGTCCTTTCCCACCCTACCTCTTTGAGTAAGGGGATTTTCCAGAGTCTAGGCCCTTGACTTGTAGGGACGCTCCCCCCAACCTTAGGCTCCAGGAGTTTCCAGCTGTTGGCCTTGAGTTGCTGTAGCTCCAGGAACTTGAGGGTCACATCCTCAATGGAGAGCTGCAGGAGGTCCCAGAAACCCGCCAAATCCTGGAAGGTGGGTACAGGGAACGCAGTGGGGTCCTGAGCAGAGAGAAAGGTGGTGGGGAAACACAGGCAGTCAGGAAGGTCTGAGCTCCACCCAGAACCAGAGAAAGCCTCAGTCAACCTCACTGGCAGGAAGCCCAACCTGGGGGAGTGGGGCAGGGGACAAGAAAGAGCCCAGGCCGCTCCCTCTTCTGCACAAATTCCTGGTCCCACTTCCAGGCACAATTCTCAACAGCTACCCCTGCAGGCGCACACACACTCTGGGTCACCTGCCAGGTACGAATACCTGGCAGGCTCTACTCTTGTGGGTGCTCACCATGCTCTGCTGACACAGCCGGAAGAACTGCTGAACCTTCTGGGACAGGAGCAGTTGTGTGCTGCCCACGGCACTGCGGATCTTCTCCAGGACTGGAAAGCAGAAGGAAATTCAGGGAGGGGAATGACGCAGCACCCTCCCCCACCTCTGGGGTGCTGCCCAGAAATGATGATGACCCCTCTGTTATTTGGCACTATCTACCCATCAGTCTCCTCTAGCCCCAGCCACATCCCAGCCTCAGGTTCCTAACAAGTCCTATTGCACTTCACTAAGGAGACTATATCCTCAGAGCCTGGAGTTCCTTCCTTAACCCAACCTCCTGCATCCTTTCTCCCTCCTAGTCACAGATCAGATGCAGATCAGACCCCACCTAGCCCTGCAGCCTTAGCCAGGGCACTAACTCTGACCACTCAGTGGCTGAACTTTGTCACTCATCAGTGCATGACTCCTTGGCCTGCAAAGAATTACTTAGTAATTTCATGTGAATGACAGTTGTCTTCCTAGACACTACCCCATCAGCTTGGAGATTCTGGGGTAGACGTCATCTCCCCTCAGACTGGACTCAAAGGGAAGGGCCATGACTTCTTTGGGGCCAGGACCACGTCTACTTAACTGAATCTCCTTCATCTGTGTCAGATGTGATCTGATATTGTGACATGCCTCCCCTTCTGCCTTGAAGTCCACCCCACCACCAGGAACCCCACACCAGTCCAGATCTGAACAGAGTCCCTGTTGTCCCCATTGACTTGGTAACGTGGACTGGTAGCCATCCCCTAGCCAGCCCAGCCCTTCTGCCTGATCAGCACCCCCCAGGCCTGGTCCCTGCCTCTGAAGCTCCACTTGCTCCCTTCCAAGATCTCCCGACACCCCAGCCACCACCATGAACGACCCATTAAACTCTGGTCTCCTGTTGTGCAATAGCCCCACCCATCCCATCCTGGTCTCCTCTGCACACACGAGGCCATGGCTCCCAGAGTCTCCTCATGTCCACCTCAGGGACTCACTCTCTTCAGGCAGCTCATAGTCCTCCGCCTCTCGCTCCATCTGCTGGCACCAGTGCTCCAGCTTCTCCACCTCTGCCCGCAGCATCTTGATGAACCACTCGCCGTCCCGTGGGCAGGGGGACGTGCGGCCTGAGTCGGGGAGGCTACGCGAACCACGCTCCATCCAGGAGTCCCTGCGGCCAGCCCCAGGGCCAGGGGTGGGAGCAGGGGCAGGGCCGGGTGACCCATCGGTGGCTGGCGGTTCGTAGGGCAGTGGGTAGCCCTCACGGTAGGCCCATTGGCCCTGCGTGTGGACCGTGCGGAAGACTGAGTAGGTGGGGGCCCGGGGTCCAGGCTGGGGCTCAGAGGCGTGCCTCTGGAAGGAGCGTCCAAACTGCAGGGCCTTGTCTTCTGTGGCTACTGTGGCCAGGCCTACCAGGCCCTCCAACTCCAGGTCTGCCTGAACGCCAGCTGTCACACTGTTGGAGCGCTTGAACCTTGCCCGCCTGGGGAGAGAGGAGGCTGTAACCCTGCCCCTGCCCAGGCTCACCCAGCCCTCACACCCACCCCAGGTAAGGAAATAAGGAGGAGAATCTACAAAGTGATGGATGTTTTGCACGCTAAGTATGTCAGTCCTTGCAACAGGTAGGTACATAACATCCCTACCTACTGTGCCACCCCTAAACAGCAGTGCCATTCAATCTCTTTAACAAGCAGTCCTCCTTGACAGAACAGATGCTGGCACACAGCGATCAGAGCAGCACAGACCAAAGTGCTGGAGCAGCACCCTACATAAGCTGTCCTGTGGGCAGACCAGAGGGCCCAGGGAGGGGCGGGGGTGGTGGCTCTTTACCAATGAATGCAGAAGTAGTTTGGTATTTTAACAAATGTCAGGTCCATGTTAGTTTACACCCACTGTTCTAGTTGTGTCCTCAGCCCCACCTAGAGATGTGTAACCTAAGGCCACTGTGAGGCTCATAGTCACCCAGCTACAAATTAGCAGAGTCAGGGCTGTTGGGCTGCACAGCCCAACCATTGCACACTGCACCCGCTGCTACAGCATCATAGGAAAAGATGCCTTAGAGCAGCTGGGGGTGGAGTGGGGCTGCAGCTGGGAGGACTTCCCCTCTAGGGACCCTGACGGCTCAGCCCAGAACCTGGCCAGACGCAGCAAGCCAGTGTCAGTGGAGCCGAATTAAGTTGTTGGCAGGAATGACATAGGGCCTGGAAATTTCTTGTCTTTGAGTTAATAATATGCAAATCCTATGCAAAACAGCAAGTCAATTGACCTTGTTCTTTCCCTCACACCCCAGTTCAGAGTTCTTTTCTATAAAGAAGTCAGTGCCCCCCCACCCCCGAGATGGGTGAGGTGGGGCAAGACGTTAATACTTCAAGAAGTGGGAGATGCAGGGGGTGGGGAATGAACAGAAGTTCAAGGTCTGGAAATTCAAAGACCACAAAAGAAAGACCCATGCATCCTGAGCCACTTCCACCCCTACATGGTTGGAAGGGAGAGGAGCTTATGGGACCAGCTCTAGGGTCCCTCCAGCTTCCCAAGAACCTCTCCCAACCCCCTTTCTCTTGCTGCCCAGGCCCTCTCTCCCTGCCTGCCTGCCTGCTTCCCTCCAGCTGGCGGGCTGCCTGCTGGGAGCCTGTTGCCATAGAAACCAGGCCCAGAAGGATGCTGCAGGACCCAGGAAAGAGAGATGCATGCACTCATGTGCAGTCTCCAACAAGCCCTATGTCCCAACCCCCACCCGAGAAAGAAGGAGAGAGAACACATCCTCATTGTCTCCCACACATTCTCCCCTTGGGGCTCCTGCCTGGTCAAGGCTTGCATCACCATCTGCCTTACAATCAGACCGGCCTCTTTCAGATACCTCTGCCTCCACTCAGCATGCTGCAGAGGAAGAGCACTGGACAAGGAGTCAGGGCTGAGTTTTAATGCTGGGTTTGTCACTGTGTGCCTTAAGGAAGTCACTGACCCTCCATCAAGACCATCTGATGTGTGTGTGTGTTTAAAATATATTACATACATTATATGTTAGATATAAATACCTACATCTTGCTCTAAACACACACACACATATATATAATTTAGAAATATATCAGTAATTACCAAGGTTATCTCCTCTCTCTAAAATTATACCTTGCATATTTTAAGATCTGGGGTCCAACGATCCTTCCCCAGTCCACCCAAGACCGCAGTCGTCTTCCTGAAGCTGAGCTCTGCCAAGTCATTCTCCTGCTCAAAACCCTTCCATAACTCCCCACTGCCAACAAGATAAAGTTCAAACTTCAGTGTGGGCTGTCAGTTGAGGCCCTCCTACACTGGCTGGTGTGAGTCCTCCTCTTTGACCTCATCCCCCCACATTCTCCTTGTTCCTCAGACAGATTACACGTGATCCTAACTCTACGCCTTTGCACAGGCTACTCCCCTACCTGAAATGCCCTTCCTCCTCCTCCTCGCTCCCCACCCATTCCCTGCTCAAGTCCCGATTCCACCTGACTACCCAAAGACCACTCCTCAATCCCGTGCCTCCCTCAGCAATCCTCCTGCCCTCAGAGATACCCTTGCCACTGGCTTAAATTGTTCTGTGTTTCTGGTGAGAGTCTTGTGTGTCTAACTGTACTGATAGGATGGACCTTGGTGTGCTTTTAATATTTGTATGCCTTTGAGCTCCAGTTAGCCGTGGCTCCCTCGGAGCTTCAGCAGTTGCAAGCCACAGAAGTAAGGAAGGGGTTTTCCCAATAAATACGCCCCTGAAGATGTGCCATCCCCACTTGCTTTCCTGTTTGCCCGCTGCACTCAGGTCTGTCCTTTGGCACCACTGATTCTCTGCACCTGTGCTCTGAGAAATTCCGTAAGGAACACATTCCATCTTGATGGAAACGGCATACAGTCTGGGACACAAGAAAAAGTTTCCCTGGCTTCGGGGTTCTCAAGTCACTCCCTCACTCTCCCGTATCTGCCTCAAGGAAGACCAAAGACTCCGAGGAACTTATGGGATGACTGGAAACACACAGTACCAGGGGCCAGAGGTGTGTACAGCACCGCAGGACTAGGTCGTCCTTGAGCAAGTGGCATTTAAAACCAGCCGTGTGAGATAAGATCACCCAAGAAAAGAACAATGCCTCAAAGATCCAGCAATCCATTAGGTGATTTATTTTGCAACGAGGTTTGGTGTAAGAAAGTTGCATTGCTTGCAGATTGAGTTCAGTGCTCGAATACTCTTAACGAGCCCATGCAGGGCAATCAGGAAAATATTCTCCCATCTACAGATAAAATTAATGCTTTCAGAGAAAACTTACTGCCCTGGAAGGAAAGGGTTAAAAGAGAAAATGCAGTAGAAATGTTTAAACCAGTGAAAAGGTGTAAAATGGGTAAAAGTCTTATTGAATACATTTTACAAACTTTAGATGTATCATAAGCAAATTTTGAAAAATATTTTTCTGCACCTACACACCACCTTTTTATGGCTGAGTAGTATTCCATGGTACACATGTACCACTGTTGCCCCCTGATTTGGCAACATGGAAGCTGGTGGATTAGGTGAGCAATCCCTTTGTTTTAAGTGCATGTATGTCAGCAAATTTAAATATTACAGTAGAAGAACAATTAACAGAAGTAAGAGAATTGCAATTAAGTTCAACAATAGATAGGACAACCTTTTGGTTATCTCTCAAGGGTGAATTTCCCAATATTACAAAGAAAAGCGATAGAAATACTTCTTCAGTTCTCAACATATTTGTGTCAAGTGAGCTTTTCTGCAATGACTAATATTAAATACAAAATCAGTCGCAGCCAGAATCTTTGGAAAAGAATTTAAGAGTATCCCTGTCCGAAATTCGACCTTGCAAAGAAGATATTCTTTAAAAAGTCAAGCTCAGATAGCTCATTAAATGTTAAATTGTCATAAAGAGAAAAATAAATAAATATAAATGAGTTCGTTAAAGAATTTTAATTGCTATCTTTTTATGACAAATTATAACAAACTGCTTTGTTTAAAAAAAAAAAAAAAGATCCAGCGATCCAAAGCCATGGGGAACAATGACATTTCAGGTGCAGGTAGAGACACTGTGGCCCAGAGAGGAGTCTAAGCCAGGAAGGAAGATGAAGAAAACCAGAAAAAAACCCACCTAAAGGCAGATAGGGGATAAAAAGGTCTCAGGAAGGAATGAGCAGGCAACATGGGAAATGCAGCTGGGTAAGAATGAAAGTTGCCCACTGATTTGGCAACGTCGAAGCTACTGGTGATCAGAGCAAGAGTGGGTTTGGTGGAATGTGGGGGCAGACACAGATACAGCAGGTTGTCAGGAGGTGGAGAAAACTTGTCAAGACAACTCTTTCAAAGAGCTTGGCTGAGAAGGGAGGAAGAAAGAAGGGAATGTACTGTTAAAAGGGGGATTTTTTTTTTTCAGATTAATATGAGGGTACAAACCATAAAGTTATATAATTTACAAATGAAAGGTTTAAGTTAGAGTTGCAACTGTGTCCTACACCCAGAGAGTGTGCCATATATCCATGCATTGTACCCACTGGGTGGGACGCTACCAAACTCCCTCCCCTCCTCCCGTTCTTGAATTCAATTGAGATTTTCTCTCGTGTGGGTCTGTGACTGATCATCTCCTAGTTTCAAATTGGTACTGAGTACATGTGATGCTTGTTTTTCCAATCTTGTGATACTTTACTTTGGAGAGTGTTCTCCAAATCCATCCAGGCTGTTACAAAGGATGCAAAAATCTCCATCTTTTTATGGCTGATGAGTATTCCATGGTACACATATACCACAGTTTATTAATCCATTCATGGGTTGATGGGCACTTGGGTTGTTTCTGTATCTTTGCAATTGTGAACTGAACTGCTATGAACATTCAAATGCAAAAGTCACTACGTTAAAAAGGACTTTTTTTTTGCAGTTTTGGCCAGGGCTGGGTTTGAACCCACCACCTCCGGTATATGGGGCCTGCACCCTACTCCTATGAGCCACAGGTGCTGCCCAAAAAAGACTTTTTTTCATATGGGTAAATGCTAGAACTGGGATTGCAGGGTCAAAGGGTAGGTCTACTTTTTCCACGGAGGCCGTATAGTTTGCAGTCCCACCAACAGTGCATGAGTGTTTTTTCCCCCTCCCCACCCAGGCCAGCAACTGCTGCTTTGGGACCTTGTGACGTGGGCCATTCTCTCTGGGGTTAGGTGATATCTCAAAGTGGTTTTGATTTGCATTTCTCTGATAATTGGGGCTGAGGAGCATTTTTTTCACGTGTTTATTGGCCATTTTTCTGTTGAAGGAGGGATGTTTGTTTCCCATATCCCAGGAGGAGAGTGCCTGTGGGGTAGGCAGAATAATGGCCACCCTAAGAGGTCCACATCCTGACCCCCATGACCTGTGGCTATATTACTTTCTGTGGCAAACGGGACTTTGCAGATGTGATTAAGTTAAGGATCCTGAGATGAGGAGACTACCCTGGACTATCCAGGTGTAGCCACCTGGGTCCCTATAAGTGAGTGATGGAGGCAGGAGAGTCAGAGGAGGAAACAGACGACAGAATCAAGGCTGGAGTGATGCAACGTGAGGACTCAGCCCGCAGTTGCTGGCTTTGAAGGTACAAGTGGGCCACAAACCACGCAAATGAAGACAGCCTCTGCCAACTGGGAAAGGTGACGAGATGGATTCTTCCCAGAGCCTCCAGGAGGGATGCAGTCCTGCCAGCACCTTGCGTTTAGCCCCCCTTGAAACCCAGCTGGACCTCCAGGTGTAAGGTAATAAATCTGTATGGTTTTAATTCACTAAATCTGTGGTAATTCGTTTCAGCAGGAATAGGAAACTAATACACTCTGTTCAGAGAAACTGATGGAAGATAGAGAAGAGAGAGGCAATAGGAACCAGAAATAAAGGAGATAAAAAAAAAAAATAACATCCTCTGAGCACTCGGCATGTGGCAAGCTAAGCACTTTACATGAATAAACAGGTTCAGTGGTCTCCAATAAGGGTGTTAGTATCATCCCTCCTTGCAGACCAGAAAACTGAGGCCTAGAGAGGTTCAATGACTTCCTAAGATGAAGGCAGATGCCTCCCCGTCAGAGGCAGGGCCGGTGCAGGTGGCAAGGGGAGAGAAGCAAGCAGGCGGAAGGCTGGTCTGGACGTGGTCAGAGGTGCCACCAGTTGACCTCGATCATTGCAATGACGGAGATTCAGGGTGGGGTGGGGGGAGGAATGAGAATGAGCAGCCCATGTGCTCTGGAGCCTTGCCCAGATCCAAACCCCAGCTCGAGGGCCCGCGCCTGAGTTCCCCCCTGTAAATGAGAATGATAACGGGACCGCTCCCAAGGTTGCTGTGAGATCATCTACGTACAGCACTCAGAACAGCACCTTGCTTTCCCATTGTGTCAGCTATTGCAGGGAGGCAGGGTGGTTTGCAGTCCCCACTGAAAAGAAAGGAAGCTGGACGAACACGACAATCAGAATGTGGCACTGAGAACCCAGCTAGCGCATTGTAGTTATTAATGATGATGATTGCTCTTGGTCATTTCCATCTGTTCTTTCCCAGCAAGCTGAAAAAAACCTCTTTTATACTCCATCTCACAGCGTATTGTGGTCAGTGATTTGCATATCTGTCTCCCTTCCTAAATTGGACAGCTCCTCATACAGAAACGTTGACCAGGTGGCTGGTGGATTGGATGGAAGGATGGTAGAAACCACTAATTATCCCCCAACATCCATTCTCCCTTTCTTCCTTAGTAACAGAATCCCACAATTTTAAGCTGGACACATGGCCACTTTGAATATCCCTTACAACTAGGTGTAACCATGTAGCTAAGTTCTAGCCCACAGGATATAAGTAGAAGTGGTATGTGTAACTTCCAGAAAGGGTACCGTCCTCCTTCCTAATGACCAGAATGCAGATGTGATGGCTGGACCTTAAGCAGCCACTCTGGAACATGAGTTGGAAGGCACACAAGGGGAAGAGACAATAAAGATAGAAAAGGCCTGGGTCCTGACAATGTGGGGCACCTACCAGACCTCATCTAATTCTCCCTGGCCTTCTTATCAAGAGGGAAATAAACTTATATCACATTTAGGTCACTGATGTTTAAGGGTTTTCTGTAACTCACAAACTTTACCCTAACTATAATAGACAAACTTTCAAAGTAGTGAAGTTCAGGGCTTATGTCTCTATTTAGTTTTGTGTTATTTATTGTTTTGGGGGGGTGTTTGTTTTTTCTTGTTTTGAGACAGAGTCTCACTCTGTTCCCTTGCATAGAGTACCATGGCATCAGCTTACCTCACAGTAACCTCAGACTCTTGGGTTTATGTGATCCTCTGGCCTCAGCCTCAAGTACATGGAACTACAGGCACCTACCACAAGGCCCAGCTAATTTTTCTATTTTAAGTAGAGAGGGGGTCTCACTCTTGCTGGTCTTGAATTCCTGAGCTCAAGTAATCCTCCCACCTCAGCCTCCCGGAGTGCTAGGATTACAGGCATGAGCCATTGTGCCCAACCCCTATTTAGTTTTTGATTTGATAGTATTTGCCATGGTCTTCACCAACAGCTGTCAGCACAGGCGAGAAACTGGCTTCAGCTGTGAATTATCCCTAATGTGTAACAATGCGTTCAAAATAATTTCCCCTGGAGCCTTTCAATGAGGCTGCAGAATCCGCCTCCCCTCAAGTACTTCAAGGTGACAATGATTACATTCTGATGATTCTGCAAGTTGTTATCATAGTTACTTCTGGGAGAGCGTCTACTGGGATTCTCTAGGGGGTGTCACAAAAGCCTCTGGGAAAAACTGGATCATCTCAAGAGACACAGCATCCAAGGAATGCTCAATACTCAGAAGTTGTCGAGAGGTTTTTCCAGGAGTATTTGGCAGCATGCTGGCAGAGTGGGAGGGGGATGGGCAGGAAGGAGGAAGGGTAGTGACATTCCAGCAAGGCACAGCCACGTACTAGTTCCTATAGAAGTCCTCTCTGAGAAGCATCTAAGAGCTTAAACACATCATCAAGCAGAGGGCCTGCATCCACCACCCCAGCCTGGGGGCTGTGACAGTGATGCCAAGGTAGAGCCAGGGTGGGAGATGGAAGAGGAATCACGAAGGCCAGTCAGGAACCATCCTGGAGATGAAGGCTAAGGACCAGAGGCAGCACCTGCACCCAGGCCTCGTGGTCAGTCAGCTCCTCATCACTTTTGCACAACTGTTCTGGGAATATAACTTCCTGAGGATGGAAGGTACATTCCTTCCCAGGGCTCAAGGGGCCATTTTTCAGCACATACTTTTCCCAGGGTCCCAAGTGGGCAGGCCTTCCTACAGAGTCCTCCAGGTCCCCCTGGGTGTGCGCAAGTGAGTATAAGCAAGGTTGTCGGATATAATAAAGAGCTCCCAGTTAAATGTGAATTTTAGATAAGTAACAGGGTTTTTTTTTTAAAGTATAAATATATCTCAAATATTGCATGGAGCACACTTACATGTGTGTCATAATTTATTCCTTGTTTATCTGATAATCAAATTTACCTGAGAATTCTGGTGATTTTTGTTTATTTTGGTGGGTTTTGTTGGTGGTGGTAGTGGTTTTGTTTATGCTAAACCTGGAGGTTAAGTTAAATTCTTTCTGAGAGGGATCTAGAGATGAAAGACATAGGAGAGGCCTCATGGTTAGAGAGAGTTGGATGCAAAAATCACATTTTCTGTGACCTCAAAAGGCCCCAGGAACAGTCTTTTTATGTTTTGTTTTCTTTTGCTTGGTTTTGTTTTGTTCTTTTTTTTTTTTTAATTGAGACAGAGTCTCACTTTGTCACCCTCAGTAGAGTGCTGTCGTATCATAGCTCACAGCAACCTTAAACTCTTGGGCTCAAGTGATTCTCTTGTCTCAGCCTCCCAAGTAGCTAGGACTACAGGCACTCACCACAATGCCCAGCTATTTGTTGTTGTTATTTGTTTAGCAGGCCCAGGCTGGGTTCAAATCCACCAGCCCCAGTGCATTTGGCCAGCACCCTAACTACTGAGCTACAGGCGCAGAGCCTGTTCTATTCTATTCTGTTCTGTTTTGTTTTGAGACAGGATATCACTATGTTACCCAGGTTAGTCTCAAATTCCTGGGCTCAGCCTCCTGAGTAGCTGGGGTTACAGTGCCACCACACACAGTGAGCCTTCTAATCTTTGGCAAGGACATATGATGCATTATTTTATCATGGCCCAGTGTGTGCAGGGTCTCTGAAGGGAGGTGCAGTAAGGACTGGTAACTGTTCAAGTATGTTTCCTCTCCCCCCAGGGCCTTAGCATATCCTACTCCATCTGCCTGGAACATACTTCTCTCCCATTTTCACTTGGTGAATTTTTGTGCATCCTTCAGATCTCCACCTAAATGTCACTATCCCAGGGAAGCAATGTGCGACTCCTCTCACCTTCCATTGAACACTCTCATGGTTCACATACCTCTCCTTTGGGGCACCTGTTGCATCTGACATTGTTTATGAGATTCTGAGGTTAACATGGGGGTAAAGGCAAGGGCTGTGATGGGTTCTGTTCACCTTTGTATTCTCAGTGCCCAGCACAGTATTTGGCAAATAATAAGGATCCAATAAATGTCTGTGGACAAATAAAACCTGGGTGGAGTAAAGTGGAAATAGAACTAAAGGGACACCAGCCCCTACCCCATTATTGCTGATGATAGGCACTTGGAAGGACCCCAAGAGATTAGCAGGGCACATCCTAAAGAGCAGAAAAGGGGAGACCTTTTCCACTTATCAATTTTTTTTTTTTTTGAGACAGAGTCTCACTCTGTCATCCTAGGTAGAATACCGTGGTATTATAGCTAGCAGCAACCTCAAACTCTTGGGTTTGAGCCATCTTTCTGCCTCAGACTCCCAAGTAGCAGAGACTACAGGTGCCTGCCATAATGCCCAGCTAGTTTTTCTATTTTTAGTAGAGGCAGGGTCTTGCTCTTGCTCAGGCTGGTCTTGAACATCTGAGCTCAAGTGGTCCACCAGCCTTGACCTCCCAGAGTGTTATGATTACATCCCCTGCCCAGCAATTTCTTTTTTTAAGAGACGGTGTCACTCTGTCACCCAGACTGGGGTACAGTGGCACAATCACAGCTCACTATAACCTTGAACTCCTGAGCTCAAGGGATCTTTCTTCCTCAACCTCTAAGTAGCCAGTATTACAGGTACATAACACTGTGCTCAGCTAATTTTTTACATCTTGTAGAGATAGGGTTTCACTATGTTGTCAAGGCTGGGCTTGAACTCCTGGCCTTAAGCGATCCTCCTGCCTCAGCTCTCAAAGTGCTAGAATTTATAAGAGTGAGCCATGCACCTGGCCCTGCCTAGCCATTTCTAAAACCAAAGTACAGAGAGAAAGAGACAGATGCTAGGATGAGCCAGATAGGAGTAAGGACAAAAGAATCCAAGAAAACAGGGTGGAAATGGGTAGGGGGCTAGTCCTGGATATTGGCCTAGCAAAGCTGATGGAATTCATGGCTTGCTGTTAAGTACCAGCTGGGGCATGGTGTGTGGTGAGTCAGACTTAAAGTGCCAGGGACATAAGGGCCAGAAAGGATTGTGCAGGTGGATAACGGAGCATGCCTGCAGCAGACAGGCAAGGGAGCCTGGCCAGAGAGATACACCAGATTTCCCTTCTCCGCACCTGTCACTCCTTCTGAATTCCCAGTGTGATAACCTGTCCCAGGCAATTTGGTTCTTTTAGATGTTTATTCAACACCATTTCCCTCCTCAGCTCACCCCATCCACACCTCACCAAGCATTTGCAATGCGAGGAAGGCCACGCTGTCTGCCTGTCCCTGGCCTTCCCTGACATCCAGCATGTTTTTCAAATGGGTCCACTTCTCCAGCATCCGTTGAGATTAGCTCAGTCTAGTCCACCAATCAATACGGTACTCTGAACCAGCTTAGGAAGCTCCCACCCACACCCCAAACACACAGAAATCCTGGATGAAATAAAAGGTGTGTTTGCTACAATGCCAAGCTTGAAAATAGGAAAGAGACATCTTCAGATACCAAAAGCGAAACGGAAATTCAAAATCTGAGTAGTGAGAGAGGGTTCTAAGCCAAGTGAGCCACAGGGACATTGGGCCAGACATATGCTAGAGGCTAGAAGGGAATGCCGAGGGAGGATGAGAGGAGAGACACCCACCCTGTGCACCAGGAGGAGCTGGAAGGAGACCTGTGCATACAGCCGACCGCCAGGAAGGTCTGTTTCATTTATAAACTTGAGAACTCACGCTAGTGATTTGGGACCAAATCACTGGACCAAATCAGAACATTAAGGTTGCTTTGTGTGGGGGGTGTGGGGTTCAAGTGAGTACTACCTGCGAAACACAAGTGACCTCAAGCTGACATACTAACTCGAAAACTGGTCCCAAGCTCCAGCAGTACTTCAGCATGAAGAAAACTGAACCCATGAGGAAGGCGTGGGCTGTGGCAAACAATAGTGGACACATAAATGCCTCAAATATGTTTGTAAATCTAAACAACCAAACGGTAAGAAGTACAAGAGCTGATTAGCAGAGACTTTTAAAGAGCTATCATCAAAATACCAGACAAATATAACAGGGAAGATGGGAAGAGAATATCAAGGAAATTGACGTGTATTGTGACTCTCATTTTGTGCCTAAGAGGGACAGAAATATTGGCTAATTTTAGACCTTATTAGAAAAATATGAAACTAAGTATATTTGTGAGATTTGTAAGGAAAGTCTCTACTAAAATGTGCGCTTCCAAACCAGTGGAGGGAAGAAGAGAAAGAAACTGGAGCAATTCAACAGAAAACAGAAAAGTAGGAAAGGGGAAAAGCAAGGAAAAAGCACATCTGCTGGGTGGCGCCTGTGGCTCAGTGAGTAGGGCACCGGCCCCATATACCGGAGGTGGAGGGTTCAAACCCAGCCCCAGCCAAACTGCAACAAAAAATAGCCAGGCGTTGTGGTGGGCGCCTGTAGTCCCAGCTACTCAGGAGGCTGAGGCAAGAGAATCACCTAGGCCTAAGAGCTGGAGGTTGCTGTGAGCTATGATGCCACAGCACTCTACCAAGGGCAACAAAGTGAGACTCTATCTCTAAAAAAAAAAAAAAAAAGCACATCAGCACATCAGCTAGAAAATTTGTAAAAAGATGACAGAAATAAGTCCAAATAAATCAGTAATGAACATATATCTAAATGGATTAAATATGTCTACTGAACTCCAGGTACATACTGCTTATAAACAACACACATCTAAAAAATAAGGACAGACGAAGGTTAGAAATATAAGGATGGAAAAAGATATATTAAAAAATTTACTGAAAGAAAGCAGTCACAGCAATAAAATCAGGCAGAAAAAAAAAAGACTTGAAGGCAAACACGGTTAGTAAGGATCTAAAGCAGTCTATTTAATGACAAAGGAGCCAACTCTCTATGAAGATACAACAATCATAAGTTTGAATGCTTATAAACTGCATACTTTCAAAACTTAATAAAGTTACCAGGGAAAATAACATGCTTACAATTATGGTGCTCTGTCACCCAGGCTGGAGCACAGTGGTTCAAGCATAGCTCACTATAGTCTCAGACTACTGGGTTCAGATCATCCTCCTGTCTCATCCTCCTGAGTAGCTGAAACTGTGGGCATGCACCACCATATTCACCTAATTTTTCTTTTATTTTTCATAAACATGGGGTCTTGGGCAGTACCTGTAGCTCAGTGGGTAGGGCGCTGGCTACATATACCCAGGCTGGCGGGTTTGAACCCAGCCCAGGCCTGCTAAACAATAATGACAACTGTAACCAAAAAATAGCCAGGCATTGTGGCAGGTACCTGTAGTCCCAGCTACTTGGGAGGCCAAAGCAAGAGAATCACTTGAGCCCAAGAATTTGAGGTTGCGGTGAGCTGTGACGCCATGGTACTCTACCGAGGGTGACATAGTGAGGCTCTGTCTTAAATAAATAAATGGGGTCTTGCTATGTTGCCCAGGCTGGTCTTGAACTCCTGGCTTCAAGCAATCCTCTTGCCTCAGCCTCCCAAAGTGTTGGGATTATAGGCATGAGCCACTGTCCCCAGGTCACGGTGAGACCTTTTATAGCATCACTCTGTCAGAACTACTAGATTGAGCATACCAAAAAAAGGTGGCATAAACTTTTGAAAAATATAATTGACAAGTCTGACCATGTATATAATGTACAATATATATAATATATGTATCTGTGATGGAAGAAGCTTCAAAAAAGTTGATGGAATAAATATAATACAAACATATACTATGACCACAATTTTTCAAATGCAGAAATAAATAAAGTAAGCATGGACTCTGTCTCAAAAAAAAAAAAAAACAGTAGAAGAAAGGCAATATTAAAAATTTATCACCAAAGCTACTTTTTTAAAAGATTAGTAAAATGTAATTTAAAAAACTATTTAAATGATAAAATACATAAACCTCAGGCAAGGCTGATCAAGGAAGAGAGGCAAGGCATAAATGTGGGGTATTAGGAACAAAAAGGGGGATATAACATAGAATACAATAAACACAACATTATAACATTATAATTCTATGAGCAAGAATAATTTGTGCCAAAAATTTTGTAAACTGTAGATTTTTGTAAAAGTGTCCATTTTTTAGAAAAACATAAATCACCAAACTTGACTCAACAAGAAAAATAAAACTGGAATACATCAAGAACCACTAACAATGGCTTGGCGCCTATGGCTCAAGTGGCTAAGGCGCCAGCCACGTACACCCAAGGTGGTGGGTTCGAATCCAGCCCAGGCCCACCAAACAACAAAGACGGCTGCAACCAAAAAAAAAAAAAAATAGCCAGGCATTGTGTCGGGCGCCTGTAGTCCCAGCTACTTGGGAGGTTGCTGTGAGCTGAGATGCCACAGCACTCTACCCAGGAGGACAGCTTGAGGCTCCTGTCTCCAAAAAAAGAAAAGGACCACTAACAAAACTACAGCTGTCATTTTTACAGTTTCACTATTCACAAAAGGCATCGGGTCTAGATAGTTTTATAGGCAAACTTCATGAAATCTTGAAGAACAGATAATTCCTACTTTACACAGATTGTTCAAAAGAACAGAAACACAGAAAAAGCTACCAAATCCATTTGAGGAATGCAGCATAACCTTAAGACCTTAACTGAATAACGATAAGAACAAAATTGTAGGCCAATATCACTTATGAAAAATAAATACAAAAATCTGAAAGTAATACCTATTCAAAAATCTAGCAGTGTATATAAAAATAATATGGCAAGACTATAACAAAAACTTCTAGAGCTTCATATATATATATATATATATTCTTAACTTTGTCATTAATCACTCTGATTTTTAGCTATGTACTTCATACCCCAAACATTGCTTCCCTGCTAAAGGACTATACCTCACAGCCTCACCTGCAGCTAAGAGCCCCATGTGATGAGGTTTTAGCCAATGTGATGCAGGTTAAGGTGTTGTGTGTAACTTTCAGAAAGTCTTTTTAAAAAGAAAGGACTGTACCCCTCTTCCTCCTGCCTCCCTTCCACTACTCAGACTTCCTGGTGGAGACCAAACTTTAGCTCCTTGGACACAAGGTGATATACAAAATAGAAGTTGTCTGGGAACCTAACACTGCATGTCTTGCCTCCAGGCTGGTTTTTTTGTTTAAATGAGAGAAAAATATACTTAAGACACTATTGAGGCTCTGTTATTCACCACCTTTTTTTTTCTTTTGAGACACAGTCTCACTCTGTTGACCAAGCTAAAGTGCCATGGCCTCAACCTAGCTCACAGCAACCTTCAACTCCTGGGTTCAAGTGATCCTTCTGTCTCCCATGTAGGCAGGACTAGAGGCACCCACCACAACATCTGGCTTATTTTTTCTATTTTAAATAGAGACAGGGTCTTGCTCTTGCTCAGGCTGATCTATGGAGTTCAAGGGATCCTCCTCCTCATTCAGCCTTCCAGAATACTAGATTACAGGCACGAGCCACCATGCCCACCCACACAGCCAAATTTAATCCAAACTGGTAATAAGATCAAGCAGGATGTATCCCCGGAATGAAAGAATGGGTCAACATGGAAAACCTAGTGATATAATTCACCACATTACACATGGAAGGAGAAAATTTATGATCATCTAAGTAGATTCTGAGAGGATACATTAACATTCCATTTGCATTTTCTGTTTAAAAAAAAATAAAAACTCTTAGCCAACTAGGAATGGAAATGAGTTTCCCTAACCTGACAAGTGATATCCATCAAAAGTGTGGTACACATCATCTTGAGAAGTATATCCACTGAAGTTAAGAATGACAAATGCACACTACTACTCAGCAATGAACTAATGTCCTATCCAATGCATTATTACAAGAAAAATAAATTAAAACACAGATCTTCTAAAACAAATATACTCATTTGCAGAAAAATAACTTGACTATATAGGAAGTCCATCATTATGTTCAGATAACCTGAGACCTAGTAAGAGAAAACAGTAAGGTTGCTGAATATAAGAGCAATACACAAAACTTAAGCATTGTCATATACTAACAGTGTCCAATTATAAAGTACAATAGGAAACTAATCACAATAGCCACCACAATATAAACCATCACCACTGTCTCCTAAATCATGAAAACGCCACCTTACTAGCCTCCTCCTTCCACTATTGCTTTCTTCGAATTCATTCTCCACTCAGCAGCTAGGGATCATTTGTAAACATAAATCATGTCACACTCCTTTAACATTTTAATGGCTACTCATTACTTGCATTTAGCTTCCAATTAGGTATCATGCCCATTCTCTGAGTGACCTGACCCCTGCCCATTCTCCAATTTCCCTCCCTCAACACTCCCCCACCCTACTCCACACCAGCCACACGAACCTTCTGTCAAAGTCTTTCTGGTCCTAGCATCTCCACATATGCCATTCCCTCACCCTGGAACACTTTCTTCCCAAATCATCACCTTAGTGTCCCTCATCAATCCTTAAGTCTTGGCTTAAATGGTGCCTGCTTAAATCTAAATAAGGTCTCTTCTCTCTTATCTCTTCCTTTTTCCCTTCATATTTCCACCACAATACGCAATGATATCCCATTACTATTATACCATGATGTGTAATCATATTTTTATTCAAAGATTATTTGTTCATTGTCTCAATCTCCCTCTAAGCCATAACTTTTATGAGGGTAAGAGTCATGTCTTTGATGTTTCCCTAAGCATTCAATACAGTAAACAAGAGCGATCATACAACCAATGCTTAATAAGTATTTGATGAATGAATGAATCAATGAATGAGCAACTGATCTTGCTGATTTAGCAGGAGCTTCAGCTAGAATGCCTACTGCACTCTTTCCCAGATTCCTTGTTAGGAGAATGGGAGGATTCTCCCCCAGGTAACCTATCTGGATGAGAGGGCAAAAAGCCTCCCAAGGCATGAGTAGGGACCCATGGGCTTGGTTTATGGTCCATGGGACAGGATTCAGAGCATAGAGTTGCATTTATCCATGACTCCTTCCCCCATCTCTCAAGAACTTAAGTCATAGATTTGCAAATTGAAGTGCTACTTTTCTGTCATCTTCTTGGAATAGTAAGAATTTTCAGGGTGGCAGCTTTAGGAGAGATGGAGAAAACAAGGGCAGATTTTTGCCACCCTTGATGGAGGCATTTACAGCCTCAGGAACATAGGGAACGTCAGGGAGGTAAGGCAGACATAGAGAAAAATGGTGAATCCCACAGGAACCCCAGGAAGACTTGATCAGACATACACATGAAACATCCCCTGGGGTTCCCACAGACAGTAGGGGAACTTTAGGGAAAGTCTGAAGGCTCAACAATGGCAACTGGGAACACTGCTGAGAATGCTGCTATTGAGGCGCTCCAGTGGGTATGGCCTGGGCAACTCACATTACCATGAAACCCTTATGGCCAGTCCCAGGAAAGCTCCCAGACACCATACCTAGGGCCACTGAGGTGAGAGCATAATAGCTCAGAGGGCAGATGGGCCACTGTGGCACAACCACATGGTAATTAGAGAAAATGTCTCCCCCCAGGCACCCAACAAAAAGAGGACAATTTCCAGTATTCCCTCCAGAGCTCACAGTACTAATTCTTCAGGTGGAAATTAAGGAAGCAATGTTTTTGAGGCCACCTAATGCCAGAATAGTGGCTCTGGTAATTCTACTGTCTCGGGTACACCACAGACTCAGGCATATAATAGGTATCCCCAACTGGTTAAATGCTTGTGTGAGTCAAATGAGGAGGAGTGTTATATCTGCCAGGGCCCCCTGAGAGGCAATCTTCCTGTTTGTTTCTTTTTGAGCTCACATGCTTGTACACCACAGGGTGTAATGAGGGATTGGCAGAATCCTGTTATCCCCTAGACAGGACAATTGTTGTAGGCCTGCTCAGCACCTCCTTGTTACCTATCCCTGGCGCTCCTTCCCCTCAACCACAGTATAGCCCCCGTCTACCCCTGAGCACCTGGACAAGCATGGGTACAAGAATTCACTTTAGATCTGATGACCACTCTGGGGACATCTCTAACCCTTTATGGCCACTCTGACTCCTCCCCAGTAAAAAGGCCTGGTCTCACCTCCACAAAGAAAAGGTGTTCAGGGAGACTGGGCCACTGAGGACATGATGCATCTCTCTTCTCCTGTGTCCCCTAAGGAATCCTGAGACGTCCACGTGGTGACCTACCTCTTGTCCTCTTCCACCTGCACGCCAATGGAGTGGAACTCTCTTCGGCTCCTGTTCTCAGTGTCCGAGTCTGAGATGGTCTCTACCTGGAGGCAGGATGATGGGGACAGCAGTGACTGGGACTAGCCAATGAACAAAAGCCCTTTCCAGGGAGAAAGGCCAGCAACGGCTGTGTCCCATGCAGCTGGCAGATCTTATAAAATCTGCCTGAACAAGATGAGAGACCCAGTAGGTCAGAGGCCTCAAGGTGGCAACCACTGGGCAAGGCTCTCCAGTCGCCAGTAGGAGCCGGTACCAAGAGTGGAGAAGAGTGGGGAGGGGTTGGTTGGAGCAGCGCTGTGAATGACCAAAAGTGGGTCTACTTGTAGCTCAGAGCACGCCAAGAAAAAAGGTCTATGTATCCAGAAGGCCCCTTTCATCCCCAACCCGTCCCCAACCGGCCTAGGCCTCAACCTTAGTCCCTCCTTCCCTACCTGCACCCCAATAGACGGCCGCCACTTCCGCTGCCGCGCCAGGCTCCGCAGCTCCTCCCTGCCAGGGATGGTCTTGATGATGAGTGTGGGGGGCTTGGGGCCTGCCCGGGGCGGCACCGGCGCCAGCTCCAGAGTGCGCGCGCCCATGGCGGGGCCGTCCAGCCCGTCGGCGGAGCTGCAGCGCCGGGCGGGGCCCTCGGCAGCGGTGAAGCTCTCGTGGGCGGAGTCGGTGCTGCTCTGGGCGGTGATGGAGATGCGGGGCGGGGCCTGGCTTCCCGGCGGGATGGGGGGCGGGGCCTTTCTGAAGTTGAAGGCTGCAGCGGGCAAACACAGAGACGCGGGCGGGTGAGAAACGCACGCCAGCAGGGGTCTGCGGCCCAGCCACGCGGTCCCACACGACCCAGCAGCCACGTGGTACTCCGTACAGGGCCGAGGATTGTTCTCCCTTCATGCGGTCCTGAGAGGTGAGCGATCTGCCCAAGGTCACACAGCACAGCCGTGGAGGTGGGCAGAACCCCCGCGCGCGCTCTCTCACTTAGGGCCGGGCCAGGGGCAGAGAAGGCGTACTCACAGGAGCCGGGCCTCCCTGAGACAGAGGCAGGGGCAGCAAGAAGGGGCAGGCAGTCGTCGTCTTGAGAGCAGCCGGCCTGGATGGCCCGGAGGTAGCTGTGGCTCCGCATGCGGAAACAGCCAGGCAGGTCCAGGGCGTCCACAGCCTGGGACTCAAGCTCCCCAAACACGGACCCGCAAACGGCCTCCAGCTGCTGGTTCAACTCGTCGCTGAGCTGGGGGTAGGGGGTCGGGAGGACAATTAGGGGGCTGGGATTAAGTGGAGTGGCTGAGGCTCTTTGCCTTAGGACTCTATCAAGATGAGGCTACTGTGCCTCTGGGTGACTCTTCATTCGGACTAAAAGAAACCCTCACTCTGTAAAGAAAGAGGGGGCACCTCTGCCCTTTGCTGCTCCCCAGCCTTGCCTTGGGGCCTGGTCTTTCCTCTAAACACCCCTACCTCCACTCCACCATGCCTCTTCCAGATGTCTGCCTGTACCCCAGGCTGCCGACCACCACACTGTCCTCTCTACCTAATCCCAGACCCTCATGTTTCTCTCACCGGGCCCTGACAGAAAGGACCAGGGAGCTGACATCCACCCTCCGGTCTAGTATGGGGGTGGGGACTAAAGAAGAAGATACCTTTTATTTTATTATTTAAAATCCATTACATTACAAAATTGATAGAAAGCATCCTATAGAGATATATATACCAATTGACAGGACAGAAATTAACAAGTAAGTGATGGAGCAAGAATTATCAACCCACAAGTGTTCCAAGCCTTCCTCCACCCTCTGCCCACAAACTAGGTTTGACCTTTGGTTTGACCCAAAGGTTCCTTCACTTCCCTCGCCCTCTGAGGAAAGCTCAGCTATTGCTGTCTAAGGTTCTTGTTTTTGTCTTTGACATTTTGTGGTGGTGCAGAATCCATAGTGTTAAAAAAAAAAAAATTAAAGTAAGAAAAAAGCAAAACAAAAATTTTGGATTCAAGTGCTAGCTCTGCCACTTCCTAGCAGTGTGGCCTGGAGTTAAAGTTTTGGGGCCTCACTTTGCTGACCAGTAAATGATAGTGATGTGGGTACCATCTTCATGGGCTATTGAAGGACTCAAAGAAAAACATGTGAGGCACTCAGTGCAGGTACTGGCACACAGTCAGCCCTCAGTTCGTGGCATGTGAAGGTCTCAGGGCCCACCTGGTAAACACAGGGCAGGCTTCCATGACAACCACAACTGTTCCTATCATTTAAGCCTAAGAGAAATTCTCCCATGAATGGTGATGTAGGAGCCACTGGATAAAGTCTCGGATGAGGCCCTCAACAGAGTCCCACAGTGAATGTAACAGCAAGTGTCCCATAGCTGCATCTTGCAACATCTGCAGTGACAATTCATGGTGTCATTTATGTGCAGTCAACAGAGGCTCAATCGAGTGGCTTGATCTACATGTAAAATGCAGCTCAATGTTTCCATAGCTCAGCCTCTAAAACATAACATGATTTCACTAGATATTACCTTGAACAGAACAGAAATTTCCAATCCACTCTACCAATGGGAAAACTAAGAGGGCACATGAACTGTCCAAGGTAAAATTGAAATTAAATGCCATGTTTCCTAGCTCACATGTAAGGCTGACTGAGTATCGGAATCTTCTGAGGGGTTTTAGTAAACCTGCATTAACTTAGGCCCCATCCCAAGAATCTGGACCTAGGGCTAACTATATGCCCTTTTTTTTTTTTTTTGAGACAGAGCCTCAAGCTATCCCCCTGGGTAGAGTGCCGTAGCATCACAGCTCACAGCAACCTCCAAATCCTGGGCTCAAGCAAGTCTCCTGCCTCAGCCTCCCAAGTAGCTGGGATCACAGGTGCCCACCACAATGCCCGGCCATTTTTTGGTTGCAGCCGTCATTGTTGTTTTTGGCAGGCCCAGGCTGGATTCGAACCCACCACCCTAGGTGTACGTGGCTGGCACCTTAGCCACTTGAGTCACAGACGCTGAGCCTTTTTTTTTTTTTTTTGAGACAGAGTCTCAAGCTGTCACCCTGGGCAGAGTGCTGTGGCATCACAGCTCACAGCAACCTCAGACTCTTCAGCTTAAGTGATTCTCTTGCCTCAGCCTCCCAAGTAGCTGGAACTACAGGTGCCCACCACAATGCCCAGCTATGTTTTTGTTGTTGCAGTTGTCATTATTGTTTTAGCTGGCCCGGGCTGGGTTCGAACCTGTATGTGGTCAGTGCCCTAGCCACTGAGCTACAGATGCTGCCCCTCCCCACCTTTTTTTAAATACTTTGGCTGCTTGGAATCTCAGAGCCAAATCTGCTGGAGATTTGGATTCAATGGTTCCAACATGGGCCCAATAATTAAGAAGAACTATCTGGACTTTCTGCAGCTTTTTCTGAAAGAATATCACTGCACATATATATACAAATCACAGACCATGTAAAAATCAATCCAAGATCCTACAGAATTTAAGTTTGACTGGCACAAGCCACACTCATGTGGCAGCTGTGGCTCTCACCATGACTCCCTGTAGCCTACCTCTCAGTCTTCTATTTTTGGATTGCTGGGGCATCAAGGACAACAGCTGCCAGGGTATTTCCTGAAACTCAGAAACTGAACTAACTCCTGCTGTTTCTAAGCTAGACTCAAGACACTTCCAACTAGAATAAACCCAGCCCAGAATGCCCTTCCTGGAGCACAGGGGAACTGATCAAACCCTAGCAGAGAGCATTCTGGTCTCAAGTCTGGACACCAGGGATCAAAGTATCTCACTCTGTACAACACTTCCTTATCTCAGCCCTCTTCAGGGTGTAAAGCCCGAGGCACACTATCTGGCACATAGTAAATGCTCAATAAATGTTAGCTACTACTATTACTAGGAATAGGTTTTTAAATCACAGTGACAATGCCACTTAGACTGGAGGCCTCTTCACTTTCCCAGGGGTTCTGAAGCTCTTGAAATTTCACTCATAGGCTACGTCCACAGTCAACTGCATCCAGGGAAGATAGGAGGAAGGTGAGCAACTCCCTGGGGCCAAACATCTGGCTCAGCCCGCCAAGAGGATCTTCTGGAGTTCCAACAAGGGAGCAGGACCCCAGGGAAACACAGACTCATACAGACTCTTAGATGACTATTACACCCAAGTTGATCTTTTTTTTTTTTTTTTAGCTGGTGCTGGGTTTGAACCCGCCACCTCCAGCATATGGGGCCGTGCCCTACCCTTTTAAGCCACAGGCACCGCCCCCAAGTTGATCTTTACTATATTCCAAGTATAAAATTTTAACACTGTACCATGAATACTCCCATTATCTCTGCACTGATTTCCACCCTGCTTCCCCCAACTCCCACTTGCAAGAGAGTCAAAGTCAAAGAATCCTCTTGGGATGAGAATCTTAGCCTTTCTCCAAAGCAGACTCAGCATCAGTAGCCATTTCTAAGCTTATGGACTGTTTAGAGAAAAATATTTTGTGTCTAATTGAAAATTGTCCATACTAGAGTTGGTGGGTCCATTTAGGGCCAAGACACATCCTGCATACTTTACAGATGTTATTTAGTTTAGATAACCTTTGGGAAACTCTCTTATTTCAAAACACTGGATAAAATATAACAAACGTTGTTTTATATGCATAGCTGAGCTCACAAGAAAGCAAGATAAGTCCCCAGGGAACAAAAGCAAAGAGGAGACTGGAAAATCAGAATATTAACTATGTGAGCCAATGCTGCAAACAGCCCAGGAGGCAGGAGGTGGGGGCAGGGGCTGCTGGTCTCAGTAACCAAAAGGCTTAGGTTTTAACACTCACTCAGGCACAGGAGGAAGGCTTTGGGCCCACATGAAGCATGGAATTGAAAAGGAGAACCTGCATGGATCTAGAAAAGGGGAAACCTTTGAAGAAAATGGAGACTAGAAAAAATAAAATCAATCATCACTACAGACTGATAACAGGAAGCTAGTCTGTGGTATAGGGACGGGAGAAGGGAGGGAAGAGGAGGAAAGAAGCAAATCCCCTAAGAATTTGTACCCACAAACTGGTACCCACACAGACATAGAACTATATAAATGCATGAACCTGCATGGGCCAACCCCCCTCACCCATTACAAATTAACATAAAATGATCCCAGAATCAATTGCAGAATATTTTGTGGGAGGACCCACTCCTAACCCAGGCTGTTCAGGATTCCCATATATAAAGCTATGTGGGAGACAACCTCTGACCCAGCCCCTAATGACCTCCATCTCTTGACACTCATATCCTTGGATAATTCCTTTTTCATGAGTGTGGGTTGAACTTGCCAGTTCACTTTTTTTTTTTTTTTTTGGAAACAGAGTCTCACTATGTCGGTAGAGTACCATGGCATCACAGTTCCCAGCAACCTCAAACTCTTGGACTTAAGCAATTCTCGTGCCTCAGCCTCCCAAGTAGCTGGGACACAGGCACCTGCCACAGTGCCCAGCTATTTTTGTTGTTGTTGACATTGTTGTTTAGCAGGCCTGGGCTGGGTTCAAACCCACCAGCCTGGGTGCATGTGGCCAGTACCCTATCCACTGAGCTACGGGCACCAGTCCATACCAGCTCACTTTTAATGAATAGAATATGGCAGATATAAAGGATCTCACTTCTAAGATTAGGGTACAAACAGACTGTGGTTTCCATCTTAAGTCTCTCTCTCTATCCTCTGAGGGAGGAACGCTGCTATGTTGTGAGTGGTCCTATGGTGAGTCTCATATGGAAAGACACTGATGTCTCTAGTCAGTAGCCAGCAGGACTCTGAGGCCAGCCAACAGCCTTGAGAGTGAGCATGGAAGCAGATTTTCCACCAGTCAAGCTTTGAGATGGCTGTACAGTCCTGGCCCATACCTGATTACATATTTGCGAGATACCTGACCCAGGTGGCACTAGCCAAGCTCTGCTCAGATTCTTGACCCACAGAAAGTGCGAGAAAATAAATATTTGTTGTTTTAAGACCCTACCTTTGCGGACAACTTATTTTGCAGCAATAGAAAAATGAATTCAAACTATGACATAAACAAAGACTACATCTTTTTTTTTTTTTGAGACAGAGCCTCAAGCTATCCCCCTGGGTA
>NW_003852420.1:21808467-21825394 GCF_000181295.1 Otolemur garnettii | reverse complement strand
AGCTATTTGGGAGGCTGAGGCAAGGGAATTGCTTAAGCCCAGGAGTTTGAGGTTGCTGTGAGCTGTGACGCCACAGCACTCTACCCAGGGCAATAGGTTGAGGCTCTGACTCAAAAAAAAAAAAAAAAAGTTCTAAACTTAAAAGGCAAATTGAAAATATAAGCAAATAAAAGCTTAGAAAAGACTAGAAAGATTTGAAAAGAAATCAAATCATATTTCTAGAAAAGAATAAAAAGTCACTAAGATTATAACACAATTAATGGGTTAATAGTAGATGAGATACAACTGAAGAGAAAATTAGTGAACTGGAAAATACACCTGAAGAACTTACCCAGAAGGCAGCAAAGAAAAAAACTATAGAAACTATAAAGAAGTTGAGAAATATGGAGGAAAGAATAAGAAGGTCCCACATACAACTTACAGACATTCCAGGAGAGATTAGATGGAATGTGGAAGAGGCAATATTAAGGAGATAATGATATTAGTTGAGACTAATGACTCTGTGATATCTTTGCCTGAGGCAGCTCCCATTCCCCAAGCCTCCAGCTCTATCAGTTGCAATAGTTCAACAAGGGTGGTGCAGGCTGTGAAAAACATCCATTTTAATGCCACTACCGGAGGGCTCTACTTAATTTGGCTCATTGTCATTTATAGTGTCAAGAACAGAGAGAGTCAGCAGTACTGCTGGGTGGAGGTTTTGGCACTATCTGAAACAAGCAATAGTATGGCATACTAGCCAGTGACTTAACAGGGAATTCCAGAGGGGTAAAACAGACATGGGGGTTTGATAACCTCTCCACATATCTTAGGTTAACTAGGGGCTGGATAAATAAATACATAGCAGAGATCAGGGAGGCTCTGAGCCACCACACATCCCTGGCCAATGGAAACTGTACTCATGTACAGAAGAAATACAAAAGAGCCTGGTGAAGAGTAAAAGCCAAGGCAGTCCTGAAAACCTGAAACTTGTCCTTCCCAGCCCATACCTAGAACAATAGTCAAAGAAAGGGAGCCAGCCTTACTGGCCTTAGGTTTTTGAGCACAACCTTTGACAAATCTTTGGCTGAACACTAAACTATGCAGATACAGGGGTAACCTTTAGGAAACAAAGCTTAAAATGAAAAAGAAAAAAAAACTGAATGAAGACATCAGAGGCTGCATTTTACAGGGAATACGATTTCACAGATTTAGTTCGAGAGTTAACAAACAAACAAACAAAGCAGTAACAATGTTCAAGAGGGAAAAGCAAGAATCCAGAGTTGCTTTTATATTGTCTAAAATGTTCAGTGTTCAACAAAAAAATTATTGAGATATACAAATAAATAAGAATGAATATCCTTAAATTTTGGATTAGTACAAAGCAGCTATTATAAATATATTCAAAGAACTGAAGGAAATCCCATTTAAAGATACAAAGGAAAACAGGACAACAATGACTTCCTGAATACAAATCACAACAAAAACATAGAGACTTTTTTTTAAAGAAACAAATGGAAATTCTGGAGTACAATAACTAACATAGTTTACTAGAAGGCCTCAACATAAGAAGCAACCAGTAAACTTGAAGATAGACTAGTGCAAGTTACCAGTATGAAGAATAGAGAGAAGAAAGTTTGAATAGAAATCAACAGAGCCTCAGAGACCTATGGTACAACTTCAAGTATACCAACATACATGTACTGGAGGTTCCAGAAGAAGAAGAAGAAAAGAGAGAGAAAGATAGGGACAGAAAAAAAAATTGGAGAAATAATGGCTGAAAAATTTCCAAATTTGATTTTTTTAAAATATTAATCTATAGAGCAAAGAAGTTCAATAAACCTAACGTAAGTTAAACATTAAGTGATCCATATTTAGATACTTTACAATCAAAATGTTGAAAACTGAAGACAAAGACACTTTTTTCTTTATTTATTAATTTGGTTTTGTTTTGTTTTGTTTTGTTTTAAGATACAGTCTTGCTGTGTTGCTAAGGTTAGAATTCAATAGCATAATCTTAGCTCACTGCAGCTTCAAGTGCCTGGGCTTAGTGAGTCATCTTCCTGCCTCAGCCTCCTGAGTAGTTGGGACTATATGCACAATCTACCATACCTGCCTAATTTTTAAAATTATTTGTAAAGACAGGGTCTTGCTATGTTGCCCAGGCTGGTCTCAAACTCCTGGCTTCAAGCAATTCTCCCACTTCAGCCTCCAAATCCATGGGATTACAGGCATGAGCCACCACACCTGCACATAAGGAAATAACTGGCTTTTCGTTAAAAACACCACGAGAGAGAAGTGGAATGGTATATTCAACATGCTAAAAGAAAAAGAAAAAGAACCTGGTGACCAGGAATTCTATATCCAGCAAACTACTCATCAAAAAATAAATAAAAATAAAACATTGCCACATAAATATAGACTGAAGAATTTATTGCGAGCAGACCTACCTTACAAGAAATACTACTACTAATACTTCTTTTTAGAAATACTAATGGAAGTCCTTCAGGCTAAAAGGAAGTAAAACCCTATGGTAACTCAAATACATATGAAAAAATGACAAGCACCAGAAACAAGTGAGTAAATATGAAAGACTTTATAAATATATTTTCCTCACTTAATCTCTTAACTTCTTTAAAAAACATAAGATTATGCAAATCACTTATTATAATATCATTGTTGGTTTATAACAGCTGTTAAGTTTATAACATATGTAGGTAATGTATATGACAATAATAGCACAAAGAGGGGAGAAAGAAGGAGCTATATATGCTTCTATGTTTTACCAAAATTAATAATATTTTGATAAGCTAAAAATGCGTATTATAATTCCTAGTGCAACCACTAAAGGAAGTAACTCAAAGAACTTAAATTGCACACTTAAATATTTATCTATTTAATAAAAGAAGGCAGTAAACGATGAACATAGAATAAAAAATGATAATAGACCATCCAACCATATCAATAATGTGAATAGACAGAACACTCAAAAGGCAGAGATTGTCTTATTGGGTAAAAAAATAAAAAGCAAGACCTAACTATCTCCTGTCTACAAAAGACATACCTAAGAGTCTAAATACAAATAGGTGGAAAGTAAAAGAATGGGAAAAAGATGCACCATGCTAACAGTAACCAACAGGAATCTCCCAGAATTGATGAAAGATATCAATCCTCATATTTAGGGTGCACACACTCAAACATATTATAGTGAAACTGCAGAATACCAAGCTCAACACAAGATTTTAACAGCAATCAGAGAGAAATGAAAATTACCTACAAAGACAATCAGGTTGACAGACCTTTTTTTTTTTTTGAGAAGGAGTCTCACTTTGTTGCCCTCGGTAGAGTGCCGTGGTGTCAGAGCTCACAGCAACCTCCAGCTCTTAGGCTTAGGCGGTTTTCTTGCCTCAGCCTCCCAAGTAGGTGGGATTACAGGTGCCCACCACAACGCCCGGCTTTTTTTTGTTGTTGCAGTTTGGCCGGGCCAGGTTTGAACCTGCCACCCTCAGTATTTGGGGCCGGCGCCCTACTCACTGAGCCACAGGCACTGCCCGATAGCAGAGTTCTTAACAGCAACAGCAGACAGATGACAAAGGAATACCTTCAAAACACTGAGAGAAAATAAATGTTGACCTAGAATTCCCATAATAAACTAAACTATATACAATAGTGAAGGTAAAATATACTTTTTATTAAAGACAGAGTTTGCTAGTTGGAAACATTTACTACGAACTCACTAAAGATTGTACTTTAGGAGGAAGGAATAAGATGCAAGAAAGACACAGGAAGGAGGACAAAAGATCAAGATGTCAGCATATATAATCAAGTACCAATAACATATAAAGTAACAGCAATAATAAAGATTAATTTGAGGGATTGAAAGGTGAAATGAAAATACTGGGCAGCAAGTACATATAAGAAGGGAAAAGACCATCAAACTTAAAGTGCCCTAAGATCACTTTTGTATTTGATGTGATAGATATGTTAATTAGCTTAATTTCATTCATAAATCCTAACATAACTTTGTACCTCATGAATATACACAACTACAATTTGTCATAATAAAAATTAAAAGTAAAAGAAATGCTAAAAGAAAGCAAATAAGAACCAAGTAAGTGGAAAGACATTCCAATATTCAAGGATGGTAATATATAATACTGTTAAGAACACAACAGCCTGGGCAATATAGTGAGACCCTCCCCATCTCTACAAATGATTCAAAATTAGCAGGGCATGGTCCTAGCTATTGGGGAGGCTGAGACAGGAAGATCACCTGAGCCTGGAAGTTCCAGTCTGCAAAGAGCTATGATCCCACCACTGCACTCTACCCTGAGGACAGAGCAAGATCCTGTGTCAAAAAAAAAAAAAAGTTGGGTATAGTGGCTCACACCTATAACCCTCACACTCTGGGAGGTCAAGGCAACGATATTGCTTTAGCCTACAAGTTTAAGACCAGCCTAAGCAAGAGTGAGCCCCCGTCTCCACAAAACACAGAAAAAATTAGCCAGGTATAGTGAGGCATACCTATAGTCTCAGCTACTCAGAAGACTGAAGGAGGAGAATCACTTTAGCCCAGCAATTTGAGGTTGTAGTGAGCTATGATGATGCCACTGCACTCTGACACAGGTGATATAGTAAGATATTGTCTAAAAAAAAAACCCCAAAAGCCCCACAATGCCCCATAAATTGATCTACACATTCAATTCAATCTCTTCAAATTCCCAAATATATTTTTTATAGAAATCAACAAGCTTCCCACAAATCCATATGTATGCAGAGCAAACACAAATCACAAAGCAACCCTTAAAAGGAGTAACAAAATCCTATAATTTAAACTTACTGAAGTCAATCATTGCTACAAAGTTGCAGTAATCAAAGCATAAAATAATAGCATAAAGACAAATTCACATAGACTAATGGAATAGATTTGAAGGTTCATTAATAAACACATGTGTTTATGGTAAATTGATTTTGATAAAAGAGCCAGGAAATTTTAATGAGAAAACAAAAAGTCTTTCTAAGAACTGATGCTGGGAAAATTGGATGTCTATATGCAAAAGGATTAAGTTGGACCCCTAACTCAACCCACATACCAAAAATCCAAAAGTTCTCAAAATGAAACATACACCTAAATGTAGGTGTTAAAACTATAAAATTCTTAGGAAAAACATTAGAGTAGTTTTTTGTTTTGTTTTGTTTTTTATCTTGGATTAGGCAATATTTTCTTAAATTATACACCAAAGCACAATCAAAAAGAGAAAAATTGATGAATTAAACTTTGTCACATTTAAAATGTTTTGTCCGGCTTGGTGCCTGTAGCTCAAGTGGCCAAGGCGCCAGCCACATACACCTAAGGCGGCGGGTTCAAATCCAGCTCGGGCCGTCAAAAACAACAATGACGGCTGCAACCAAAAAGTAGCCGGGCATTGTGGCAGGTGCCTGTGGTCCCAGCTACTTGGGAGGCTGAGGCAGGAGACTCGCTTGAGCCCAGGAGTTGTCGGTTGCTGTCAGCTGTGATACCACAGCACTCTACCCAGGGGGGCAGCTTGAGGGTCTGTCTCAAAAATAAAAAATAAATAAAATAAATAAATAAAATGTTTTGTCTTTCAAACAAACATGAAACATATAAAACTACAATTCACCAAATGGGAGAAATTACCTCAACTGACAGTTTGACATCAGATTTCTGGCCTCCACAATTGTGAGAAAATAAATTTCCATTGAGAGAGAGAGAGAGAGAGAGAGAGAGGAAAGGAGGGGAAAGGAAAAGGAAAGGAAAGAGGAAGAGAAGAGGTTAACAAAATTAAAGTGTTTTCAGCTCTTTTCATTGGTTAGGATAGGATAGAAAAAATTATCAGCTTCAGACTTCAAATAAGCATATTAAAACTACAAGGGTAACCACAAAGAATAAAATAGAATATATAACTGCCCAACCAGGGTGCGATTTGGCAGGAAGAACAATAAAGAAAACTCAAACCAAAAGAAGGTAGCAAAAGAGTAGAAAAGCAAGATAAAGAAAAGGCCCAAAATGAGATGATGGAAATAAATGCAAGCACATCAGTAATCACAATAAATATAAATGTACTAAACTCTCAAACAGTTATCAGAATGGATACAAGACAAAACCTACCTATAAACTATTTACAAAAACATAGGACACAGAAAAACTTTAAAGGAAAAGATGCAAAAAGATGTTCTAGGCACACACGGAACAAAAAATAGACTTAAGAGGGAAAAAAGCATTATTAGAGACAATAGGATGACATCTCTAATACTTTAAACCTATTTCCTCTTCTGTAAAGCAAGGATAAGAAGCCACACCTCCAAGCTAAATACGTCAAGTATATGTGAAATTAGACAGTGAAAAGGAAGTGAAGGAGGAGGTAGAGGATAGCAACAGCACCGGGAAGGGGAAAGAAAATGTTGGGAGGGGGCCAAATTAAGATTTTAGAACATTTGGGAAATGACCTAAAAGCAGTGAGGGCATGATCCAATGGAATGCCTGGGAAGGAGACGTGGAGGCAGAGGTAGTAACAACAGCACACCTGTGGGGTCTGGAGCAGCAGGGAGTCTAGTGCCGCTGGAGTGGGAGGGAGGAGAACGGCGTTAAGAGAGGAACTCAGAGGCCACGTCACGCAGGCCCTTGTAAGTCATAGTCAAGTCTCTGACATTTACTCTGAGTGCAGTGAGGGTTTTGAGCAGAAGAGTGAGCAAATGTGATTATTTTTTAATGATCACTCTGGCTGAAACGAGAGGGTGAAGTAGAGCAAGGGCAAATACAGAAGACCAAAGAGAAGGTAGCACCACAGTCCAGGCAAAAGTACATGGGGACAGGACTAGAGGGGTGGCGGTAGGGGATGGTGGGAGGTGGTTGGATCCTGGTACAGTCCGAAGGCGGGACTAACAGGATTTGCTGAAGGACTGGTTGTGTCCTTCAGTGGTTTATAAGTGAGAGAGAAAGGACTGAAGATGGACTTCAGGCTTTTAGACCAGAGCTCCTGAAAGGATAAAGTTGCCATGATCTGAAATGGAGAAGACAGTTGATGGTGCAGCAGTTGGTGGGGACGGGGGTGGGGGGATGAGTAATCAACAGTCTCATTTAGGACTTCTTGAGCTGGCGATGTCTACTAGACATCCAAGTGAGATTTCAATATGTGATACCTAGATATATACACGCCTGGCATTGATGGGATGGGTTTGGGCTGGGCAAGTGCATTTGGGAGTCATCAGGCTCTCAAAAATATTCAAAGCCATGAGCCTGGATGAGATCACCTAAGTAGTAGGTGTAGAGAGAAATCTAGGACCAGAGTCCCTGGACAACCCCACTGTTCAGATCCTGGAGAGTTGTAGAGGCACCCAAGACACAACTTGGAATCAGCAGCAAGGGAGAAGAATCTATGAGAATCTGAAAGTTGTGGTGTCCTCAAAGCTGGCTGAGCAAAGTGTTTCCGGAAGGAGAGAGCCGTGGGTCAAGTAAAATGAGGACTGAGCATTAACTAGTGGGTTTAGCAACACAGGCTGGTCTGGAATGAAAGGAGAGCCGCGCCAATCAGACTGCCCCGTTCAGGCAGTGTAACAAAGGATACTGAGAGACTGTGGCAGCGAACAATGGGAGCCAATGTGGACGGTCTTTTGCATTGCTTTTTTTTCCCCCAGCAAACAGTAAAAATAGCTAACCTTTATTGAGTGCTGGCTATGTGCCAAGAACACTATTATGATGCCTATTTTTAGGAAAAGTGGGGCTCAAAGAAGTCAAGTAACTTGCCCCAGGTCACTCAGCTGGTGAGGAGCTGAGGCAGAATTCAAACCCATCTCATGAGTTTAATTATTAAACTGTGCTGCCTCCGTTTAATTAAGGGGAATGTCTAACACCTAGGTATGGGACTCACATTTATAAAATACCAATTTTGGACCAAGTACCTTGTGTTTGCATACATTTTCTCACTGACAAACCCCCTGTGAAATAACTTTCACTACTACTGCCATTTTGACGATGAGAAAGGGGGGTGTTGAGATTAAGGTATCTTGCTGGTGGGCCTGTGGATAGAGGGGGTAGGGGCAGAACTCGGGCCCACAACAGCTCCAAGAGTGCAGCGGGGCCCATGCCCTCTCTGCATGAATCAATCCTAGCTTCTATGGGGGACAGGAAGACAATCAGGCCTGGAGAGGGCTGGGGAGCCTCAGACAAGTGGTGTTGTCCTTGCAAGCTCAGCACTTTGAGGACACCTGGTGGATTTTAAGGATGTGATTCTCTGAGGTCCCAGAACTGAGTCAGCTCCAGGAGTCCAAGACAGGTTTCCTGGTCTCTCTAGAGCCAGATCTGAGCTCTGTCCACAGGCAGAGCCTCTGGTTTTAAGGCCTAAGCTGAGCATGAGACTGAATTTCCTCTCCCACCCTTTCCTCCGGGTCCACTGGGCCTCTCCCTACCTGTCCGGTGGTGAGGGAACGGCTGTAGCCAGGGATGGAGCTCCGGGGATGGATCCGGGGTGGGACACAGCAGCTGGAAAAGGTCAAAATTCCAGAGTCAGAACAGTGGACTGTGAGGGAGGAGGATGGAGGGGATGATAGCACTGGCACCCCTCAGCAGGTGCTATTGCGTAGAACCCTCAAATAGAGATTTTCCCAGGAGACTCTGGAAAAAAGACACTCCCTCCAAGAGGCACTCAGAGAGGGACCATCACCAGGGACTGCCCCATTATGTGGGACATGCCAGGTGAACCCTACGCAGGGCTACCGGCACGGACCTATTCTACACACATCATCTGCAGGAACCCAGGATTAGTTCCCAGAACCCCCACCCCCAGTCCTCCCTGTCCTTACTTGATCCTGGCCTGGTCCACGCTGGAGGAGCGGCGGGAGGTGAAGCGGCGGGCGGCGGCTTTGGGAGACGTCTTGGGGCTGCCATCGGAGTCCCCGCTCTCCTCATCCCCCATGGCTTTGATGTAGCTGCCGCTCCGCATCCTGCGGCAGGGGATCTCCCCATCCTTGCCACCGGTGGGGTAACCCCCCCAGTCATCTTGTGGCACCTGCAGGGACAGGGGCTTCTGTCTCTCAGACACATCCCTAGTAGATCTAGAGGCCAGGCCTCTCTATCCCAGGGCCATGGGAGGCACTCGGCCCAGGCTCAAGCAGGCTTCACTCAGGAGTGTACGGAGGTGGAGCGGGAGGTGAGGGTCTTGGGCAGTCCCCTCCCTCACAAAGAGATGCCTCGATCATCCTCCATGGACCCTTCACCATTTAACCAAGGGCCACCTAGAGAGTCTGAAGGAGTGACATGCCAGGCACCAAGAGGTTGAAGATCAGAGGCCAAACTGACCTGTGTTGCCCCCAACCCCAGCCACCAGGCATCCCCTGACCTCAGTCAGCTTTTACCCTCCTTCTCCGTCATCCTCTTAACCTGCATACATTCCATACCCTCAAACCATCCCCTTCCCCTGCAGAGGTTTGATGCAGGGGAGTGACACTGGATTTGAGTTTCAGAGAGAGCCCTCCAGCAGACGAAACAGAGGCTGGATTGTGGAGGGCCAAGAGCAGGGCAGGGGCTCAAGTGGCAGGAGGAAGACCAATTAGGAGGCTGATGCTATTATCCAGGCAAGAGATGATGAGGTCTAAATTAAGACAATGACAATGAGGGGGAAGACGAGATGGAAATGAGAGGTGTTAAGGAGCATCAGTGAGCCTGATTAGACGTGGGGGATGAGGGGGCGGGAGAATGACTGCCAGGCTGCTGGCTGAGGACCTGGGGGATGGTAATGCCTCTCACTGAGCCCCAGAGAAACAGGGTTCGAGAAAGGTGATGGGTTCAAGGTTTAGCACCTTGAGTTTGGCATTGGAGTTTGGAGCAGGTGGTTGGACTTTTGGCTCTGTGGTTCAGTGGGGAGATCAGGGCTGGCAGCAGACGTGTGGGAGTCATGGGTGGTAGCTGAACCCATAGGAGTGAAAGAGGTGGCCCAGGCGAAAGAAGAAACAGAGCTGAGGAGAGATCCGCTGACATTTAAAAAGGGACTGCAAAGAAAGGAAGAGGAGCCTTGTGGAGTCACCTGAGAAGGAGTGGGCAGAGGGGTAGGAGGAAAGTCAGGAAAATGCCATGTCATAGAAACAGGAGACATTTCAGAATAAAAGGAGTCGATTATGTCAAATGCCACAGTGCGTTCAGAGGTTAGCACAGGAGTTAGATGATCCATGTGCAAATTCTGGCCCCATCTCTTGCTAGCTGGGTGAATTTGAGCAAAACTGATTAACCTCTAAGCGTCAGTTTCCTTGTCTGTGAATTAGTAAGAATAACCATGCCTGATCCAGAGAGGTGGTGGGCAAGACACAGAAAGTGCTCAAGAAATGTGAACTATTATTATGACCATTGAAAGGTGCCTTTAGAGGACAGCACTCAAAAGACCATTGGCGACCACTGCCAGGGCCCTGCAGTGACGGGGTGAGGAAGTCAGACCACAGTGAGGACCAAAGGGATACACAGAAGAGCCATCTAGGCGCTAAGAGCTTGAACGTGCGGGGAGGACAGGACATGTGGAAAGGGGTGGGGTGAGGAAAGATTTTGTAGGATTAAAGTGACTTTGGGCATGCTCTTGGGATGAAAGAAAGAGCCAGTCTTTAAACATGGGGAGTGAGGAAAACAGTCCAGGGCTGGAGGGGTCCCAGAGAGATGGGCTCAAGCCCTTGCGGGCTGGGTGAGCCTGTAATGGGGGGCCATAGCTTTGCCTCTGAGCTAGGGAAGAGGATGAGGGTGGCTGGGAACTCAGATGAGTTTAGTGGGGCACATCTGGGGGGAGAGAGAGTGGGCAGAGCCCGTGGTATCAGCATGCACTGCAAAGAATGAGGGGTAGGTGAAGGCATGGGGGGCTGGGTGGGGAGAGGTAGGGAGGATTTAGAACACTTGTGACGAAGTAGTAGGGAGGGGAGCTCCAAGGGCACCAAGTCTCAGGAACAACATAGGGTTTAGGGGAGGGGTGGACACCCTGCAGGTGAAGCTCAGCATGGAGACAGATCAGGGTGAGAACAGGAACCCAGGGATGGGGTGGGGCCCTGTGAAGGAACCCACAGGGCGAAACAGGGCTCAGATGGGAACCCAGAAAGGCAAGGCTCTATAAAGGAAAAAGGGCTCTGAGTAGAAAGAGGGATTCTGGAAGAGGGTAAGGAAGAGCTGATGCCCAGGGAGGGAAACAGACAATGGGATTGAGAGTCCCAACAAAGACACACAGTCAGATGGGGCCAGCCTCCCCTGCTTCAGTGCCAGGGGAGCAGGAGGCTATCTGGAGGGTCCCTGCAGCCCCTTGGTTCTCCCTCACATGGACTCAGACTTCCCAGTCCTGAGAAGCCCTGGAGCCCCAGACCCTGAGGATCATTCTCCTTGCCTGTACTCTACAGAGAGCAGCAGGCTGGTGTGGGGCTGGCCAGCAGATGGGACAGCCAGGGCACACTCTGCCACACTGCAGGGCCCACTCTGTAGCCACTGCAGAGCTTTTTACTCCTCTGCAGGACACTGTGAGGTGCATGTTAAAAAGGAAGCCCCCAGGGAGGTCAGGGCAGCCCTGGCGAAGCGGCAGGGAGCAGCGGAACAGCGGCACGTCTTCAGGGATGGCAAGGGCTCAGTTGTGGGGAGGGGAGGGTGGGTGATCCCTCCCTGGACCCTTCAATTGCCAGCCTAGCACCTCCCTGCATGGGGAGGAGGCAATCCAAGGCCAACCCACAAGTGCTGAATCCTAGAAGTTTCTCCTGCTTCCACTGTGGCCCTATGTGCTTCCTTAGGTTTTCCTGCGTCCCCCAGGAGCCTTAACTGGTGCATAACTCACCCAGCAAGGCCAATGACACCCAAAAGACACACACAGTCTCAATTCTCCACATCTTTGGAAATGTGTAGTCTCTTCCTGACACCTTTAATCTGGACTCAATTAACTCCAACTCCACTGGAATTCTGCCCAGGAGACATTCCTCCCAGGTATTCCAAGCCCCACACCTGGCCACCATCACCCCAGGGGAGTGACGTGCCTCCTTCGTGTCCCCATGGTGCCCAGGGCTCTCTCCTATCAAGGCTCATCACACTCTATTCTATCCACTGCCCTTGTCTAAGCTGTGAGCGCCTTACAAGCAGCAGCTGTGTCTCTTCATCTTTGTACCCCAGGAAATGCCCATTGAATGAATGTGTATTAACTATACCGAATGTGGTTTTGGAGGATAATCCAAAATCTGCTGGACCTCTAGAACTTGTATGGGCTTTTCCTCCTAAAACTACAGCAGGGTTCAAGAAAACAGTGTGAACTGGATGAGGCTGGGAGGAAGGCTCTGTAAAGAGGGGTTAAACCTCCTGGCTTCCCCTGCAGAGACAGAGGTGGTAAGAGAGGACAAGAAGGGCATTCCAGCTATCAGCTGCACCATGCACTCCCAGGAGGCCCCACCTGGCGTTATACAAAGGCTCAGCCTCCAGCATTTCCCCCCAGTCTAGGAAAACCTATGAGACAGGCCCCCAGGGCTCCCCCCAGCTTAACGGGCTGCCCCACCACAAGTCCCCCAGAATGACAAACCCCAGCAGAGACACATTCTGGAAATAACTGACCTTCATATGCAAACATCACCTACACCACCCAGATAAGAGGAGAAAAGAAGGCCTTGGGGCAGCCGAACTGCTTTCTGACTGCCACCGCCAATCTTGAGAGCAGCTACAGACAGGGAGCATGGCACTGTCCTCTCCGTTGCTCACCTCAACTTCATGCCACCTCCAGTCTCGTAAGACTGAGGCCTTATGAGTTCATAAGTTCAGGCTCGTCCAAAACAGTAGGTCAAGAGGAAGCCTTCCTGGCACTGACATACATCATCATTAAAGAAGGGGCCTTCATTGCACAAAAAGGGAAACCAAGGCCCCTAAAGGAGTTCAGGGTGACAAAACCGGCATAGAAAAGAGTCTCCTTGCATTGAGGCTCTCAGTCACAAGGACAGCTGGCCCCCATCCAACCCTTTCCACTGCTCCCTGAATGACAGGACTGGTGAGGGCTGAGCACCCTGTTTCCCACCCTCCACCAAAGCCTCACCTGCAGATAGTGATAAGTCCTGGCTTTGGCCTTGGCCTCTGGACCCAGGAGCCCCTTGCTTGGCCCGGCCCCTGGATATCCATCCCGGCCCTGGCTGACCATCATGGTGTGCCAGGCACTTCGCTTGGTCGACTGTCCGTCCAGTGACATAGACATGCCAGTGCAGGCAAGGCAGCGGCCTTCTGGCCCGCCCGAGCGCGCCTTGAAGCTCAAGTCCCGGTAGGACCCATCCGGAGCCTCCAAGCAGAAGGGACCACCAGGCTCCCCAGGGGGCCTCCCACTCGCCAGGAAGCCGCTGTCACTGTCCAAGTTATCATCGGAGCTCCACCAGCCTGCAGCCTTGGCCTGGTGACGCCCGTCCCCCTTGCGGTCCTTGCTCTTGCTTCTCTTGCTGTGCCGGGACTGGTGGTGATGGTGGTGGTGGTGGTGATGGTGATGGTGGGAGGTGTGGGGGCCCCCAGAGCCTGGGCCAGGGTAGCTGTCTCCTCCAGAGCCGCCTCTTCCCTCAGCCTTGGGCCCATTATAGTCCCGCTTCCCGGGCGCCTCCAGAGAGTGGGACTTGGCAAAGAGCTTCTGCACAGAGTGAACCAAGTGCCGGATGCGACTCGGGCTCTCACTGCGGGCCTCTGGGGCAGTGCCAGACCCTGGCCCTGGCCCGGGCCCAGCTCCTGCAGGCCCTCGCTGGTATGGTAGCGTGTGGAAGCCATCTTGCTGAACTGGCAACTGCTTTTCAAACTGATCCAGAAGTGTAGGAGGCAGGCGGGGAGCACCCTTGCCCTGTGGGTGGCCCACACAGTCTTCACAGGTGTCAAAGGGGCCCTGGCCAGGGTACATCCTGGGGAAGGTGCTGCTACCCCCCCCAACCCCGGCCCCCCCTGGACCTCCCTCAGGGCCTACTGACGGCCCCTCACTCAGGCTCAGAGGCCCTTCAGGAGAAAGCTGTCCCAGGCCTGCTCTTGGGGCACAGAAGCGGGGCTCGGTGGAGAAGGCCTCCCTGGAGCCCAGCAGGTAGGGGGCCCTGGCAGCTGGGCCCACGTCCATATGCTGCTGGTCAGCAAGGCGGGCTGGGCGGGGATGGCTGCCTCGGTCGCCATGGTAACCCCTCATGGCCTCAGCAAAGGCTCTTCATAGTGTTGGGGGCCAGGCCCCAGGAACCTCCTAGAAAAATAGAAAGAAAAGGGATTCTGAACAACAAGCCACTTCACCTAAAACCATCTTTTATTAGGTATTCTTGTATTGCTTTAAGTAATGCATATCAATGTATTGTGATTAATTGTACTATCTTTCCATAAATGGGCTAAAAAAAAGTCCTTAAAGCAGTCACAATAGACAAAGATACTCACAAGGGCACCAAATGATCCCATCATTCATCAAATGCAGCCAATCTAAGAAATACTTATTCGCAAGAGGAAGTGCCCTCAGCCCAATGAGTTTCTGAATGTCCTTAGATTGTCCAAAGCAAAAGGATACACAAGCAAACATACAAAATAGTCAAAGAAACCCTTCATTAGGTGAACTAGTTTTTAACAGGCTAGCTGTAGGCAAACAGATCCAGAGCCACACCTTTGCCCAACCCCGCCCCACCTTCCCTGGCTGTAAGAGCCAGGCCTCTGGGTCACAGCTCCCAGCCACCGGAACTAAAGAGAACACTGGACTCAAATCTACATATCCAGCACCATTCCACAGAAAATCCCTCCCCTTCCACGCCCTGTTCCTTCCATCTGGCTGCAGGCTCATTCTCCCTCCCCTCAGGACTGAAATAGGAAGGAAAACCTGAGATGACTCCTTGTCTTTCCCCTTTAGGGTTCCAGATACTCCTTGGTAGAATTTCCCCTTTTGCCTTTTACCACTCCCCTCCCACACACACACCACTCACATTCCACAGGAGGGGAGCCATGGAGGGAATAAACGCCACAAAGAGGTACAAGGGTGGTGAAACAAGGTGGCATCTGAATCCCTAAACCGGGATTGGAAACCAGGAGTTCCTCCTCCCAGGACTGGTGGGCTGGCAAGGCAGGAAATTGATGGGGAAAAAGCTCTGGAGCTAATGCCCCTGGCCCCCATCCCAGGCTTGCCAAGACTACAGGACAGAGAGGTCAGCTCTCAGCAAGAGCTGCCTCCAATCAGGACTCCAGGAGCTGCCAGGACAGGAGCTACAGCAGGAGGGGGTGACAGCAGGAGGGACAGGGACAGAGGAGCTGGCAGACGGCGGCCTCGCTCATCCCAGACCAGGCTCCTGGGCCATCTGCTGACTAGGAGGGGATGACAGCCTCAAAGTCTCCAGACACCAGCACCTCTGAGACTCATTCTCCTTTTCTCCCCACCCCCACCTCCCCATACCCACCCTGTTTCAGGTTTCTTCCAGATCCTGCTCACAGCTCATCCCCTACTGTTTCCCTAGCCCTTGTTAGGTACGAGGCACCATGCATACCTAATATTCTCTAATCTCACTGAAATCCTGTAATGTAGATATTATCCACACTTACCCATGAGAAAATTGAGCTCCAAATGGTGAGGTCACAAAGCCAGTAAGTGGATGAGTCACTTTGAATCAAGATTCAAACCCAAGTTATTCTGATTTGAGAACCTGAGTCTAATCCCCATCTCTTAGACTCTCCCATCACTCACCATCCGGGGTATCCCATCCTTGATGTCAGGATCCCCACCACCAGGCAGAATCCTAACTTCAGAAGGCTCAGGACCACTGGCTCCTGACAGAAAAGAAAAGGGTGATAAGGAAAGGGAGAAAGAGATTCTCTCAGAGTCCTCAGAGGTCTCAGGGTCTCTGGCCTTGACAATTTCCCTTCCCAACCCCCCAAACAAGGACTGATTAGATCCCCCATGATGCAGAGCCTTTGGACCCCCAGGGAAATGAAGCTGGCTTCATTATGCAAATGCATGCAAATAAGCTTACAGGTTGGACTACCTCCAACTGCAGGTGTCTGTGTGATCTGTCCATGGTGCTGAGCCACTGCATTTTCATTGCCCTCAAATATGATTCCATTCCACAAACATTTGTTGAACAGCTACCATAAGCAAGACTCTGAGTGAGAAGTGTATAGAGGTGATGTAAGTGTGGTCTCTGTCCTCGAAGGGTTTATAGTCTAATAGGGGAACAACCTCTCACGTGACAGAGTTATTTCAGGTCGCTATAGTTTTGCATAAGCTCTTCTCTCCACCTAGAGCAGCGGTTCTCAACCTGTGGGTTGCCACCCACGGGAACTGTATTAAAGGTTTGTGGCATTAGGAAGGTTGAGAACCACTGACCTAGAGCCTCCTTTCATCTAACCCCCCAACATCCTCCCAACTAAGCCTTACTCATATTAAGCCCCACCTTCTCTGGAAGATTTTCTGTACTCTTATTCTGGGTTATACCTCTCTACCAGGCTTTTATAACACCCTGGGTGTCCCTATGAAAGCAGCTGTCACATTGCATTGAAATGATCTGT
Source organism: Otolemur garnettii (assembly GCF_000181295.1). Classification (NCBI taxonomy): domain Eukaryota; kingdom Metazoa; phylum Chordata; class Mammalia; order Primates; family Galagidae; genus Otolemur; species Otolemur garnettii. Next base: position 21,808,932 of record NW_003852420.1, on the reverse strand, counting down.
TTTGGTTTTTTGTCTCCCCAACTAGAATGTGATCTTCTACAGCAGTGGTTCTCAACCTTCCTAACGCCATGGCCTTTAATACAGTTCCTGTAGGTCATGACCCACAGGTTGAGAATCACTGTTCTACAGGATAGGAAACAAGTCCTATTCACCTCTGGATCTTCAACACCTAACTCAGGGCTTTGCCCAGAAATAGTCTTTAATAAGTGTTCACCAAGTAGGTGAATAAATGTCTATGTTGGGAAGAAGTACTAAATTGTTAAGCTAGTTCAGATGAGAGGGAGACTACATTCAATAGAGAGACATCAAGGAGAACTTCCCAGAGAAGAGATGTTTGAGATGAAGTACTAGATGGCTGTGTGTTGCACCGACAAAGGTCAAAGGTGGCAGGGAAGATAACCTTCCCAGAAGAGGAAAGCGAAAGGCAGAAGAGGTATGCAAAAAAGGGGATTCTGCGGGGGGGGG
>NW_003852420.1:21802866-21808431 GCF_000181295.1 Otolemur garnettii | reverse complement strand
TAGTGGGAAGAGGAGAGATAGAAAGAAAGACGACTCTGAAGTTTGCAGCAGCTGTGACTAGAAGACTAATGATGCCATTATTAGACACAGGCATGTCAGGAAGAAGAGCTAGCTTTGCGAGCATGATTAATAGTAGTGGAAGAGACACAGTCAGACATCAGGAAGAACTTCCTGACCCTGAGGTATATGAGACAGTAAAGAAGATTCTGGTGTCTCCTGGGAATCTTCCACAGAAGATTTGGGCAAGGGTGAGACTTGCCCACTCCCTGGCCAGCCCAGGGCCTGGACTGGAGGAGCTGTTGGTTATCTTGACTGGAGAGAGACTGGGATGACCTCACAGACATCGATTGCCTGGTTCTAGCTGACAATTTTTCTCTTTCATTGCCCTTCTCTGGGGAAAGAGGGGACTTTAGACCAGGATGGCCTCTTAAGCAGTTGTCAGAAAAGTACATGGGAGCATATCTCTACCTTGGAAAGAAGCTTTGATGACCTAGCCTTTCATCCATTGCATGTTCCTCTTCCTCCCGCAGGGGGGACCAAGACCCACAACACAAAACACCACTTTGGCAGAAGCCCAAACATTCCTATTTGCTTCATCTATGGTCACGCCCAGCTGGAGCCTCCCTGAACTTCCCAGTGGCGGACATTTCCAGGTGCCTGTCCATCCCCTGCTTCACAGAGGTACTGTTGCAAAGCCACTAAGATTTCATCAAGATCTTCCTAAACTCCAATCTCTTTGGCATCAATCCATGTTCTCCTGGCTCTGGTACCAACGGGTTCCCATCATTGTTATCTCCAGGAAGACCACCCCTGACTCCCTTGCCCATGACCTCTAGGGCAAAATTGTCTAGTAGAAAAACAGAGGCCCCAAGACCAGCAGCTAATGTGTCACCAGACAAGTCCCCTATCCTCTCTAAGCCTAATGATACCTGATTGCATATCTCCCAGGACTTTAATAAATATCAAATAATAAAATGCATATTCAACCACTTTTACAAACTCCAAAAGATTACCCAGTGGACACAGCCCCTCATGTGAAGCCCTTCTTTTGGATTTCCAAAATCTCCAATGTCCAAATAGTAAGCAATATAATCAAATCCAAATTACTGGGGGTGACAGATACACAATTTATGGATTTCCTAAAGAAAAGATTTGGTTAATGACTGACATTTCAACACCCCCACCCCCACCTCACTGCTAAACACAATCAATGGGAAGGAAAAGCAAGTGAGGAGGGGACGAATAATTCAACTCATCACCAAATTCTATGAATTTTGCTTCCTGAAGAACAGATGTGCCCACTTTTTCCACATCCACCCAATCATTGTTGGCTCACTTGCTAAAATTCATTCCCAACCTCCTTCCCCTTTTCCAGCCTCCAGTGTAATAAGGTACATGAGTCAGTTTTGGTTAAAGATATATACATAAAAAGTATTAGGGCTTCTGGGAAGGAGTTTGCCTTTGTGACCAAAGGGGTGATGTGTGTTTGTGCCATCCTATCTTCCCTTCCTTTTGGCTTGAGTACAACCACGATGGCCAGAGCTACAGCAGCTGTCTTGCCACCACGAGAGAGAATTCTCTGCCTACATAATTGCAGAGATGTTAGTCCCGACATCATGGAGCCATGGAACCAAAACAAGCAGTTGCCTTTCTTTAGTCCCAAATGTGGTAAAGAATAAACTCCTCATTTAAACTGCTGTTGGCCAGATTTTCTATGGTCTTTGCAGCAGAAAGCGTCACTAATGAATCCAACTGCCCCTCAGAACATCATCTCCTGCCTGCTGGTCCCTCCCCACTTCCGTTCTCCCCCTGCTCCAATCCAGATGATCATTTGGAAATGCAAATCTGATCATGTCCCTTCTCTGCTTAAAAGTCTTCATTGGTTTATTGATGTTCTTAGGATAAAACGCCTTAACCAGTCCAGCATGGCCTGCAGGGTCTGGCCCTTCCTACTTTTCCAGCATCCTCTCACACCATGCTCCCCTTGCCTTCTCTGCTGCAGCCAGGCCAGTCTTTTGTCAGTCCCATGATCCCTCACATCACGGGGCCTATTCCCCCTGTTGGGACAGCTTTTCCCACCCGCCTCTGCCTTGCTAACTCCTACACACCCTTCAGATCTCAGCCCAGTTGTTTCTTCCTCCGGGAAGCTTTCTCTGGCCTCCCTGACTAGGTCAGATCCCCCTGCTGTTTGCTCTCAAGGCACCATGTACCTGGCTCTTATATCGTTACCATTTTAGATTTATGTGATTCCGAGACTGTCTCTCCCACTAGAATGGAAGCTCCACGTAAGTGCAAGGATTTTATCCATCTTACTCAATGCATTATCCCCAGTCCCTAGATGCTTAGCATAAGGCAGGTGTCTGTTGAGTGAATGTGATCCTACAAAGAACAAGATCCTTTCCTTGAACAATATTTGATGTGATCCCCACAACTATTCCAAAGTATAGATAAATAATATTGGCTCCTCCCAACTTTCAGAAGAAGCAGCAACTGAGGCTTGGAAGGGTTAAGTGACCTGCCCAAGGTCACACTGAGAGTTGGTGTTAAAGCCCAAAGTAAAATCTAGTGTTGCCTGACATCAAAGCCTTAACCTTTCTCCTACGCATGCTGCAAGCCCAATGAAGTCAAACTTATTAAATGCCATTCTGAAACGAACATGGTAATGAAAGTGAATCTGGTTTCTTTAAAAAAGAAAGAAAGAAAGAAAGAAAGAAAGAAAGAAAGAAAGAAAGAAAGAAAGAAAATCAAACCAACAAGTAAAAACACCTCACAGAGCTAACCAGACTGTGGCTTAACATTTTCCTCTGTGCAGTCAGCACTAAGTTTATACCAAGTCCAAGGTCAGCTAAGTACAGAGGAAAGGATGCTCCCTGAAGCCCTGTGACAACCTGGGTACTGGTGTTATTTTCCCCCTTTTACTGCACCAAGTCATCTATCTACTGTCCCAGGACACAGAGAGCTGCCTAGATGGTGAACCCTCTGGGTCGAGGGAAGCAGCTGCTTTTGCCACTGCCTGTGAATTGGCTGGGAATTGGGTAGTGAAGGGAGGGTGCTGCATGTGACAAATTCTTCTCTGATGCAGCTCAAATCTATCTGGGAATGGAAGAAGTGGCACAGATGCCGTCACCAAGAAATTACCCAATTTAGCACCAACTATACAATCCAGCAATTAGTTTCTTAAACCGGAACTTGCTGGGGGCTGCCAGGCTGGCGGGGCTGTTGTTACAAATCTCACTGGGAAACCAGCTGTGTAATTCGCCAGGAGGTTGTCACTGCCCCAAGCAATTACCTTCCAGAAAAAGAATGGAAAATGGGGGAAGGAAAAGGGCTGCCGAGGAAGGAGTCAGAGTGTTTTCTCCCCCTTTCCCCAAGGCCCTGCCCAGCCAAATCAGTTGGTTTTCCTTTCTGAGACGTAGGCAATTCCCTGGATCAAAGCCATTATCAGTGTGGATTCTTCCACCAGACTGCGTGGACTCTTTCGTCAGACTATCTGGACTCAAATCTCTTTCCACTCACTTCCTAGATGTGTATACTTGGGCAGGTGATTCACCCCTCTTAACCCATTTTCTTATCTGTAAAGTGGGGATAATATTAAAGCCATCATCAAGGTTCTAATGATCGACAAAGCAAGGCTTATAAATCCCTTAGCACTGTTCCTGGCACAAGGTACATACAAATAAAGGTAGCTGTCATTATTTGTACCTTTATTTTTATTATTTCTTTCATTGGTTCACAGTGTAACCTTGGGTAGGTCATTTAATCTCTCTGGGCAGCCCTCTAAGGCCAGAGGTACTCAGCTGGGCAAAAGATAAGTACTTCTTCCTCAAAATTCTTCACATCTGGGCACCCAGGGATCCAGGTGTGTTTGACAAAGGCCAGTGTCTCAGAGGTTGACACAAAGTGTTTCCTTGGGCAAAGATAAAGATTTCAAAAATCAAATATTAGCTGATTCACTCCTTCCACAGGAAGCTGTCTGGGAGAGCTACAGGCTGGACATGATGGTCTAGATAGCAGCAAAAGGGTATAGTTGCTCTCTTGTTCGGGGTCTGCCCTATCCAGTCCCCCCATGGAGCCCAGGAGTTGCACTCACGCCAGCTCCAATGTAGCAGAACTTATAACATGTAAGGCCTGGAATTCATTTTGCTGCTGTCAGCCTGAGCTCCTTCAAGCCATGTGTATCCCTAGGATCTCAAAGTTTCAGGCATTGCCTACCCACCTCCTCTCCCTGTGTTGTCAGGATGGCCAGGATTCTACCTCAGTTTCTCTGTCCAGCCCTGCACTACCCCCTGACCTGACAACAGCTTGGGTGGCTGCGGCTGTATGCGCACTGTGATGGGCTAGGAAGCCCCACACAGAGCCTTTGACCTGAAGATCGTACTTCTCATTATTTGTCCAGGCCCATGGATAGGTATCCCTCCCACAACCCCTTCCCTCTTCCTGCACCCAGTTCTGCCTAGGCCCCCTGACCAATCTGATACTTGCTTTGCCCAGATGCCTTTGGCAGGATATCTGTAGCTGGGCTGGTGCCCTAGTCCCTGGCCTCCCTCCACCCCATTACCCACTGTAGCTGAAGACTCAGCATGGCTTGCGCCCAATCCCAGCCCTTAGGACCCCAAGGAAAATCCTCCTTTTCCAACCCTCACTGCCCCAGAAAATGTAGCCAGGAGGAAAGAAGAACAGAAAGGAAGGAAAGGAGGTTGCAATCTTCTTCATTCATCTTTATCACTTTATTTAATCAAGGGCTTAGGGCAGGAATTTTACAGAAAATGGGCTTACAGCCCCAAAACACTCGAGACATTTAGGCAGATACAAGTCTAAATCCATCTCCTGACCCACTGGACAGTGCTCAGCCTGTGAATAACTCGCACTACCTATAATCCTTTTGAAAATCCCACCTCAGGGGGCTTTGCACTTGATGTTCTCTCTGCTGGAACACTGTGCCCCAGATATTCCCATGGCTTCCTCTGTCTCATCTTTTGGGGCTCAGCTCAGAAAGGCCTTCCCTGACCACTCACTCTAGCTAAGGTTGAGCCTTAACCCTGGGTACACTCTACATCACCCTGTTTTGTTGCCCTCATAGCAGTGACTGACCTTTGAAATTATTTTCTTCATTTATTACATGTTTATAGTATAACTCCTCTTAGTAGAACATAAGCTTCAAAAGGGCAAGGAAATGTGTCTGTCTTGTGAGATGCAATATTTGGAGTGTCTAAAACAATGTCTGGTACTAACAGGTGCCCGAAAAATATGAATAAATTTCTTCCCTTGCTGTCCCCGGCCACTCTGCCCCTGGGTATGATGACAGCTCACAGAATGCCCACCTACTTCCCTCTAACTGCTTTGGAGAGCCCTGGAGGATCAGGTATTAGAAATTCAGCCTCCAAATCCAGCCTTGGTCATCATGGAGTTCATCTAGCCTCTCCAATTGGTAGGTAAAGATGGCTTTTTTCCAGCCACACCTATTTCTGCCCCTCTGCATAGCCACACCTATTCTGCCCCTCGGCATAGTTCAGAAAAGGCAGTGGGCTGGGGGAGAGGAGTGAGAAGGGAAAAGGTGACCCCCCC
>NW_003852420.1:21788450-21802781 GCF_000181295.1 Otolemur garnettii | reverse complement strand
CCCCCCCCCCCCAGCAGACCTCTTCACTCAGACTTGCTGGGCCCCAGCTTCTTTTCCAGGGGTCGGGCATGTACCCAACAGTCACTGAGAGCAAATTTGCACTTCCTCCTCCTCCAGAGCTCCCAAAGGCCCTTTGAGACATTTTGAGACATAATTCAGTCTGATCAGTCTCACCCCTCCATGCCCCCTAACTGCAGCCAGTTCCAGCCCTTTCTTGGCTCTCTCTTCCCTTTCTCTCAACTGGATGAACTCTAGGCTGTGCTGCCTTGTCGTATTCACTCTCCCCTCTTCCCCTCCGAAAGGTCTCCAGGAGCCTTCTTGGGGGAAGACCATCCACAGCTGAGAAGGAGGATTCCCAACCAGAATTTCCATAGGACCCGGTTAGGGGCAGCTGGTGACACAAACTGCGGCTTCTGGGTCTTGAGCTAAACTGAATTCATATCCCAGGTCCACCACTTACTAGACATGTGGCCTTAAGAAGTCTCTTCATCTCTTTCCAAGTTCAGTTTCCCCATTTTCAAATAGGAGCAAGAATAGTCCCTTTCTCACGGTGAGATGTCACAAGGATTGAGATAGGGCAGGTAAAATGCCCAGGCCAGTGCTGAGGGTTTAGCTCTTGATAACTAGGGAGAAGCCACTTAAATGCATGAGATTTAGAAACAGGGCCACGGAGGGGGTTTCTCAGACAGTTTTGGGCAGAGGCTGTAGCCATACTGGACTTGGGTTTGGATCAGAAATGAGTAGTCTGAGAACTCATTTGCTTATGCACCTCGATACTTCTGTTTGCCTGGGCTGCTTGTGAGGACCTCTCACACCTTGAACATATAGAAGACAGTAGAGCAGCACTGGTGGCCAAGGATGGTGGCATCCGAGGAGACTAGAGGCCAAGGATGGTGGCATCCGAGAAGATCAGAGGCCTGTACCTTTAAGGTACAGACCCCAACAAAGCCCTGCAGCCAGCTAGTGGTCTCTTTTTCAAGTCCAAGAATCTGGAAAGGAAAGCCCACAGACTTCCTAGCTGGGTACTGGAAGAGACAGTCATCCACTTCTATCCATTATATCTCAACCTGCCTGCAAGACCACGAACAACTTATTTTATCTGTCTGAGCCTCAATATTTTTATCTATAAAATAGGGATAACAACATCTACCTCCTCAGATTTCAGCAATGAGTGACTGAGCGGATCTATCTGGGCAAAGCACATATGTTTCCACATGTTGGCTTCTGACTTTAGCACCCTAGCACCTTCTTTGATTTGTATGTGACTTGGGCTGGTCCTGCCCCGGCCTCCAATGTGAGCCTACCACCAGAAAACAAGAGGTAGGAGCTCCAATCCATGGCAGGGGTCCTTCAGATAGAAGCTGCTCAGCTGGGCCACACCCATGGCCTTTCCTACCCTCTGGCCCAGGCATCTGTGCCACTTCAGGGAGAGACTGCCTCCTGGGTTAACACACTATCCTGTGCCCTTTCTGGGTGAGCTGGGACAGGGGCCTCCAGCACCTTCTGAATCTCTCCCTTATGGGAGTCAAGCACAGAACTGGGCCCCACAGGGCCCCGTGAAGGCTGGCTGGTTCACACCGTGGTGCCTCCTACCCCTCCGCTCTGCCTGACCCTGCCCCAGACTCAGGGATTCTCAACCTCTGCTCTCCTCTTTGGATTTCTGGGCTCAGCAGGAGAAAAGAGAGCTGGGAGATGTGGGGTCACAGCAGGAGAGCACATGGGAAGAGGAGGCTACACGGATTGCAAGATCCCTTCATATGGATGACGTGTCCTCCTGACTTCACCCTCTGATGCCACTCAGGTGTACTCTCTTCCCAGAAGCCTTTTCTAAGCATGCCCTCCCCATCAATCCCAGGACACAGCCGTCCTTACCCCTCTTAGGAACCTATACCTCTGCTTAGCACAGTAGGGTCAATAGATGTTTGCAGGCAATGAGCTCCATGAAGGCCAGGATTCACGTGATCTCTCTGTATGGCCAAACATAGCATAAGGTGGTACTCAGTGAGTTCAGGGTCAGTGACTGACCCTTCAAATAATACCCACAGCTGAGGCATAGACAGTAGTGGGGAAACAGAAAAAGGCAAGACGACGATGACCCCTTCAGCTGGACCAGAGCTCCCAGCAGGCAGAGCTGGTCCCAAGCAATGTGGTTTTCCTAAAGACCTAGGAGTGTTCTGTCCAGGGAGGCATGCAATCAGAGGCTGAAGGACCACTTCGGAGAATGTTAGAGTAGATTCAAGCACTGAACACATTTCAGACCTCTGGGGCCTTTCAGCTCTGAAGGCTAAGGCTTGGCTCTTTGAAAGCCTATGATCGCACAGGCCCAGTGTCAAGAGCTTTAGATGCATTTTCTCATGTAACCCTCACAACTATCCTTTGCAGGAGGTGCTACTATTACTTCCATTTTACAGATGGGGAAGTTGAGGCTTAGAAATATAAAGAAAATTGCCCAAAGCCACACAGGTAGTAGAAGAAGGATTTGAATCTGGGTCTGGGTCCAGGCCTAACACTCTAACCACTAAGAGACCAAGCCCCAGCCAAACAGAGTATGTCTAAAGTGTATATCTCCCTAACCCAGCGGTTCTAAACCTGCGGGTCGCGATCCATTTTTAACAATGAAAATACACTGCGGCTTTAGGAAGGTTGAGAACCACTGCCCCAACCAAACTGGTCTGATGAGGCCAGCAGGTGGAGTCTAGTGTGACCCAGCTCCTACCTCAGCCTCAGGAAATCTCCACCTCTACTACATCTCCCTCACTCATGGCCATACATATTCCCAAGACTGTTTATTCACAAATTACCACACATGTTCATCCAGAGCCAAAGTACACAGCCACACAGTCATCCACATGCAACTTACACAGCATCTTTCTCACCTTCATTACATAATATACACAGATGCAATAAACTTGTTCCCACGAGCATTCACACACATGTGCATCGTTATACAACAGATATTGATACTCATGTGCTGTACAGATACGAGATCTTAAATACACGTTTGCATGTTTAACCCCATATGACAGATATATACAGCACTTAGGCACCCATATCTGCTCAACGTCATACACCAAATCCTCCCCCAATAAGAACTTTACCCATTGTTCCCAGATCCAATATTAGGCCCAGGTGAGCAATGATGCGCCATTTCTCTGGGGTTGGCCAGGCAGTCCAGAGAGGGAAAGAAAGCTCAGCTAGCCTGTGATGGATGGAATTAATCTACTGAGCTGGAGAAACTAAATAATTAAATCCCTAATCACCCCCCCAAGCCAGCCTAGGCCAATATAACTGAGGGAAGGAGGGGACTCTGAGGCCCAGACCAATATCCTAGACAGGTGGAGGGGCTTGGGAAGAGAGGCACAGACAGAACCCTCCAGGAAGGTACTCTGGGAAGAACTCCTGCCGGCAGGAAGGCAGGCAGACGTGGCTCTCCCAAGCCACAGACTCTCCCTTCCCACATGGAATGGTGCAGCTTGGGAAGGCGGCCCCCCACTACCCACTAAAATAGGGTTAGAGGGGGGTTACTCTTCCCACTCCCAGAGCACCCCCTGCCCTTCCTCAAGGTGCATCCTAGGAGTGCATGAAGACACTCAAAGTGCCCAGTACTGCAGCAGACAACAAGGCCTGCTCAAAATGGAACAGACGTGGGACCAGTCAGGCCTTGGCCCATTCCTGGCCCCTAAACAATGGGCTGCTCCCCCAGCCTGGCACAATGGCAGGGCAGGACCCCTCCACACAGATTCACCTGCTGCCCTTCGGAAGTGGGTCCAGCACGTGGCTAACAGGCTAAGGATGGGGCAGAGGCCTGGGCAGGGGGGCTCAGGGAATCAGCCTGGGAACAGGCCCCTGTCCTATTGGCTGAAAAGTGGGTCATTTTCCTTTTGAAAAATAGTGAGAAAATGGAGAAGTAGGTCGGGCTCTTATCCCCTCAGCCCCAGGCACCATCCCCGACTTGCTGGGGAGGGAGAGAGAGGCCTGCACATGGCAAAGCCCCATGTCCCCCAGGACCCTGGCCAGGGCCCCACAGAGCAGCAGGCCAAGGTCATCATTACTCAGGACACCCAAGGACATGAACACTCTGAGGCCAGGGCTGAAACACCAGCCCCACCCTGCCCTGGGGGCCCTGGGGTGAACTGAGCTGGGGTTGGATCAAGCTAGAGGGACAGGGGCTCCAGCGTGCAAGACCCTCCAAGCCCCCTCCCATCCTCACGTCTGCTGTGATGCCTCCTCTCCTCTCTTCTCCTCCCTTTCCTCATCGTCCACGTGGGCAGAGTCGTTGCCATGACACCGCGGGCAGGTGGGCGGCTCTGGCGGCTGTTCTGGCCCAACCCCCATGCTCACAGCCCAGGTGGGAGGGGAGTAGCGGCAGCACCCCGGCCCCTAGCCCACATGAGAGAAGAGAGAGGCTGATGGCCCCCCTACATCCCAGAATCTGAAAGGGGCTCTATCACTGACCTCGGTGATAAAGCAACCCAGGGTTGGAGGTCTGGGGAGGAACCTTCAAAGAGGCTAGCAGGCCTTGACCGCTCCCCTCCACCAGAGGTCAGGGAGTGGCACAGGGTAAGGAGTAACCACAACTCCCACTTTCGCCTCTTTTTATCCTCCGCTCTCCTCCCAGCTTTCCCCACATCCTGTGTCTCAGTCCCTTCACACCAGCAGCTGGTCGGTCCTGCCTAAGGTTTAACCTCAGTTTCTCATTCTGCAACACAAGCTTAATTCTCCACGCTCTCTTGGGAGAAAGAAAACAACAACAGTGGAGACTCTCAGAAAAATTCCCCCACTGCTGCCAAGTCTCCAACTCCAACTCCATTCTAGAAATGGACCCCTTTCCCCGGGTCTTGCATATATCTGAATTTACACAACCAGTAACTCCTAAACCTGCACTTGGCAAACGCAGCCACCCCACCAGGGGAGAGAACTCAGAGCGGAGCAGAGCAGGAGAAGGGAAGGAGGGAAGAGGTGGGAGCAGATGCCTGAGGGGGCTGTCCTGGTCCTGCCCCCACCACATCTGGCCTCAGGAGGTCTGGGCCCAGCCTGAGTGCCCTGGCTCTGAACTCTCCACAGTCACCCTCCTTCTCCATCTCCCCTCCCAGTCCACATGCCTCTCTCTGAGTGTCTCTGAGTGTCTGTGGCTCTGATGTCCTAACACTGTTCCCACTGTTCAGGATGATGCTCCCAACTCCTGTTCCCTAAGACAGGTGCCCTGCATCACTGATGGAACAGGACCACAGATGCCCCTGTGGGGCAACCCCCTGCAGCCTGGCACGGTGGTGAGAAGACACAGCAGGGAGAATGGCAGGCAGGGTCAGCTGGAGGGTGTCCAGCTTGCCATGGGCTGTTCATGAAATACATACCACACGTACACAGGACGACGCTTTTGCTTTCCTCCTTGGCTTTCCCCTATTACAAAGGCAGATTTAACTAAACAGACATGTGCACGTGCGTGTGTGAGCACATGGGCTTGTACATTGTGTCTCCCTTTCCTCACCTCCACTGCTGGTGTTTTAAGTCCTAAATTCTCACCAGAGCTATTACAACGGGTTCCCAAATGGTCTCCCAGCCTTGCATCTTGTTCTGCCTTGATCCTTTCTCCTCATTGGCTGCCAGCAATCTAAGATTTGTTCATTCAACAAATATGTATCAAGTGCCTACTCCAAGCCAGACAGATATAGCAATGAACCAAACAGATGAAGCTCTCATTCTCATGAAGTTGATATTCTGGTGGAGAAAGAGGGGTGAATAACAAATACATGAGCCAGGCGTGGTGGCTCACACCTGTAATCCTAGCACTCTGGAGGGCTGAGGCTGCTGGATTTCTTGAGCTCAGGAGTTCAAGACCAGCCTGAGCAAGAGGGAGACCCTATCTCTACTAAAACTAGAAAAACTAGCTGGGTGTTGTGCCAGGCACCTGTAGGCCCAGCTACTTGGGAGGCTGAGGCAAGAGGATCACTTGAGGCCAAGAGTTTGAGGTTGCTGTGAGCTGTGATGCCACAGCACTCTACCCAGGGTGACGGAGTCTCACTCAAAAAAAAAAAAAAGAAATAATGGCGATGGCAAGTACTGATATAAAATAATAATAAGGTGGGGTGAGGAGACAGAATGACAAGGGGCTATTTAAGATAGACTACTGAGGAGCTCTCTCCAAAAAAAATGACATTTGAACAAAGACCAGAAAAAGGTGAGGAAGGGAGTGGCTGGGTATCTGGGAGAAGAGCATTTCAGGCTGAGGGAAAATGCAAGCACAACAGCCTCAAGGTGGGACTGTGCTCTTTATGGAACAGAAAGGAAATTCATGTAGGAGTGGTCTCGAGATCAAGAAGGAAATTGGGGCCTATTGTACATATGGCACTCGCATCACTCAGGCCCCACTAAGCACTCTGGATTTCACTCCAAGTGAAATGGAAGGCCACTGGAAAGGCAAGACCTCATCTTACTCAGGCTGCTTTTTAGGGGAAAGTCTAAGGATGAGGGATTGGCAAGGGTGAAAGTAGGAAGACCAGTTAGGTTATTTCCTGTCACTGAAATACCTTTTTCCACAGTTGCCCACCCAGTAAACACCTGTTCAATTGTTAAGTAAGCCTTAGCTCAAAGGCCTCCCCTTTACCAAACCTCTCCCTCCCCACTCCGAAACTAACCCTCTTTAGGTCCCCACTGTTCCCAGTGGTAACACTTACATGCATCCACCTTCCTCAACACTCTCCTGACTTGGTTTCAGGTCTTTCAGCCTCTCTAGATTATAAGTTATGTGAGGTCAAGGGCTGTCCCTAGTGTCCCAGTATATGGCACATTCAGGCATAAAATCAACATTGGCTGAATGAATGGCTGCACTGGACGAAGCATATGTGATGGGGAAGGAATTGTTTGCAGGCTGTTGGTAACCCGGTGAGTGAGTGAGATGCACAGGTATATGGCCAGGGGGTGCAATCAGGCCAGTGTAAGCATATGCCCACAGATTGCTATATGCTCTGTTCAGGTATATATGTATATTAGCATGTATATGCACAGAGACAAATCCCTGTGTTGGTATATACCCTCCTGTATGTACATTTTAGTAAGTGAACCTATGTTGATATATGCCCTATTATGGCATAGATAGGGAATGTACACATATACACGAATACACACACTGCCACATGTCCCGTATGTGGGGGTCTATGCACACACTTGGGCCTCTCTTAGATCCCCTACCACTTTCATCCACTAAACCCTACCTCTTCATGATTTTTTGAAACTTCTATAGCAATGCCAGTGTTTAAGCCCCTACACTCCATCCCCACATACACTCCTGAGCACCACAGCAGCCAAACAGCCTTGAGCCTGGATCCCTTATGCAGCTGCCCCGAAGGCCTGGACAGGTTTTCCCTCAGCAAACTCCATTCATATAGATGGTGGCAGAGAACAGCTGGCTCCTGAGGACACGAGAATTTGAGAGACCTTAGAGAGCCTACTTTCCAGAGGAGTGTGTGCCACAAAAGCGTTGGGGTGGATCAAGTGTAAGCTAGTGGGAAAACAACTTCTGAGTTCCCAAGTATTCTTGAGAACCCATCTCTCTGGCTCTCTTTCTTTTTCTCTCTTTCTCTTACAATTATTCATGAGCATGGCTCAATTTATGTACAAATATTCATAGGTTGTTAACTCATGTGTTTATAAATATGCCCCACATACATGATCACAAGCATGCTTACACTCATATACGTGCATCACTAGGTGAGCACACCACACACACACAGGTTTCATTAATCATCTTCACAGTCACTTAGATACACAGATGCATACCTAGTAATACACACGTATGCACTTGTATATGTGTGTCCGCAATTACACAAATAAATGTCCTTATACATACATACAACAGATTCACACATACTTTTGTACATATACACAGTCATCGCCCACTCACAGGAAGAAGTATACATGCATGTATACCCTGGAGTTGCAGGTTCTGCAGAGATACCCAACACCCCCTCCTCATGGTTTCTATCCTGTCCACAAAGCCATGAATCCATATTCTCTCCAAGTATAACAGAAGTTTGCATTTTCTCTCTCCTCTTGCTAGCCTTCCACTTCTCCATTTGAAAAGCTGTTCCTATTATCAATAGACTATATCCCATTCCTGGACACATCCTCTGCCCACCCATTCTCAGAAAGAAACAAAAATCCATTTAAAAAAGGGCTCCAAAGTTCCCTTGTCCCACGTCTGGAAACACCAATATTTCCTGAGACAACCTGGGTGGGAGTAACAATGAACAGGTGCGACTTGGAGTAGGTGCATCTCTTCCTGCCCCATATGTACAACCCCTTAATTCTAAAAAAAAAATTTTAAAAAGGAAATTTAGGAGAAAAATCAAGCCTACAGTCCTTCCTCCCAGTACCTTTTGGTACGATCCACCACTCTCAAACTCCAGAACAGTTGTTACTGGTTACTGGGGCAGGGGAAGAAACAGTAAGGAAATTATCTTGGTCTCTAAAACCTCCTAGAATGCCCCTCTTCTTCCCTAGAGGGCAGCTTCATGATGTTTGGTGAACCTCTCCCTTCTCAGCCTGAGGGCCTTGCCTAGGGAGAGGGTTGACCAGGAGGCTTAAAAATATAAAGAGGGTCACCTGGGCTCAAAATAACAAAAAAAAAGCGGTATTTAAAAACAGGAGCTGGGTAGGGAGCAGGGAGGCAAGCTGCAGACACCTCCTGGCAGGGAAGCAGCTGCGAGAACACTGGATCATGAATAGCAGGACTCTCCAAGGGGCCAGGGAGAAGGGGGTGGACTTCCAGCATTCCATGTGGGGGTGACTGCTTCAGGCAGTAGCAGCAGCTCCAAAGTAAAGTCTTATCAAATCTGTTATGTAACCAAGGGAGCTGAGTAGAGCACAAACACCTCCCCTCCCCAAACAGGCACCCACACCCACACCCACCACCTCCCAGCACCCACAGCATAGGAAAACTCAGCTCCTCCCAAGCAGCTAGAGAAGAGAGAAATCATTTTGATGAGCTACATCAAAAACATGATGGGTGAAGGGTTCTTTATTAACTAGAAGTCACATCTGGCAAGGAATGAACTGGTCCAATTTGGAGTCCTTAGATAACTCTCCTTTTTCTTGAACTCCCTGCCACACCCAGTTTTTGCCCAGCACTATCTGGAAACTCTCTCCTTCATCTCCCTCCAAGAAGAATCCCATTTGAATATTTGAGTGTGCCCTTGGGGATGGGAGCCGAAGCTGCCATTAACCTCTCCTGCCTGTTGTTCCCCCAGTCTCATCTGCATGTCCTGACATTTGGCTCTCATCCTCCTGGGATGACAAGGGAAGGGACCTGAAGAAATAACTCCTTTCTCTATTCCTTTCACGGTTACAAAGTCAATACGTAGGAACCCAGATAGCTGATATGACCCTGACCCTAGGTCAGTAGGAAAAAGATATCTGAAGGAGTCCAGGATTGAAATCCAGACTTTACCCCCCAATTTGAATATTTTTTTTACTCTCCCAGATCTTCTTCTTTTCCCACTGCCCTGTCACCAGTAGCCTCCTCCTTCTCCTCTCCAAAGCACTGAACAACCCCACCCACTCCTTTAATCCTTTGCTGGGAAATGTTCCTCCCCAATAAAAGTCTCTCCCAAATGCTGCTCTAAGATGAGGTTGGGAATGGGCAGAGCACAAGACAGGCTTGAAGAATATCTTAGCATTCCATGCCCTAAATTTCAAAGTATAGTGGACAGGGGTATAATAAGTGGTCAGTCAAGTTCAACCCTGAACTTCTGAGTTCCATCCACCCAGGCCTAACCTAACTTCTTCTTATCCAGAACTACCTTGAACCTGAATTTCTGGGACCCAGCAGGAGAAAGGCCGGTGCCCTGTACCTCTGAGCTTGTTGCACTAAGAGCTATCCCAGGAGAAGAGAGATCACAGCCACAAGATCATCCTCCATCTCTACCCCCACACTAATAGTAGGATGGCTTTTAAAAGGAGAGGGGAAACTGAAACAGGGAAAGGGGAGAGGGACTCCTTTGGGAAAGGGTTCCCAAGTACCACCAATAACTGTGAAGCCTAAATCAAGGAGAGGGACTCCAGACTATATTTCCATCCAGGGACTCTGCCCTTGGAAAGTGGGTCATCTGGGAGAATTTTTCTAGGGAGCCCTCACCACTCCCCAGCCGCCTTTCCACCACCTGGTCCAAAAGAACCCTCATTCAGCACTCGGGACAGCTCCGAAGGAGCAAATACCCTCCGAGTGCCATTCAGCACCCAGGACAGTTCCCAGCAATACTCCCGGCCGGTTACTGGAAACCCAGGATGCCTGTAAGGAGCAGGCTTATCCCATCACGCACCCTCTTCAGGACAGAATCCCCTCTCCCCCACCCCTCCCACTATATCTCTCATCCACCGAGGACACCTGATACCCCTCCCTTCCCTCTGTGTCCCAAGAGAGGAAAGAAACCCAGACACGGGGCTTCCCTGAGGAAGCCTAGAGAGAGGACCCCACCCACCTCCTTTCAGCCCAGAGCCTCTCAACGCCACTCACAGCTGGTTCTAAAAGCCACTTTTCTTCTTAACCACCACCTCAAAAATAAAAGAAATACTCACGTGGGGGCTCCCAGCCCTGTAGGCAGATGTGGTGGGGGGAGGCAGAAAGAGGTAGCTCCCCACACCCTGTTCTGAGCCCCCTTTCTGAAGGAGCCAGCTCCCATCTGGACTGGGGGGAGGAGAGACATGTGGAAGCACTGAGTGAGGGGAGGGGTGAGGGGAGAGGGGAGGAAACAGGAGCGGGGGACTGCGGGGCGGGGGTGTCGGGATGGGGGCGAGGGAATCCTTTTTAATTTCATTCTCTCCCCATGTCTACATCAGCCCTGCAGGCTCAGCTCTTTAATATTTACACACAGGAAGAGGAGAGGATGAGAGAGAACAGAGAGTGAGGGGGCAGGGGCTACCTGAGCTCAAAGGGCACAGAGGCAGGGGCCTTTGGGAGATGGGACCTTGGGCCCCCCACACCATCCCCAGCCTACTCCCACTCTGAGCTCTTGACTGGAAGGCAGAAGAAGGAACCCTGGGACCATTCTGTCCCTTTGTTAACAAGACACTTTGAAGCTGCATCAGAAAAAGATCAGATCCCCACCCACATACCTGGACACCCCCACAAACCCAGATTTCTTGGGTGCCTTATGTAGAGATGGTAGAGGCAGTATTCATGCACAAGCATGATCTGATGCTCTGAAGCATGACTGCCCATGTACATGTCAACCAGCATGTACAAGTTTACACAACCATGTTCTATGTGAACTCACATGTCAACAGTCCATGAAATCGTATGTGAACCTGTGTAACCATATGTGTAAGTAGCCCACAAGTCAGCTCCCCCAAGCTCTCTAGCTATAGTCCCAGGGACAAGACCTCCCACCTCCCCAGACTCCCTTATTACCTGGCCCCTTCCTCACGGCCTCACTTTTTCTGTCTGTGACATGGGAAGAAGGGCTGGTGGGAAGGGATGCTGCATCCAGCCCAAGAGCCTGACAAGTTATTACCAGCGATGAGCTGGCAGCTCGTTACCATAACGATGGTGCTACCACCTCACCCCAGCTCAAACCCAGACTCCCCAGACAGCAGGAGGCCCGCTGAGCCAGCAGCCTTCAGACTGCAAGGCGGGGGGCGCGGGGGTGAATAAAGAGGGAACCAAGACATAATGCTTGCATAGTGGAGGGTACGCAGCTGTTCTTCCAACCCCCACTGAGAAACAAAGCTTTGAATCTACCAAGTGGGAATAAAATCAGAATCTGGGAAGATTTCCTGACCATGGGGATAGTAAGACAGTGAAAGGGGTTTCTGAAAGCCCCTCTAGACAAAAGCTTTTGTTGTTATTTATTCTTTTCATCACCTGACTTCCAGAACCTAAAAGCCAACCAAATAGGAAGCCCCTCCCATAATTTCAGTCTCCCCACCTGTAAAATGGGGACAATCATTTTATCAGTTGCCTCAGACTTCTGGAAGATTTCACTGGAAAAGGCTTAGGGTTAACTACAGACCCTTCCAAACTCAGACAAGTCCCAGAAGTTTCTCTACTCATCAGGAATCCAATAAGGTAAGGGATTGTCAATCCAGCTAAAGGCAAAATGCATCAGGAACTGGGTGGGATGAAAGAAAACGAGCTCTGCCAGCTCGAGCCTTAACATCAGCTGGAAGAGATGATGTTAGGTGCCAAGCAGCCACTGAAAGCAGGCACCGACACAGAAGAAAGTCTGGGAAAGTCTGTAGCAGCTCCAGCCCCTCACCAGCTGGAATCAAGACAAGCCCATAGCCTTCCCCAGAAATATCTGGAGCTCCCTCTCTTTGGAAAGGGATTTCAGGTTGAAGGATTTATAGCCTTAGGCTTACTGAGTCTTCGTTTCTTTTCCCCAAGTTCCCTATATTCAGCTCTGACAGGGATGGGGGGAGTTCAGGAATAGAAGGCAACAGGGTGGTTGGAAAGTTCCTGGGTTAGACACACCAATCTGCTGTGTGACCTTGGGCAAGTCCCCTCCCTTCTCTGGGCTTTAGAGTCTCCAATTTGTAATTAAGAGGCTGGACAAAGTCAATTCTAAAGTTCCTCCCCTGGCCATTATTCTATAGCTACATACAAGCTTACTCTTTGGATGTGAGCCCCCTGGCAAAGAAAAAAAAATGCAGTGGGCACTGCCTGCCAGATCAGTGGGGCAGTGGGGGTTGGGGGCGCGGGGGCTGTATCTGAGGCTGTTCAGCCTATGTTCATGTTCCTTTTAGAAACACCTGCCACCCTAGCCCTCCCAGCTCCCTTTTTAGACCCTGATTCACTGCCAACTCACGAAGCCTCTCTCTCCCCTCCTTCCTCTCTTCTCCCCCCTCTCTCTTTTAGGCACTGGTAGCTAGGTACAGAAGTAGCCCCAGCACTCAGGGAAAGTGGAGGTAGAGGGCAGTGCCCCTAGGGTCAGAGAGAGCACACCAGAGAGTACCTCTGTCTAACCTTGGCCCCAGACAAGTTCTTCGAGTCACCAAAAGACCTGGGTTAGAGTCTTTCTATACCACTGACTAGTAATATGTGATTGTGGGAAATGCAATTCATTCTCTCAAGCCTTAACATTCTCATCTGTAAACTGGCATTATACTAGCTTGAACCATGTGAAACTGCTAGTTTTGTAAAAGACAAAAAAAGTTGAATATTAACAATTTCATACGGCTCAAACTGCCCTGTCTGCATCTCACAGCCATTGGGATAATAAGAAGAGTTGAGAGGGGAGCATTTTCAAAAGCTCTGGGCTAATAAAAAGGCATTGTTTTATTATTACTTCGAAGAGCTTAGCACAGACCCACCCAGAGCCAGTGGACTGAACCAATGACCCAGAACTTGGTAATTTGGGGCTTGGAAGTCTGGGAGAGTGCCACCTGCTCTGATGACTAACAACAGGGCAGCAGCTTCCACCTGGCCGCCTCAGCTCCTGGCTCTAAAGGGTCCTCAGTGAAACATTACTGAGATGACACAAGTTCCCGGGCCCCAGGA
This sequence comes from Otolemur garnettii, assembly GCF_000181295.1. NCBI lineage: Eukaryota > Metazoa > Chordata > Mammalia > Primates > Galagidae > Otolemur > Otolemur garnettii. Next base: position 21,789,289 of record NW_003852420.1, on the reverse strand, counting down.
AGAAGCAGCACACACAGGCACACAACTCTCCAGCTCACTTCAGACCCTGCCACCACCAGGGGCCTCAGCATGCAGGAAGGACACGACCCTAGCATCACAGAGAGTTATACCACCGAGGTAGATGAAGGTGGAGACCAAGCTGGGGAGTGCTATGGAGGCTTGCCTGAGTCAGAGGTGAGGAGTCTCTGGGGAAGGGGAAGATGATCTGACCTCTGAAAAGTCTCCTTGTCCCCTGTCCCACCAGGAATTGGGGGATGGGGCAAGACAAAGCACAGCTGTGGGTGATTCAGAGTGAACTCTGCTCAGACATGTTCTCGCACAGCCAACACACACAGTCACACAGAACACAGATGCCGGGACCCACTCACAGAGACAGAGTCACGCGGGCACACATCCATCCATTCACACACACACGCACACACACTCTCTCACACTGGCAGAGACATGCACAGGCACACTCATTCACTCACATGTCCACAGATACATACACAGGAACACCCTCCACACTCACACTGCATACGCTCATTAACACACGCACTCGCTCGCCCACGGTGACACACACTGCATCCACTCACAGACACATACAATCACCCACAGGCTCACACGGTGACACAAGCACAGAGGGACACGCACTCACGTTCACACACCTGCAGAGGAAACTTCTCTCCGGATCTCCCCAACATCACGACTTCACCCCACAACCAGCTGGCTACTCCCTCCCAGACTCAAGCCTCCAGCCGGGCAAGGGCCGGGCCGGGGCGCGCCGGCCCCCGCGGCCCTGGCCGGGAGAGTGGGCGCTCGGTCCGCGTGGTGCCCGGTCCGCCCCTCGGGTCAGGCCC
>NW_003852420.1:21774543-21787931 GCF_000181295.1 Otolemur garnettii | reverse complement strand
GGGCAGCGGGAGGGGGACCGAGCTCCCCGCCCCCGCACCGGACCCAGGAGGGCCGAGGTCGCAGCCGGCCAGCGGCTGCCTGGGTCCTCGAGGAGCGCCCACCTCGCCGAGCGACAGCGCTGGGGAGGCCCAGCTTGGGACTGCGAATAAGATCTCTCTCCCCGGGGACCCCCGGGTCAGGGTCCAGCGGGGACCCAGGAACGAGCACACTAAGTGTCACGGCCACGCACAGCCGACCTAGGCACAGGGATCCGAGCCCAGAGGCGGGCGGTTGGGGACCAGTCACCCAGCCTCAGAGACAAGATCGCGCGCCCCACTGAGGCACAGTCACGCCCTGAATGTCACACACGGCCCCCAGGCACGTCTCCTGAGGAGACTCTCCTTTGGGTTTCCCGGTCTGCTACCCGACTTCAGCTTCTGCTCTGGGTTCAAGGAGCTTCCCCTCTTCTACCCCAGCCCCTGCCAGGGTGGGGCGCTGTGCCCGGACTCAGAGCCGCTGACAGGCGTCCCCCACCCACAGTCCGCACAGGCGAGGCATCCCCAGCGTGGAAGGAGAACTCCGCTACACCTGCCGCCTTGGCTGGGGCCCCCACCCGTGCCCACTGTGCCCGCCCACCTCTGGGCCCTAAGCGGTTATGCCATGCTGGGGTGGGGTGGGGGAGGGATAAGGGACTGTCCGAAACACAGCTGGAGGCTGCAGAGCCTGGACGCAAGCTGCAGGAGCCTAGAGAGGCGGAGAGCTGACTGCAGCAGTCCCTGGCTTGAATCCTTTTTGGCGCCCAGAGCGATGCTGTAATGGGGGGAAGGGGGCTGCGTTGGGGAAGCCGCAGGGGGAGGGGCTGAAGATGTGGGGGAGGGGTTAGTTCTGGATTTTCCCGGGGTGAACGTGAGGGAACCCTGCCTTAGGCGCTGAAAGTTAGGGTTGGAGAGTAGTGAGCACCTTTAAAGCCCTCTGCCCTCCCCTACCTTTTCAGGTCTTGAAAGCTTGGAGTGGTCAGGTGTGGGCTAGGGAGGCTTAGCACTGTCTATCTCTCTAGGGACAGAGCTTGGAGTTGTTATCATGCAGTCCGTCCCCCCGCCCCCCAACAACTCCCTTCAGTCGGTATGTCTCTCTTGTTCTTCTCCTGGTATAAAGGGGAAACCGAGGCACAGAAAGTCGAAGCCACACGCCCAAAAGAGCTAGAATAGGGAGCAAGCCAAACCCTCCTTTCTTCAGGAACATGTTTGAAGATACAACATTACATAAATGATATAAAGGGAGTTGGAGAGCCCTTCTCTCAAGGGAAACCCAGAAGGGAGATTAGCAGATTGATCACCTATTCTGCGGCCCAAGGCTACTTCATTGTCCCTTCAATCATGAGTTAAGATTGCAGACCATTCCCAGCCCAGGGTTCAGCCAAGAGCAAATGTCCGAGAAGGTAAGATACAAAGTTGATCCCAGGAACCCACTTTAGAACTGAAAGAAACATCTCGCATTCTGCAGTGCATGAGAACAGCCGTCATATAAGATGCTAAAAGGCACTGTCATGTTTTCTCATTGCTAAGATGTGTGTGTCGTAAACTATTCTGAAACTAGAAAGCATCTTACCATGAATGGGGACATTTGATACAGTTTTTCTACTTTTCTCTTCGAGGTGTTATTAAAGAGCTCGAGTGTGTTTTAAAATCGAGAACACAATGCATTTTTCATTTGTTCATTCAATAACCATTTACTAGTTGTAGTGGCACCCTGCTAGCCTCTTGGGGGCATGTAGACTAATCAGACAATCTTACCTTAAACAGAGCTCTCTCGTTATCTTTTATCCAGTGATTAATAAGCGAGATAGAGATGTAAACCAATAATTACTATCAGGGCTAGTTTCATGGGATCAATGACTGTGTGTTGTACAAAGCCCTACATATAAAAGGGCCTCACTCTTGGTTTAATGCTCTGCTGTCATTGTCTTGAATTTTGGGGGGTGGGGTGGACAGTCTCACTCTGCTGCCCTGGATAGAGTGCCCTGGCATTATCATAGCTCACGGCAACCTAAAATTCTTGGGCTCAAAAGCTCTTCTTGCCTCAGCCTCCCAAGCAGCTGGGATTACAGGTGCCCATCACAGCACCGGTCTAGTTTTCTCAGAGACAAGGTCTCACTCTTGTCTCAGGATGGTGCAGAACTCAGGTGATCCACTCGCCCCAGCTTCCCAGCGTGCTAAGATTACAGGTGTGAGCCACCAAACCCAACCACTGTCTTGAAATTTTTAATAATTTTTGACTAGCACTCTGGGAGGCTGAGGTGAGTGGATTGCTTGAGCTCAGGAGTTCCCGACTAGCCTGAGCAAGAGCAAGACTCTGTCTCTACTAAAACTAGAAAAACCAGGCATTGTGGAGGGTGCCTGTGGTGCCAGCTACTCAGTAAGCTGAGGCAAGAGGATTGCCCAAGCCCAAGAGGTTGAGGTTGCTGTGAGCTATGATGCCACAGTACTCTACCCAGGGTGACAGAGTGAGACTCCATCTCAAAAAATATATAGTATTAATAGTAATAATAATAATAACTTGAATAGGGAGACTCAGTAAATTATAACTGCTATCTTCCATGTTTTAATAAAAGTGGGCATAGAACACTTTTAGAGTCTAGAGGCAATGGTCAGCTCTTCCTAAGCAAAAAAGGCAGTCAAAGAAGCACAGAGGAAGCCTTTGTGTAGAGTTTCAAAGATTGGGAGAGAGAATTTCAGGTAGAGAGTCATACATGGGCAAAGACAGTGATTCATCAAAGTGTCCATCAAGCAAAGGACAGGCCAGGTGCTTCGGTTGATCCTCCTACTGAAAACAGGATAAATGACAAAAAATATATAGATAAAATATTTTTAATCTTCTTAAATCTATCAATGTGCAAGAAAATAAGAATCCTTCCACCCAAAATCTAAGTAAAGGCAGAACCTGAGAAGTAAGCAGAGCACTGAAGCTAACTTTAGCCTTGGGAGCTGTGATAGATTTGTTGCAAAAAGGTACCAATTCTCCACTTTCCTTGAATCTATGTCCTTTGCCCTGTGACCTTAGAATTCCCTGCCTCTTGAATCTGGGTGGACTTGCTTTGGCCAATAGAATGTGAAGTCATGGTGTCCCAGTTCCAAGCCTAGGCCTTCAGAGACATGCATATTCTACTCTTTCTCTTGGTCTCCTGCCTCCGCTAAGAGAGCAAGCCTAAGATAGCCTGCTGGAGGATGAGTGACAAGATGGGAGAGAATAATAGCATCCCAACCAGCTAAGACCATCGTAGACCAGCCAATAGGTGACCTCAAACATGTGAGAGAGTTCAGCTAAGAACAGCAGAGATATCTACACGTACCTGACCACAGCTGACGCAGACACATGAATGAGAAATAACAGTTTGAGGACTCTCAAGGAATAATAAAATGCTTATTAACTGAAGCCACTGAGTTTGGGTATGGTATGTTATGCCACAAATTATGGCAATTAATGATGGTTACAGGGGCATTTGCTTCAGTTATCATGATCTCTTAAGGGTCAAGAGGAAGAAGATAAAACCCAGAATCTGCTCAGGATGGTCAGATAATCCCCTGCGTAAACTTAGAACTCCAAAGGGCTATACTCTGAATCTGCAAAAATAGTAGGAAAAAAAAACCTCACCCCTACTCCTACCTCTAGGAAATTGCAAGAAAATCACATGTTTTGAACCTGGGCAATAATAATGGGTGTGTGAGGAGAGAATCACCTCTTTGAGTTTACAAGTTAGACCTCAAATCATATGCAGCCAAATTCACTGTACCTAAGTGATCTGGAAAAACTCAAACCAAGAATTTGGTGTAAAATTTTCCCAGACTGATAGTGCCCCAGGTACCTGGCAGAAGCAAATGTAAATATTTTGTTAGGGGATTTCATCCCAGGTTTCAAATAATTTCCACAGATAAAGTTCCAAGGAAAATAAATAACTCACAGTTAACATCACTAAACACACAAGGAAACACAGCACCATAAACAAGAACCAGCATGGTGGTTAATTTTATGTGTCAACTTGACTGAGTTAAAGGATACCCAGCTATTGTAAAAACATTGTTTCTGGGTATGTGTCTGAGAGTGTTTCCAATAGAGATCAGTATTTGTATCAGTAGACTGAGCAAAGAAGATTTTTCCTCACCAATGTGAACAGGCATCATCCAACCCAGTGAGGTCCCAGAGAGAACAAAAATGGCAGAGGAAGAGCAAATTTGCTTTTTTTCTTGAGCTGAAATATCCATCTCCTGCTCTAGGACATCAGAGCTCCCCTATTCTCAGGCCTTTGGACTCAGACTGAATTACATCCCCGACTTTCCTGGGTTTTTAGCTCTCAGACAGCATAGTGTGGGACTTCTCAGCCTCTATAATTGTGTGAGCCAATTCTCATAATAAAGAGAATATATCTATATAGTATCCTATATATATCTATGTGTCTCCTATATATCTGTATAGTATTTAGACTATTGATTCTGTTTCTCTAGAGAACCCAAACTTATAATCAAAAATACAAGAAGTAGAAACATACCTGCAAAGAAGTTAAGTATTAGAATTAGGAGACACACCTGTAATCCTAGCACGCTGGGAGGCCGAGGTGGGTGGATTGCTTGAGCTCACAAGTTCGAGACCAGCCTGAGCAAGAGTGAGACCCCCCCTCCATCTCTAAAAATAGCTGGGCATTGTGGCAGGTGCCTGTAGGCCCAGCTTCTTGGGAGGGTGAGCCAAGAGAATCACTTGAGCCCAAGAGTTGGAGGTTGCTGTGAGCTGTAACACCACAGCACTCTACTGAAGGCGACAAAGTGAGACTCTGACTCAAAAAAAAAAAAAAAAAGAATTAGGAGACACACAATATAACTATGATTTGTATTATTTAGGGAAAAAATAATCTTGCTGCCTTCCATTTATTTTTTTGTCTTATTGTGCTGGCTGGGTTCTGAAATACAATGTTGGATAGAAGTGGTGATGGTGGGTGCATTTGTTATGTTCACAACTGTAATGTTTCTGATATTTCTTCTTTAGGGTGATAATTATTGTAGGATTTACGGAGACCACTCTTGATCAGGTAAAAGAAGTTCCACTTTATAATTTACTAAGAGTCTTAGTCAAAGGTATGATGAACTCAGTCAAAGCCTGTTTCTTCATCTCTTGACATTACCTATAATGTGAACAATTACATGTAGAGATTTTTCCCAAGATTAAATTTTACTTTCCTGGGATAAACCCAACTTATTCAAGGACCATTATGGTTCATTTTACATATCTCATAAGATTCAGTCTGCTAATATTTTGTTTCTTATGTCTGCCTCTATACACATATTAATACATAAAACACACCTGAAATTTTCTTCTCTTTGCTAGCTAGGATTGGATCTCTAGGTTATTCTAACCTCCTGACATGAGTTGGGATGTATTATCTCTTTTCCTTTTCACTGAAAAAGTTTGTGTGAGGTTAGAATGATCTGATATTTGTAAGGTTGGTGAAACACATCTCTAGAACTGGTGTTTTTCTCTGAAATGATTTTTTTTTCCTATTGCTTCTGTTTCATTAACAAGACTACCTAAAGGACTAGTTTAGCCTCTCTAATTTTTTTTTTTTAGTCACTTCTAACAAGTTACATTTTTAAAGGATATGTCTATTTTGTCTAAGTTTTCAGATAGATTGCCATGAAGTTGTGGACAAAATTCTCTTAATGTTTAAATCTCTGCTTCATCTGTAATTATGTCCTCCTTGTGTCTTCTCTCTTTGTCTGGATTCACATTGCCAGAGGATCGTCTGTAGTTTAATCATTTTGAAAAATCAAATGCTTACCTTCTCAGTTTTGTTGATCTTCTTTATTGTATCTTTTCTAATGTATTAATTTTATGCTTTTTCTTTTTTTTTGGCTGGGGCTGGGTTTGAACCTGCCACCTCCAGCATATGGGGCGGGCACCCTACCCTTTTAATTCCTGCTCTTATTTTTATTATCTACTTTCTTTGAGTCTACTTGTTCTTTAAGTGACTGTTTAAGTTGGAAACATAGTTCCTTAATTTTCAGCTTTTCTCCTTTTTTAAATATAAATATAGAAGTCTATAAACTATCCTTGAAGAACTGTTTGTGCTTCATCTCACATGTTTTTATTATCATTTAGTTCTAAGTATTATTAAATTACTATTATGATTTTTTTCTTTGCCCCATAAGTTACTTGGAAGTGGGCTTTTTATTTCCAAATAGCAGTATTTGGTTTGCGTTTTTGTTATTAACTTCAAATTTAATTGACTGGTGATCAAAGACTCTTGCCCTTATGATACTTATTCTTTGAACTTTGTTGAAACTTGCTCTGTGACTCGTATATGGCCAAGGTTTATAAATGTTCCATGTGTGCTCTCAGCAGTCGGTCTCTAAGGTGGCCCCAATTAGACTTGCCTCAAGGTATTTATGGCCTTGGGTTATCCCTTCCCACATTGGTTAACAGGGCCCAGATGTCAACCAATTGCACGTTGCAGAAACAGCTCCTAAGGCTGGGTCATAAAACACGTTGCAGCTTCCACCTGGCTGTCTGAGGTTATTCACTCTGGGGCACCAACTGCTCTGTCATGAAGACACTCCAGCACACATAACAGGGGAGAACTGAGGCTTCCCTCCAACTACAAGCACCAACTTACTAATTATGTGAGTGAGTCAGTTTGGAAGCAGATCTTCCAGCTCCAGTCAAGCCATCAGATGACTACAGCCCCTGACAATATCTCTCTGAATTTCATGAGAAATCCTGAGCCAAAAGCACCCACTGAAGCCACCGCTGAATCCCTGACTCCCAGAAACTGAGATATAATAAATGTTTATTCTTGTTTTACAGGACTAAGTTTGTACAGCAGTAGCACAACTAAGACAATTCTGGAGAAGAGTTTGTAGTCTTTAATTATAGGAAACAGAATTATGTTAAGCCTCTATTGTTCAATTTTGTTGTTCATATCTTCAGAATATTTGCTAAATTTCTATCTACTTGACCTATCAACAACTTTAAAAAACATGTTGAAATCTATTTCTTATCTGTTGCAGCCCTATCAAATTTTCTTGGTATATTTTTCAGGATGCTTTGTTGGGTGTGTGAATGTTAGAATTAAAAAGGAAAAAAAACTATCATTATTTTCAGTTTACATACTAATTTACCCAGAAAATGGAAAATAATCTAAACAAACTATTAAGAATACTTGTATTTAGCAAGAAGTCTGGATAGAAGAGCAATATGCAAAAGTCATTTGCATGTTTATATATTAGCACAATAATAACACATGTAATTTTTTCAAGTACACTATTTACAATAGTTACAAATATATATATGTGTGGGGGGGCGGGGTTGGGTTTGAACCTGCCACCTCTGGCATATGGGGCTGGCACCCTATTCCTTTGAGCCACAGGCGCTGCCCCAAAAATATAGATTTAATAATAAATCCAATAAAATTATATAAGCTGTAAATACTTACTGAAAGTCATTTAAAAAGACAATAAATGGAGAAATATCCTGGATGGAGTTGAAACACGTTCTTCTTAGTAAAGTATTGTAACAGTGGAGAAGCAAATAGCCTATGTCAGGGGTCCTCAAACTTTTTAAACAGGGGGCCAGTTCACTGTCCCTCAGACCACTGGAGGGCCAGACTGCGGGCCCTGGGACCAGTCGGCTGCTAAGCAGGACAGGCAACAGAGGGAAAAACACCCAGCGAGCCGGATAAATGTCCTAGGCACGTTGCATGTGGCCCACGGGCCATAGTTTGAGGACGCCTGGCCTATGTACTCAATACTACTATGAACCCAGCAGACTGTCTTATTTGTTGTGGAAACCAGACTGTTTATCCTGAGAATTTCCTACGGTTTGGGTTTTGCCTCTGGAGTTATTTATCTTATTTCTTTATCCCCAATGTTTCCAGTAAATGCGTAATTAGATTTAGAAGTTTGATCAGAAACATGTTCAATCTGGGGTCAAGGTTTCTTCATAGGAAGTGTTGTATATTTCCATTAGTAGATATCTCCTATCTGGGTCTGTCTCTGTTTATTGCATCTCTTTTATGCCTTAGAGGTTGCAAAATGGCAGTGTACCAGTTATGTAATTCTCTCCTCATTATAGAGAACACTATAATATTCACTTATAGCTGGAACACTTCTATGGAGAGAAACTTCCCTCATCGACTGTTTTATTACTTCGCTGCACAAGTTCATATAGGAAAAGCAGAAAAAGCCCTTGGTTTGTTCCCTTTACTTTTCAGTTTTAAAAACAATGAGTTGGAGAGGAAAAAATGAGCTTCGGCCTCTGAAAGTAGAAGGAAAAAAAATAAGTCTTAAGCAGAAAAAAGCAACTCAAAATGACCTAAATGGGAGAGGCCTAAGTGTGAAAGGCAAAAACACTAAAGCTTCCAGAAGAAAATAGAGGAAAATATCTTTATTGGCCAGGACAAATATTTCTTAAGCAGGATGCAGAAAAGTATATGTAAATATATGCAAATATATAAGAAAATATTGACAAAATGGATTTTTTTTAAAATTAAAGACTCATACTCATCAAAAGACATAAAAGAAGGAAAAACCATGAACTGGGAGAAAATATTTGAGATACGTACTTAGAGAGCGAGAGAGAGAAAATTCATATTCAAAGTATCTGAAGAACCCCTACAAATCACTAAGAAACAAGGCAAAATTTTTTTAAACGTATTTGTATAAATTTATTTATTTACTTATTTATTTTTGAGACAGAGTCTCACTCAGTCACCCTGGGGTTGAGTGCTATAGCATCATAGCTCACAGCAACCTCAAACTCTTGGGCTCAATCGATCTTCTTGCCTCAGCCTCTCAAGTAGCTGGGACTACAGGCGCCCTCCATAACACCTGGCTATTTTTCTAGAGACGAGGGTCTCGCTCTCACTCAGGCTGGTCTCGAACACATGAGCTCAAGCAATCCCTCCACCAATCCCTCCACCTGGCTTGGCCTACCAGAACAAGCCAACATTTTTAATGGGCTTTTGCTCTCAGATGCTTAAATGAGCATTTGGAGAAAAGGATCACTAACTGGTCAACAAGGATATGAAAGGTATTCAAATTTATTACTCATGAAGGAAATTAAATCTAAAACTTCAATAGTATGCCATTGCACACCCAGCAAAATGCTACAGTTAAAAAAGATCAATAGCTGGTGTGATGGCTCACACTTGTAATCCCAGCTACTCAGGAGGCTGAAGTAGGAGGATCACACTTGAGGACAGGAGTTTGAGACAGCCTGAACAACAGAAGGAGACCCCTGTCTCCTTAAAAAAAAAAATAGACTAAAAGTACCAAGAGTTGGTGAAATGTGGAACAATGGCTATATCGCTGGTAAGAATGTAATGATGGTACAACCATTTTGGAAAACTGGCAGTATCTACTAAAGCTAAAGTTAAACATGCCAACCCTATTGCCCAGCAAATCTACTCCTAGATGTACTCCCCCCAAAATGATGGCTATGTCGGCCGAAAGACACATACAAGGATTTCCATAGTAACTTAATTCATAATGACCCCAAACTAAAACAACAAAATATGCATCAAAGGGGAACAAAAGTAAATAAATTATGGAATATTGATACAATGATGAAACAGTAACAAAGAACAAGCTACTGCTCCTTGCTACAACATAAAAGAATTCTACACCCTGGCCTCTCAAAGGGTGGGCTGTAGACTAACCGCAGCAGCGTATCCCGGGAACTTGCTGGAAATGCAGAATCCGAGGTTCTGCCATAGGCCTACTGAATCTGAATCTACATTTTAACAAATTCACTGGGTGATTCAGAACCGCACTAACGTTTGAGAAACACCGTTGTACATCATATTTGGAATGATGGTTACAAAGATGTATGTAAGTGTGAATTTTCATCAATCAGCACATTTAAGATTGTAATTTAGGTTGTGCATATTAACATCTATACATCAAAGATGTATTTTACTATGGGTCTTTCTTAACTCAATAAAAAATAAAGTAATGAGCTGGTTCCCTCGCATATTCCAAAGGTGAATAATAAAGGACTTTTCTGGTAACATTGTGAACTCATGGATTTAAACACATTTGGTGTAGTTTAATCTGTCGAAGCTATTATTCTACTATGCTCCGTTTTCCCCAACTTTAGCCAACAGTAACCTCTTCAAGTTGGTTGCTAAGTCCTTCGCAAACCCAGCAACATTTGGTAATTTTCTTGCTTTTTAGTCAAACAAATTATTTCAATTCACTTCCGTACCAGACCTGAAAATAGCCATTTTTCAAAGGATTCAGGAAGCTTTTAATTCAGAATGGTATTAAAAGCTCCAAACTGGGTACCAAGAGATCTCATTAATTAACCTAAACACTTCTGAAGAAGAAGAATAAAGAGGTGTGATTTGCCCTAGCGGTATCAGGAGTTACTTATTAAGAAGATACAGCCTTAAGATCATGTGGTGCTGGCTCAGAGAGACAAAATGATCAGTAAAAAGACAGAGCTCAAAAACAGATTTATACAGGGAACTTGGATGTATAACGGAGGTGGCATGAAAGGTAAGTAGGAAAAGGAGGAAAAATGCTCATTCATTTGGAAAAATAATTGTATTCCTACTTCACACAATACACAGTTCAACCTCAGTTGGTTTGGGTTAATGATTTAAAGACAAATGGAAAACTTTTCATTGAAATCTGCTGTTGTGGCTGGGCCATATAATCCCAGCAGTCTGGGAGGCTGAGGTGGATGGATTGCTTGAGCTCAGGAGTTCAAGACCAGCCTGAGCAAGAGCAAGACACCGTCTCTACTAAAAATAGAAAAAACAGCCAGGTGTGGTGGTGGATGCCTATAGTCCCAGCTACTTGGGATGCTGAGGCAAGAGGATCACTTGAGCCCAAGAATTTGAGGTGCCTATGAGCTATGATGATGGCACTCCAGCCAGGTCAATGGAGTGAGACTCTGTGTCAAAAAAAAAAAAAAGAAAAGAAAAGAAAAGAGAGAAGGAGAGAGGGAGGTAGGGAAGGAGGAGAAGGAAGAAGGAGAGAGAGAAGAAAAGAAAGGGAGAGAAAAGACAAGCTATGAATACAGGAGATACTTGTAACACGTATAACTGACCAAGAATTGGTATCAAAGATTTTTAATTTTTTATACAAACTCCTTCAAATCAATAAAAAGAAAACAATCAAGTAGAAAAATACTTGATATGTGAGCTAAATGTATAAGCAGAGAATTCTCAGAGGAAACACATGGCCAATACGCACTTAAAGACATGTTTGAACTTGTAACCAGGGCAATGTAGAAGAAGATCAGGATAAGACACCAATCTACACCCATCAGATGGGCAAAAAGTAAGAAATCTGACAATTCCAAGTGTTGGACAGAATGTGGATCAACAGTCTCTCTTTCCAATTTCTGTGTGGAGGGGGTCAATTAGAACAACCCTTTTAAAATAATTTAGCATTCCCTTGCAAAGTTTACTATTCATAGACCCCCCCAGGGATAACATTTGAAGTATTAACAACCAAGACTACATGGTACCAACCAAATAGAAGAGATCCAGGCAAACTGGATACTAGCCAATAGCTCTGCTGCTGTGCACTGGCTGACTACTCATCTTACATACATTACAATCCTAGTTATACACCCAGTGGAACGTCTCATATTTAATCAAAAGACAGACACAAGAATATTCGTAGCAAAACGGTAGCGGGAAAAAAAAGAGAACTACAAACAACCAAAATGTTCATTAACAGAAAAATACATAAAAAATCATAGAGGTTGGGCATGGTGGCTTATCCCTGTAATTCCATGTTGGGATTGTAATTCCCACTGTTGGGAAGTTAAAGCGGGAGGATTGCTTGAGGACAGGAGTTCAAGACCAACCTGGGCAACATGGCAAGGCTATCTCTTTAAAAAAAATTAAAACTTAGCCAGGTGTGGTGGCCTGCTGCTATAATTCCAGCTACTTGGTGAGGCAGGAGGATCATTTGAACCCAGGAATTTGAGGTTGTTGTGACCTACAATGCCATGGCACTCTACCCTGGGCAACAGAGTGAGACTCTGTCTCAAAAAAAAAAAAAGTCCCAGAAGATTATATATACCATAGTACCTTTTTAATGAAGTTAAAAAATGACTAAAACTGAACGATGTATTTAGGCCACATGTATATTTGATAAGACTATGAAAACAAAGGGAATGATAGTCATAAATTTACAAGGAGCAGGCAGAGTTGTAGGGTAAGGGAAGATTAGGGAGGTAGCTCTTCCAGCCGTTGGGTGGAGTGGTAAGGTCTTAGACATTCACTGCATTCTTTTATAAATATATACAGGCATGCATTCTTTTTCCAATTAATAACATCCGAATCTCACAGGCATACATTCATACACAAAATAAGAAGTCTATGTCCAATGATGACAGTGATCAATAAGCCAAGGATTATGATTTATCCAGTTCTGTGTATCTCAGGTCCATTGAAAAATAAAAGACAGGCTGGGCGTCATGGCTCACACCTGTAATCCTAGCCAAGGTGGGTGGATTGCTGGAGCTCAAGAGTTTGAGACCAGCAATATATAAGCTGAGATCTCATCTCTACTAAGAATAGAAAAGTTAGTCAAGCACTGTGGCTATTCTGGAGGCTGAGGGCAAGAGGATGGCGCAAGTCCAAGAGTTTGAGGTTTCTGTGAGCTGTGATGCTGTGACCAGAGAGTCATGGCACTCTAGTCAGGGCAACAGAATAAGACTCTACTTTAAAAAAAAAAAAAAGAGGGAAGGGAAGGAGGAGACAGACTTAAAATATTAGTAGAGAACAGACATTTTAAAGAACAATCAAGGAAATAAGAAAAGGAACTATATATAACTTCTAGAAATGAAAAATACAATAACTGAAATTTAAAACTCAGTAAATAGGTTTCATAGCCAAGTGGACAAAGGTGCTCATAGAATCAGTGAACAGAAAGACAGAGCTAAAAAATATACCCACAAAGCGTCGTAGAGAGAGGAAGTGCTGAGAGTGTGGTTAAGAAATGTAAAGGGTGACGTGAGATGAAGGCTGGGCTCTGTAGTTTACGCCTGTAATCCTAACACTCTGTGAGGCCAAGGAGTTCAAGGCCAGCCTGAGCAAGATCGAGAGCCCCCTCTATACTAAAAATAGAAAAACTAGCGGAGTGTTGTGGTGGGCACCTGTAGTCCCAGCTACTTGGGAGGCTGAGGCAAGAGACTCGCTTGAGCCCAAGAGTTTGAGGTTGTTATGAGCTGTGATGCCATGGCATTCTACCAAGGGTGACAGAGTAAGACTCTGTCTTCCTAAAAGAAAAAAAAGGATAACATGAGATGGCTTAATGTACATCATCTGATCAAGAGCCCAAAAGACAGGGAGAGGACAGGGCGGGGCAGCATGTGAAGAGATAACGGCTGATGATTTTAAAGA
>NW_003852420.1:21771218-21773855 GCF_000181295.1 Otolemur garnettii | reverse complement strand
GCTGAGGCAAAAGAATCGATGGAGCCCAGGAGTTTGAGGTTGCTGTGAGCTGTGACTACCGAGGGTGACATAGTGACTCTGTCTCGAAAATAATAATAATAATAGTGAAATAGGGGCATTTTGGAGAAGAAACAAATTGAGTTTGCCATTAGTATACCTTCTGTAAGTGCAATAGTAAAGGAAGTTCTTTAGATAAAATATAATCGCATGTCGGAGAAATAATCCCAGAATGAGGGTCTAGGATGCAAAGAATTAAAGAAGAATAAAAAAAACAGCAAATGTGTGGATAAATATAAATAAACCTTGACTGCATAAAATAGTAATAATGAGGGCTGGTGGCTTTTTCAAAGATAGAATTATGTCAGATGTGTGCCAATTTTACATATATATGCTACATAGTGTATAGTATATATACAGTATACCATTATGTAACTTCTAAAATAGTTGTAGAAAAATTGAAATAGACAAAGTAGAAATCCACATCCCATTTCAGAATGATTAGACTGTGGAGACAGCGGCTCGAGGTGAGGTGAGTGACCCAGGCAGGAGTCAGATTACGGAGGGTCTGGTGTGCCTGGCTGAGGAGAGAGACTCTTAAGCCATGCGGAGCCAATGAAGAGTTTTAATTTCAGCGAGACCGGCATGATTAGATTTGTTTTTAAGGAAAGAGTATTGTAACAAAAGTGTAGATATGAGCCAGATTTTATTTATTTATTTGTATGCATACACAAAACACATACTATATATTAATAAAGACATAATTTGGCTTACCATAATCTATGTTATTAACCTCATCTGCCAACACCCCCACGTAGTCTAATCATTCTGAAATGGCACTTGGATTTCCACTTCCGCTGAGAGTCCCTTCTTTCAAATGTTCTGCAACAATGGAAGTTATACATTTCATTTCTAGCCTGCCACTGATAACCCTAGAAATCTTAACACATACACCTAATTTATCACAGGCTGAAATGAATCCATCCCTTTATCCTCACCATCCAAAGTGCAAGGACTTCAGACACTGAAACTTTATTTGTTACCTTCTTCCCTCACTCCCTCTCTCTGTTATACATACATACACACACACACAATTGCTGTCCTCTGTTTTAATTCTATCTTTGATAAACACGCCCATCCTACCTTATGAATACGGTTTTATACAGTCAGTTCTGCTTCTGTTTATCCACACATTCACCATCTTCTTTTTATTACTTCTCTCATCCTGGACCTTCATTCTGAGATATGTTTCTAAAATATCACAAAGTTTTGGGTGTGGTGGTGCACCTCTATAGTCCCAGGTACTTGGTGGGGGGCTGAGGGTGAACACTGAGACAGGAAGATCACTTGAGCCCAGGAGTCTGAGGCTGTAGAGTGACATCCTCACATCTGTAAATAGCCGTTGCACTCCATTCTGGGCAAAATAAAAAAAAAAAAGTCTCAAACCTCACCAGTTGGTGAACCCAACTGAACACTCACAAGTAAATCTTGGTAGCTTAAAACCTAGAATTTTTGCGAGCAAGCAAAGCACAGGGGCTTTAGGCTATGACTAGCCAAGCCAGAAACCTGCGTGCTGCGGACCCAACCATTAAGGGAAGGACCAGTCCACACTGGCAGTTGACTCCCATCCTTGCTATGTGCCATTGTTAGTGGAATTGAAATGCTGCTGCTTTGGCTTGATGCCTGAGATTAAAGTTATCTCTTGTGAAATAGAGAGAATGATTTTTCCATGTTATGCTCAGTTGGAAAGGTCCTACAGTAAAATTGCTTGAGCTGTTAGTTATATTGTTCTTTTTCTCATCGCTGTGGACATCCAGGCAGGGACTCTATAACCTCAGGCCCTAATGATTTTGCAAGAGTCATGCTCCTGCTGAAACTCTATTCCTGCTGATGTTATCACCACCACACCACTCAAACAGTGGAGCAGAAGCTCAGCCATGCCTCATGCTGGTGGAGCTGGAATTCAACTGTAGCCTGAAGGCCATGGAATTTGGAGACTGCACCACATTCAAGGCAGAAAGTGCATGGTTTTACTCCATAGAAGTAAAAAAGGGACACTCCTCCTGAAGACTACTTAGGGGAAGAGAAAAGGGGAATCCTTGTAAGGTTGACTGAGCCCCGTGGTGTTTTAGAGACCAGTGATTTAACTCTTTGAACTCAAAACTCACAACCTGTGTCTCCCAAGGTGCACATCTATGCCCAGAGTGACTAGATTGGAATTATCTCTGTCTCCTACCTGGAACCAGCACCCCCCCCACCACTTCCATCACTTAGGATCCATTTCTAGAGTTGGTCCATGTGCCCAACTCCTTCCATTTATAGTGAGTGCTCCTTTGCTAAACTCAGTGACTTCTGATTGCCTTCCCTGCTGCTGGGCTTCTGTTGGGGTCACTCCAGTCTATCAGTCATATTTGTATATGTCTGAAAAGTTCAGGACCTCTTTTTAGGGATCCCTCAGGCCTTGTGTAAGTTGTAGATGCAAATGGATGCAAAGGGAAGGAGGATTTGCCTAACTTCTCTCAGAAGGCCCTGAGCCTTAATTCATGACCCACCATGGCATCCTCTTATATTTATATAATTTAAAATATTTAGTACATTTTTAAAATTTTTTTCTTACATATGTGATTTTTTAAAAATATT
>NW_003852420.1:21769406-21770570 GCF_000181295.1 Otolemur garnettii | reverse complement strand
TGTCTCAAAAAAAAAAAAAAAAAAGTACAAATTTTTTTCTTTTCTAAGATAAATTAAAATGTTTAAGAAATTAAATGCTTAAATTTAAATAATGTATTGAACTGCAATTGTATCCTATAGACATAAGCATACAGGGCATGACTTGTAAGTGTACCACTTGCTCGTAGGCCGCAAAGTCAACATATGCTGGTCACCAACCCTGATCAAAAACCGGAACATTATCAGCGTTAAAGCATGTGTTCAGAAAAGGAGGATTTGGTGGGAGGAGAAAGGAAGAGCTGGAGATCATCCCAGAGTGTGTCTTGGGTGACTGAGAGGATTGTGGTGTCATTCACCGAAATAAGAAGCACAGAACAGAAAGGAAGAAAGTCTGGAGGAGAAAACTATGAGTTTGATTTCGAACACGCAGAGTTGGAGATGTCCGTGGAGCATAACAAGAGACTATTTATAGTACTCAGTTGAAATTACGGCCTTAGAACTCCAGGGAGATGTTGAGGCTGGACGGGTAGATTTGATGACTGTATTTTCTGAAGCAAGAAGTGGGGATCATGGTTTGCAAAGATTTTTGTTCTTCTCCCAGACTTAAGAGAGAAAGTTTTAATACGAAAATTTTGACATTCTTGAGATGTTTTGGTGTTTTGGGTAATTCGCTTAAACTCTATCCCCAATCACCTCATCTGTAAAACTGGGATAATCATGGTACCTATTTTATAGACTTCTTGTGAGTAAATACTGAATATTTAAGGAGTAAATAAATAGTAAATGCTCAGAACAACGCTTAGCACATAGGAAACAGCAAATGTTAGCCACTCCAACTTATGGGGACAGTAGGACTAAATAAGTGAAATGAGAACTCTTCTCAGTATTGGGAGATTTACAATTGCTTACTATAGAACAGGTATTAAGAAAGAAAAACTAGCAGAGTGGAGGGGTGTACGCCTATAACCCTAGCACTCTGGGAGGCCAAGACAGATGGATTGCCTGAGCTCAAGAGTTAGAGACCAGCCTGAGCAAAAGTGAGACCCCCATCTCTACTAAAAATAGAAAAACTGAAGTCTGGGAGACTAAAAATATTTTGCAAGAGGATCACTTGAGCCCAGGAGGTGGAGGTTGCTATGAGCTATAAGACTTTGTCTCAAAAAAAGAAAGAAAAAAAAAAAAAAA
>NW_003852420.1:21757085-21768946 GCF_000181295.1 Otolemur garnettii | reverse complement strand
TGATACACTAAACAATCACAATCTGACGTGCGGAGTTCAAAATGAAATTAATAACTTAATGAGCAATAGAGTGAGAGAGGAAATGACAATCAGCCCTCTGTGTCCGTGGTTCTGTGCCCAAGGATTCAGCCAACCACGGACTGAAACTATATTCAGAACCAAGGGAATGGTCATGTCTATGCTGAACATGTATAGACTTGTTTTTTCTTGTCATTGTTCCCTAAAAAATAGAGCATAGCAATTATTTACCTAGCATTTACATTACATTAAGTAGTAGAAATAATCTAGAGAGGATTTAGAGTATACAAAGATGTGCATAGGTTATATCAGGATTTCGATATTCACAGAGGCCCCAGAACCAATCACCCATGGATACCATGGAATGACTGTATATGTAAAATTTCAAAAAGCGAATATTACTCCATTTAACTAGATTGTACAGGAACAAGAATCATGTTGAACAACTAACTTTGTTATAGAAATTGTACACTACAAGAAGAAAATATGAAAGTCAAAAATAATTAGCACGTCATTAGTTTTATGCTTATTAAAAGAAAACAAGACTTAAAAAAAAAAAACTTGGCTATACTCCTAGGCAGTAAAGTGCACAAATCTTAAGTGTATAGATCCATTAATTGTTACGTGTGTAATGGCCAGCAGATGAAGATATAGAGCTTTCCAATACTCCATGTAGCCTCCCTTACATACTATGCCAGCTAATATCCCTCAAGAGAAATAGCATTATTCTGAACTCTATCACCATAGGTTAGTTTTACCTAGACTTTATATAAAAACAGAATCATGAAACGATAATATTTTGTGTGGCTTCTTTTGCTCAACTTTATGTTTTGAGGTCCATCCAAGTTATTACATGTAGCTAATTCTTTTTCATTACTGTGTAGTATTCCAGATACAACAATACCAGAATTTATTTATTCATTCAACTGTTGATTAATGTCTGGTTTGCTCCCAATTTGGGGTTCTTTATTTATTTATTTATTTATTTTTGAGGCACTATGTTGCCCTTGGTAGAGTGCCATGGCATCACAGCTCATAGCAACCTCAAACTCTTGGGCCTAAGTGATTCTCTTGCCCCAGCCTCCCAAGTAGCTGGGACTACAGGCACCCACCACAAAATCCGGATATTTTTTGTTGCAGTTGTCATTGTTTTTTTTAGCTGGCCCAAGCTGGGTTCGAACCTGCCAGCCTTGGTGTATGTGGCCAGCATCCTACCCACTGAGCTATAGGCACCGCCCTGGGGTTCTTATTAATAATGCTGCTATGAGAAATTCAAGACCAGCCTGAGCAAGAGTGAGACTCCATCTCTATTAAAAATAGAAAAACTAGGCCAAGTATGGTGGCTCATGCCTATAATCCTAGCACTCTGGGAGACCAAGGCAAGTGGATTGCTTGAGCTCAGGAGTTTGAAACCAGCCTGAGCAAGAGTGAGACCTTGTCTTTAAAAATAGCCAGGTGTTGTGGCAGGTACCTGCAGTACCAACTACCTGGGAGGCTGAGTCAGGAGGATCTCTTAAGATCAAAAGTTTAAGGTTGCAGTGAGCTGATGCCACAGCACTCTACGAAAGGTGACAAAGCAAGACTTTGTCTCAAAAAAAAATTGGAAAAACTAGCTGGGCATCATGGTGGGTACCTGTTGTCTCAGCTACCCAGGAGGTCGAGGCAGGGGGATCTCTTGAGTCCAAGAGTTTGAGGTTGCTGTGAACTACGATGATGCCTCAGTACTCTATCCAGGGAGACAGAGTGAGACTGCCTGAAAGAAATCTAAAAATCGCTGGTGTTGACGAGTACATGGAGCAACTGGAACTTTCACGTATTGAAATAATAACAATAATACTGCTATGAATAGTCTATGTGCATGTCTTTTAGCGGCATACACATTCATTTCTTCGGGGTGTATACTCAGGAGCTGCGTTGCCCACTGAGGCATTATTGGTTTGTTTAGTCTTAGTTGATGCTGCCAAACAGTTTTCTAAAATGTATATGCAAATTCATAGTCCCATAAGCAATATATGAGACATGTACTTCCTCTGTCTATTCACCAATGCTTAGAATTATCAGTTTCCTTTTTGTTCTGAAATTGGATGGGTATGACATTGTATCTCACTGTAGTTGCAATTTTTCTTTGCTTGATAGTTAACAGGGTTGAACACGTCCATAAATCTTATTAGCCATTTGGATAACTTCTTTGTGAATTGCCTACTCAAGTCCTTTATATATTAGAAACTTGGGTTGCCTTTTTTATCATTTATTTTAAAAGGGTTCATTATATATTCTAGTTATGAGCTCTTTTTTTTTCACAATATGTATGGCAAACATTCTCTCCCAGTGTGTGGTTTGCCTTTACACTCTCTTAATTTTGTAATTTGTTAAAAGAAGTCTTTTATTTTAATGAAGTTCAAATTACTGGTCTTTCTTTTATAATTAATTCTTCTTATGTCCTATTTAAGAAATTTTTGCCCACCTGAGGGTTATGAAGATATTCTCCCATTTTTTTTTCAGCTTATCGTTTTACATATAGGTCTGTGCTCCATCTCTGATTAATTTTTAGGGATAATGAAAAGTAAGAATAAGGCTTATTTTTGCTCTGTCATTTCTTTAAAAGCCTTTCCCCCACTGAATTGAATTAGCGCTTTAGTTATAAATCCCATGAATGTATATGTGGGGGCCTATTTCTTCTCTATTCTGTTAGGTGGACTATTTGTCTATTCTTGAATCATTTACACACTCATAAAGCAGTACCTGCCTTGACTTCTTCTTTGGGCAACAGTAGAGTAATAGGGCCCTGGCTTACCCTTTCACCAAAATGATTAGGAAATGTTAAACATAAGAAACAACATTTGTGATACATCAGACAAATAGTATAGGACTATGGACCCAAAAAAAGGGAAATAAACATAGTTAGCCCTATGAATTCCCACCTTTCTGCTTGGAGATGTATTCTGGACCCATGATGCAAAGTGGCTGACCCCAAGCAGGGTATAAAAGTCTTATTTACATAAGAAGAACAGAAATTGGGATTCATGGAGCCTGAGGTAGTTGCAAGTATTAGGGCAAAGTTATAAATAATAGGAACTCTCTAGAAAAAGAGCTCTAGAACTCTGGCTTTGGGGTCTCCTTGAGTATATGCTGGAATCCAACCCATATGTGAAAGGGTGAATACCACAAGCTGGGCAAAGAACATGGAGGGAACTGTAAGCTGAAAAGTGATCAGAGCTCATACAAGGTTAGGAGATATTCAAGCTCTCACCAGTCAGAGTGGAGTCTACACTGAGTAGCCAGGACATCCAGAAAAGAAGAGAAGTCTCATGCATGAGCAGCAGGGAAAAATTGTCTGTCGAGGAGAGGCTATTTCAGACCAGCCCTGATAAAACACAAAAACAAGGCTCAAGAAGATCCAAGGGATCTTAAAGTACCAGCTGCATCACAGGACAAAGCCCAAAGCTTTCTGGAGGACGACACTAAAACTCAGTAACATAACTTTCACAATGCCCCACATCCAATCCAAAAATAACAGGGATGTCAAGCGGTAGCAAACGCTGGTCCATAATTAAAAGAAAAGTTAGTCAATGAGAATAAAGATCAAAAATGAGAAATATTATGGAATCAAGAAACAAGGACTTTAAAATGCCTATCATAGATGTGTTTGATATATTCGATAATTTGAAGAAAAATGTGAATATAAATAAATGAGAAGAAATGGAGGATTTAAAAATAACCACATGGGACTTCTAGGTGTGAACAATACAACATGATAAAGGCACTTGTTGGGATCAATAACAAATCTGAAACTGGAGGAAAGAAATATTAGTGAAGTTGAAGACAAAACATAAACTAACGAGAAAGAAGAACAAAAAGAAGAGAAAAAAAGAACAAAAATAAAGAAAAAAAGACTGGGGAAAAATAAATAGAGACTCAATGGAACAGCTTCAAGTGGTTGAACATATCTATTTTTGGAGTTACAGAAAAATAGGAGGAGGACCCAAAAAAAGCTATTTTGAGTGCTTACTTTGGCACACATATACTAAACTTGGAATGATATAGAGAAGATTGGGATGATCCTGTGCAAGGATGACACATAAATTCATGAAACCCAGTCGTAAAAGGAAAATATAAAAGGCAGCCAAGGCCAAATACATAATATATACAGGGAAACAAAATCAAGAATAGAAGCCAACATCCAGTCAGCAGCTATGCAACCCAGAAGACCGGGGAATAACACTTTGAAAGGGCTAAAAGGAAAACAAAAACTCAAGAAACCGCCAACCTAGAATTCTGTATGCAGAAAAAATATTCTTCAGAAATGAAAACCAATGAGTGAATTTCGTGGTCTGTTAATTACACTACAATAATGCTATTATGAAAATCATGAGAAATCAAAATTTTTTTCAGACCAAAATAAACTGAGACCATTCGTGGTCATCAGGCTTGTACTTGAAGAGATTAAAGGAAATTCTAAAGGCAGAGGAAAAGTCATCCTAGATGGACACACGGATGTACACAGTGAAATAAAAAGTGCCAGAAATAGTGACTATAAAAACATTTGTTTTCATTTTGAAAATGTCTTTAAAACATAATTGATGGAGGGGGGTGTTAATGCTCAGTGGCTATAGAGGTTCTGTCCTGCAGGATGAGGACCTTGTGGGGATCTGTTGCCCAACAACGTGCATCAAGTTGACAATGTTGTACTTTAGACTTAGAAAGTGTTGGGTGGTGCCTGTGGCTCAGTGGATAGGGCACCAGCCCCATATACCAAGAGCGGCAGGTTCAAACCCAGCCCCAGCTAAACTGCAACAAAAATATAGCCAGGCATTGTGGTGGGCGCTTGTAGTCCCAGCTACTTGGGAGGCTGAGGCAAGAGAATCTCCTAAGCCCAGGATTTGGAGGTTGCTGTGAGCTGGGACGCCACGGCACTCTACCAAGGGCGATAGAGTGAGACTCTATCTCTACAAAAAGAAAAGAAAGTGTTGGGAGGGTGAATTTTATGTTATGGCATGGAGTCTGTAACCTGAAAACATAATTGATGTTTCAAGCAAGAAAGCCACAATTTGTTACTGGCTTATTTGTAGAAATAAAATGTATGGCAACACTGATACAAAAGATGGACGTAGCCTGTTGTGAAGTTCTTACATAATATGTGAAATATGAACTAGAATAATATTACTTGGAAGCAACTGGCAGTAAGTGAAAAATGTATGTTGTAAATCCTAGAACAACCACTAAATAAAGAAAAGAAGAGAAAAAAACTATTACTGACAAGCCAGTAGTGGAGATTAACTGAGAATAAAAAAAGAAACCAAAGAGAAACTAGAAAAGAAGATAAAAGAAACAAAGTAGAATGTACACCATGGAATACTATGCAGCCATAAAAAAGATGGAGACTTCACATCTTTTATGTTTACCTGGATGGAACTGGAACATATTCTTTTTAGTAAAGTATCTCAAGAATGGGGGGAAAAAGTATCCAATGTACTCAATACTGCTATGAAATCAATATATAACCACCTACACACTCATATGAATGGCAAAACATAACTATTGTCCAGAAAGTAGAAGGGAAGAGGAGAGAGAGGGGAGGGGAGAGAGGATATCGGAGGAGGGAAGGTATTCGGGGGGACCTCACCTAATGTGCATGATGCAATGGTACATTTCAAAACTATTAAGAAACGAGTATAATTGTGATGGATGTGTTAATTAGTTCAATGTACACATTTCACATTGTATATTGAAGCAGTATCCTGAACCCCATAAATGCATCAATGTATAAAGTTATGATTTAATAAAAAAAATTTTTTTTAAATAAAAAAAGAAACAAAGTAGAGATGAGAGAAATAGAAGACAAATAGCAAGATGGTAAATTTAAGACCAACCATATTGATAATTACATTTAATTGGTTTTTATTGTTTGTTAGTTTCTGGGAATTTTTTTTAAAGACGGAGTCTCACTCTGTTGGCCAGGCTGGGGTGCAATGGCATGATCATGGCTCACTGCAGCCTTGAACTTCTGGGCTCAAGAGATCCTCCTGCCTACTCCCAGAGTAACTGGCACTATAGATACATGGCACCATGCCCAGCTAATATTTTTTGTTTTGCCTTTAGAGACAGGCCCTCACTATGCTGCCCAGGCTGGTCTTGAACTCCTGCCCTCAAGTGTTCTTTCCATTTTGTCCTCCCAAAGTGCTGGGATTACAGGCATAAGCCACCATACCCAGCCTGATAACTAAATTGATTGCAAATAGTCAAAGCACTCCGGTTAAATGGCAGATATTATGCCCTTTTTTTTTGGAAACAAGAGTCTCACTATGTCATCCTTGGTAGAGTGCCGTGGCATCACAGCTCACAGTAACCTCCAACTCCTGGGCTTAAGTGATTCTCTTGCCTCAGCCTCCCAAGTAGCTGGGACTACAGGCATCCACCATAGTGTCCGGCTATTTTTTGGTTGTAGTTGTCATTGTGGTTTGGCAGGCCCAGGCTGGATTTGAACCTGCCAGTCTGGGTGTATGTGGCTGGTGCCCTAGCTGCTGAGCTATAGACACTGAGCCCAGATATTACACATTTTTAAAAGACCAGATAGGCTAAACGTAAGAGGGTGGAAAAGATCTAGCCTATCTTTTGACAAACATTAATCAGAATAAACTGAAGTGGCTATACTAGTATCTAACAAAGTAGACTTCAGAACAAGAACTATTACCAGGGATAAAGAGCTATATTTATTAATAGTAAGTAGTCAATTAAATAAGAAGTCATAGGCTGAGCACAGTGGCTCATGCCTGTAATCCTAGCACTTTGGGAGGCTGAGGTAGATGGAATGCTTGAGGTCAAGAGTTATAGACCAGCCTGAGCAAGAGTGAGACCCCATCTCTTATAAAAAAAAAAAAAAAAAGAAAGAAAGAAAGAAAGAAAAAATAGCCATGCGTTGTGGTGGGCGCGTATAGTCCCAGCTACCTGTGAGGCTGAGGCAAGAGAATCACTTGAGCCCAAGAGTTTGAGGTTGCTGTGAGCTGTGACACCACAGCACTCTACCAAGGGCATCAAAGTGAGACTCTGCCTCAAAAAAAAAAGAGGTCGTAATAACTCTAAATTTACATACATCTAATAAAAGAGCTTCAGGCCTCATAAACCAAAAACTGAGGGAAGAGAAAATAGACATATCTGTACTTTTATTTTGAGATTTTAATACTCCTTTCTCAGCAACTGATAGGACAAGTAAACAAAAATTAGGGAAGATAAAGAAGACTTGAACATTGTCTACCAAGTTAACCTAAGGCACATGTGGGAGCAGACACAGGAGAACAGCCTTCGTCTCAAGTGCACAGGGAACATTCAGCAAGATAGGCCATATGCTGGGCCAGAAAGTAAATCTCAACAAATTAAAAGGGATTTCAACCATACAGAATGCGTTCTCTAGCCATCACAGAATGAAATTAGAAGGCAAAAACAGAACCACGCAAGGAAATAATGAAAGTGTCTGAGAATTAAACAACAAAATTCCAAATAATCCATGGTCAAAGAAAAGGTGGGGAATTAGAAAATATGTTAAACTGAACGAAAATAAAAGCACAGCATGTCAAAAGTTACAAATGTAGAAAGTAGTGCCTAGCAAAGAATGTATACTTGAAATACTTTTATTAAAGAAAGAATAAAGGTCCAAAATCAGTAACCTAAGACTCCACCTTCAGAAAAAGGGAAGAACAAGTTAAACTCACATTAAGCAGAAAGAAAGAAAGAACGAAGAACAGAAATCAAAAAAGTAAAAAGTAAATAATACAGGCAGGGCGACTGGCAGGATCTCACCTAATGCGCACAATTGGAGGGTGTTCAGCACACCACCCGGGTGAAGGGCTCAACTACAACTAAGATTTTTTTTTTCTTTTTTGAGACAGAGCCTCAGGCTGTCCCCTGGGTAGAGTGCCGTTGCATCACAGCTCACAGCAACCTCCAACTCCTGGGCTCAAGTGAGTCTCCTGCCTCAGCCTCCCAAGTAGCTGGGATCACAGGTGCCCGCCACAACACCTGGCTATTTTTTGGTTGCAGCTGTTGTTGTTTGGCAAGCCCAGGCTGGATTCGAACCCGCCACCTTAGGTGTATGTGGCTGGTGCCTTAGTCACTTGAGCCACAGGCGCCAAGCCATACAACTCAAATTTTATCTTGGAAGTGAGAACAATGTAATCTAAAAATTTGTGCCTGCATATTAATTTGAAATAAAAATAAATAAAGCATAGAAAAAAATGTAAAGCTGTTCTTTAATAAAAGACTAGTAAAATTTATAAACCTCTAATTAAATTGACCAGGAAAAAAGTGAGAAGGCACCATTTATTAATATCAAAAATAAAAGTGGAAACATCCTGGGACTTTAGTCAGGGAGGAGAGAAAACAGTTCTTTAATAATTAAAAATATATTGCACTAGTCCCATATTCCATGTGTTAAGTTTTGAAAATGTTTGGAAGCAGTGATCATTTATTCAAGCACTGGTATTCATCTCTTATAATAATCCAGTATTATTTACTGTATAAAGGTTTTGTTGGTAAGTTACAATTAAATGGCAAGCACTAGCTAACTTCTGTATGTGGATTTTACACTAAGAAAGTGGAAAAACACATTTTATGCTTCCAATTACCCGCTTGCAGGAAAATGGAAACTTGCTTTATGATATTCCCTGTCTATAGTGCTAGGCATGACGTAGATTTAGATCAGGAATTTCTCTGAGTTAAGTAAAATGAAGGAAAACACTGTTACCTGCTAAGGAAAACATGCACCCAGGAACACAGGTAGGTGCGCTGTCTTTACCTTCCAGGGTGTTTTATAAACCTTCGCTTCTATAACCTGTGCTGGGGTGTGGGGCAGTAGGGGGGAGGTTACCTGTTTATCTCCAGTCTGATGGCAGGTTCTTAGAGGTGTAGTGTGCCTTGTTTTTTGCCCTTATGCTTTTTTCTTTTATGAGACTAATTTCTTATAATTCTTTGGTGTGTGTTCTCGTATCTGGTTCTCGTATCTGGTGTGTGTTCTCGTATCTCGTTCTCACAGATACGAGAATAGAAATCATGTTCTATTAAAACATGATTTTGTTTTCTAATAAAGAAAATACCTTTGTCTTCTGTGAAAATGCTTTCCAAATATAAAGGTATTATGAATATTGGCACTATCCTGTCGCCACCATCTGTTTACAACCTCTTGTAAAACGTTTGAATAAATGATATAGATCTTTAAACAAATGAAGGATAAAAGATAAACTGTGGCAAGTTTGTCCACTAAACGCAACAATTCGGGTGAAATTGACTGAAGAAGAAATAGAAAATTTCAATAGCCCTATTTATTTAAAGAAATTGAATTGCTAATTGAAAACCTGCCTAGGCAGCTCAGTGTCTGTAGCACAGTGGTTATGGCGCCAGCCACATACACCAAGGTTGGCAGGTTCGAACCTGGCCAGAGCCTACTAAACAACAATGACAACTACAACAACAACAACAAAATAGCCAGGTGTCATGGTGGGTGCCTGTGGTCCCAGATACTTGGGAGGCGAGGCAAGAGAACCATTTATACCCAAGAGTTTGAGGTTGTTGTGAGCTGTAACAGCACAGCGCTCTACTGAGGGTGACATAGTAAGACTCTAAAAAAATAAAAATAAAAGCCTTCCTACAAAGAAAACTCTTAACCCAGATGATTTTGGTGAATTCTATAAAACATTGTTCCATTCAGCTGAACACACAGCTAATTCTCCCCCAAAGTAGTAGAAGGTTCCCACAATGGACTCCCCTAGACCTTCTGCATAGGGGGCCAGTTAGAACTCCAAAGAAAGAAGCACTAACCGCTGGGGTGATCAGTTCAAAACATTCATTAGAGGAACTTACAGAGTGAGGCAGCAATCTTCGCGTGAAACAGCCAAAGAAAGAGAAGTTCTGTCTAGGTAGGTCCATAAGGAAAAGGATCAGGTTATAGAGTTTATACGATGGTTTAAGAAATTTGACTCAGGGCAGGAGCTGGCTTCCTCCTGAGCAACACATTTGATCTTTCTGTGTATCAGGCAACAACCTAAAGAAGTTTTTCAGTATCTGGGAGTACTCAAAATACTAGCCTTGTGTTCAAATCTGTAGGGAAAGGGAAGCAGCCAGCCAGAACGCAGAGCAATCAAGGCAACCTGTTTCTCAAAGAACAAAATAAAAAGTGGAGAGAACTGGGGGGGCACGACCACCATCGAATAAAAAATAATGCCATCCTACACAAAACTTCCTCACCTCCCAACTTGTTTAAAAGACCAATGTGACTGTGATCCCAACCTCATACAAAGACATCTCAAGAAAAGAGAGCTACTGATCAATTCACGTCATGAACATAGATACAAAAAGTTCTCAACAGATATTAGCAAATCAAATCAAGCATTAAATTTTAGGGTACGTCATGATTTATCTGGAAGTGTAAGTCCTCCAAATTAGTACTTTTGTCAAGACTGGCTCAGCTGTTCTAGATCCTTTGTATTTCTGAATGAAACTATAAATTTTAGAATCAGCTTATCAATGTCCACAAAAAGAATCCTGTTTGGATTGTTACTGAGATTGTATTAAATCTATACATCAGTCTGAGATGCACTGGCATTTTTAAAAACATTGCGATTTCCTTATCATGAATATCCTTTCACTTAGGGGTCCTCAAACTTTTTAAACTGGGGGCCGGTTCACCATCCCTCAGAGCGTAGGAGGCCTGGGACAAGTCGGCTGCTAAGCAGGACAGGCAGTGATGGCAAAAACACCTGGCAGGCCAGATAAATGTCCTAGGTGGGCTGCAGGTGGCCTGCAGGCCATAGTTTGAGGATGCCTGAAAAATATGTTAAATAGTGTATAGTTTACAGTGTAGAACTGTTGAATAATTTCATTGGACTTATTCATAAGATTTGTGTGTGTGTGCACGCACGCTGCGGTGACAGATACCATTTTGTTTTAGTTTAATTGTTTGCTGTTGGTATATAGATATGCCACTGTTTTTGCACATTGATCTTGTGTCCAGTGACCTTGGCAAATTTATTTTTTAATTCTAATAGTTTGTCAACTCTTTGGATGTGTACACAATCATCTTACCAATATTTATAATGTTACTTCTCTCTAATCTTTTAAAACATAATCACTTTTTAAAATTGTATTGGCAAAAGCCTCCAGTAAAATGTTGAATACATGATGATAGCAGATTTCTTTTGAGATGGGTGCCAGCAGCCTCATGGGTGCAGCTGCCTCATCACCCCCATAAGATGGATGCCGGTGGCCTCACAACAGCCTCACACCACCCCCCAGGTAGGAGGAAGGGGAAAAAGAGGTAAATGAACCGATGCCAAGTACCATTACTCTTAAATTGGTTCGGATTGGGCCGGAACAGGACAAGGTAAGAATGGATGGGCCAAGAACTGTCATCATGAGAGTTAATGAGCTAAGTGCTGTGACAAATTGTTTTACTTATCCATTAGTTGCTAGATCTGCATTATGTTACTTTATTGTTACCTAACTGCCCTTTATGTTACCTACTGGCTAATCCGCTAAACTGCAAGGTTTGCATCTGTAAAAGAGTCATCAGGACCCCTGCTCGCTTTTTGCTTCTTTTGCCAACTTTCTTTTTGCTTCTCATTGCTAACTTTCAGACCACTTGTCTGGCCCTTTGCCAACTTTCAGAAAAACCCCAACTTCAGACCCTTCACAGCCCTGCAGTTAATAAAAGATTCCTTTTTGAAATTCTAACTTGAGTCGGTGATCCTTATCTCGCCCCATAACACTGTATCTTGTTTCTGATCTCAAAATTTCATAATTAAGAATAATGTTGGCTCGGCACCTGTGGCTCAAGCAACTAAGGCGCCAGCCACGTA
>NW_003852420.1:21754025-21755574 GCF_000181295.1 Otolemur garnettii | reverse complement strand
TTAGGTCTCACAAACTCCAAATCCCATGCTTTTTAATTTTTCTTCTTGTATAATACATGTATTTAAAACTAAACTATTTTAGGGATGAGGAGGGAGAGGGGAGAAGGAAGGCGGAGGCTGGTTGTTGGGAGAGGGGGGCACTTGGCAGGATCTCAAAGTGCACAATGCCAGGGTGTTCAGCACACCCCCTGGGTGAAGGGCTCTTCTACAACTTGACTTTACCTTGGAAGTGAGAAAAATTAATCTAAAAATGTGTACCCTCATGTTAATTTGAAAAAAAATTAAAATAAAGAAATACATAAATAAAAACTCAAATTTTCTCAATATGGCTTTATCTAACTTTCACAAGCATAATACAATATCTGGAGCTGGGAGATAATGAAAATTCAATATCATTCAGCTCTAAATATTTTATAATTTACTTTGTAATTTCTTCTTGGACTCATTGGTTATTTATGAGAGATTATATAAAATCCAAATATTTGGACTATTGTCTGTTTATTTTTCTATTGTTGATTTTCAACATAATTTCACTGTGATCAGTTGATCTTTTGAAAGTCACTGCAACTTGGGTTTGATTTTTTTTGAGACAGTATCTCACTATGTTGCCCTGGGTAGAGCACTGTGGTGTCACAGCTCACAGCAACTCAAACTCTTGGGCTTAAGCGATTCTCTTGCCTCAGCCTCCCAAGTAGCTGGGACTACAGGTGCCAGTTGCAGTTGTCTTTGTTGTCTAGCTGGCCCAGGCTGGGTTTGAGCCTGCCAGCCCTTGTGTATGTGGCCGGCGCCCTAAATGCTGAGCTATGGTCACTGAGCCACACTGCAACTTGTTTTATGGCATATCATAAGGTGAATACTCCTTGTGCACTTGAAAAGAATGTTGTCAAAAGACTTCAGCGGCCATCGAAATAAAGACAAAAATTAACAAATGGGATTTAATTAAGTTAAAAAGCTTCTGCATAGCTAAAGACACAAGTAAAGCAAAAAGACAACCTTCCGAAAGGGAAAAGATATTGGCAGGGTATGAATCTGACAAAGGCTTGATAAGTAGAATCTACAGAGAACTCAAATTAATCAACAGAAAAAAAGTAAGAAATCCCATCTACCACTGGGCAAGAGAAAGGAACAGAACCTTCTCTGATGAAGACAGATGAATGTCTAACAAACATTTGAATAAATGCTCATCTTCCCTGATCATCAGAGAAATGCGAATCAAAACCACCTTGAGATATCACCTATACCCAGTGAGAATGGCCCACATCACTAAGTCTCAAAGCTGCAGGTGCTGACATGGATGTAGAGAGAAGGAAATACTTTTACACTGCTGGTTGGACTTCAAACTAATACAACCTTTTTGGAAGGAAATATGGAGAATACTTGAAGAACTCAAATTAAACCTCCCATTTGATCCTGCAATCCTATTACTGGGCATCTACCCAGAAGAAAAAAAATCACTTTTATCATAAGGACATTTGCACTAGACTGTTTATTGCAGCTCAGTTGTTTACAATCGCCAAAATGTGGAAACAACCTAAATGCCCACCAACCC
>NW_003852420.1:21751896-21753991 GCF_000181295.1 Otolemur garnettii | reverse complement strand
CCAGGAATGGATTAACAAGCTGTGGTATATGTATACCACAGAATACTATTCAGTCATTAAAAAAGATGGAGACTTTACATCTTTTGTATTAACCTGGATGGAGGTGGAACACATTCTACTTAGTAAAGCATCACAAGAATGGAGAAGCAAGAATCCAATGTACCCAATTCTAATATGAAAGCAGTAGATGATCTAATACAATGGGGGGTTAAGGGAAGGAGAGAGCAGGGAGAGGGAAGGGGGGGCTTATGGTATATGGCATACCTCTTGGGATGGGACACAATTATAAGAGAACTTTACCTAACAAATGCAATCAGTGTAACCTAATTCTTTGTACCCTCAATGAATCCCAAACAATAAAAATTTAAAAAGAAAAAAAATGATGTTGTGCTTTACAAATGTCCATTAAGTTGAGTAGATTAATCATGTTTTGAAAATATTTCATATTCTTACTGAATTTTTCCATCCTCCAGGGTATGGGACAAGACCCTCTCTAGAATGAGGGTCTTTTTGACCCACAATCAGATTTGAGTTCTGCCTTGGTAGGTGAAAGGAGGGCAGGAGAAGGTCAGAGAGATTCTGTCTCCTGAGGTCTACAGGGCCCCAACATTCTAACAAGGACAATGGCAGTTATGAGCCAGGAACCATGGATGGACACTGATAAATGTCTATCAGAACACCACAGTCCATTTGGTCCTTTTTTTTCTTTAAAGAAAAAATATTCAGCTTTTTCTTAACAAATGGTGACTTCTGGGGGTTTTAGACAAACCTGGGGGCCATCAGCTCAATTCTCCTCAACTGAGTTTGGAAGCCCCAACTCTCCAGTCATCACCAAACACATTCGTTGCTGGGAGGTAGTGTTAGAAGGGATCCTCCTTTCAAATAATCTTCTCTGTTCCGTTTGCAATGGAATCTGTGAATACTTCATTAAGTAGGGGATAGAAGATGCTGTCCCCTTCTGCTTTAGCTTGTCCCATCTCCTGATAACACAGCCTTTTCAGAATGGCCATTCCTCCTGAATTAACAAGAAGGAACTTGTTTTTCAGCACAGCTTCTTTTTAGTTAAAATTCACAATGGGGAAGATAAATTACAGCTCAGAATCTCAAACATCTCCGCGTCTGACATTTGTCCTGCTAATTAGTTTCTGCTCATTGTTACATTCCGTCTTCTCTGTTTTACTTTGATACATAAATGTAAATATGTTTTCACATATTCAGATTTCCATTTCAATATTCAGAAGATGTGTAGTTTCAGTGCCTGTTCTGAGCATGTGACCAGGGCATAGGTGTCATATTTTATGTCCCATCACCTTGCATTTCGACAGCACTGTAGAAGCAAATCTGCCCAAAGAAGGCCCAATTAAAAACAAAATCTTCAAAATAATGAGAATTTTATCTGCATATATCAGTTCCATCACAATTATAAGGATTATCACCACCACCCATTGACCTCCATCTGATACATCCAAGACTAGATGAGATGCCTCGTGAATGACTCTCTTCCTTTATAGGTGGGAAAACTGGACATGTGGAGGGGCAATTTTTTGTTATGTGTGTATATCTGGACACACAGACAATGGACCTGGCATTTTATCTTAGGTCTCACAAACTCCAAATCCCATGCTTTTTTCCCATCTGTATTCTAGGAATTTGTCGTGTCTTAATTTCCTAGCAGAATTTGACAATTCAAGCAAAACAATTTTAATTAATTAGACTATTAGACTCTGAAATTTCTTTCAAATCATAGTGATATGTAATTTTTTTCTCCGCTGATATTTTTACAAAGTTTGCTCCTGTGGTTTACCCCTCCCTATAAAAACTACTACTGTTCTTTGAGTTTTCAAGGATAACCTCCCCACCCCTCTCTCTTATATTCTCTAATGCCCCAGGACAGAAGCCCTGGAAGCCTACAGCGGAGGAGTTCCTTTGACCACTCATCCTCCTGAAGGCCTGCGGGCAATAAAAGATTTGATAGCACACTTTCCTTAGTTTGTGATTCCCTTCTTCTGAGATAGTCCTGGTGAAATTTTACCATGTAGCATAAATTATCCATGTTTATTGACAGGTTTGCTTCCAGTGAGAGATCAAGTAACTT
>NW_003852420.1:21744905-21750702 GCF_000181295.1 Otolemur garnettii | reverse complement strand
CCCGAAATCATCTTTCAATTGTCAGCAGTAGTTTAAAGGATTGCTAAGGATAAATCTATAGTCATGACATTAATATGATTAGCAAAGAAAGGTATACAAGCCAAAATTTGGGCTAAAATTCTAGAAATACTCTTTGGCCATAAAGACATAACTTCAACTGTGCTGATAGCAATAAACTTTTTGGAGTAATTCAAAGATTATGCACAGTATTTTCTAGATATGTCCAAGTTGTACTTGTTGTTAAACACATCAAATTTGACCTCTGAGGTCTCTTAAACACAAATAAATGCTATTAAATCAATTAAAATGAATTTATTTAATATACAAGATGTAGTAAAACAACTACAATTCTCAAAATGTAGTATTTTTAAATGTGCATTGTTATTTGATTTTTACTATCACTTGCTACTAAAAATGTTAGTAAAAGCTTGTAAAAGTAGTTGACTAATGCTATAGTTTAAATGTTTGACATCTCATGTTGAAATTTGACCCTTAATGTTGGAGGTGGGGTCTAAGGGGAGGTGTTCAGGTCATGGGGACAAATTCCTCATGCTGGTAATGAGCTCCCACTTTATTAGTACCCATGACAGCTGATTATTAAAAATAACCTGGCACTTCCCCACCTCTTGCTTCCTCTCTGTCATGTGATCTCTGCACATGCCAGTTCTCTTCACCTTCTGCCATGAGTAGAAGCAGCCTGAGGCTTTCACCAGATGCCCAGCCTTCCAGCCAGCAGAACTGTGAGCCAAATAAACCTTTTTATCTTTATAAATGACCCAGTCTTGGGTATTCCTTTATAGCAACACAAACAAATGAAGATAACTAATTTTAACTATTTTAATTTTATAATTTAAAAAAATTCTGTAGGTATTAGAAAATGGCTTTTCTACGTAAAAATAAAAAAACTCTTGCATATGAAATACACAACCAAAGTGTGATTTCACTCTTTCTTTCTTTCTTTCTTTCTTTCTTTTTTTTGTTTTTTGAGAGACAGAGTCTCACTTTGTGCCCTGGGTAGAGTGCTGTGTCATCATAGCTCACAGCAACCTCAAATTCCTGGGCTCAAGTAATCCTCTTGCCTCAGCCTCCCTAGTAGCTAGGACTACAGGCACCCACCACAATGCCCAACTAGTTTTTCCATTTTTAGTAGAGATAGAGTTTCACTCTTGCTCAGGCTGGTCTAGAACTTCTGAGCTCAGGTGATCCACTTGCCTTGGCCTCCCAGAGTGCTAGGGTTATAGGTGTGAGCTATCAGCCCAGCCCCAAAGTAAGATTACAATAAAATATAAGGCAATTAGAACAATGAAAGGAAAATGTTTGCATGACAATAAATAAGATTCACAGAAGTTAATCCCCAAACTTATTTCTATATAGACTTTTTTAGCAAGTAGCAGATTGAGGTATAATCTTTCTTTTTATTGTTTCAAGTTCATTTGAGGATACAAAGAATTAGGTTACAATATTTGCATTTGTTAGGTAGAGTCCCTCTTTTAATTATGTAGATTCAGGTATAATCTTGATTGAAGAGAGATTTGAATAAATTTAGCAATAAACTGTTACTTCCTGTTTCTTTAATTAATAGGCCATTATTGAAATTTTTGAAAAAAGAACTTAAGAAATCTTGTATGGATATAATAAATATGGCTTGAAGAAATGGTTTAAAAAATCATATTATGGATTGTAACAATTTATTTGATGAAATTCAAGTATTTTATATTTTCTGTGATAATCGTTCATCATACGTGACCTAAACACAACGCTTAAACATAATATGTAAAACTAAATTCAGTCATCTTTGATAATTTGCTGGCTTTTGCTCTGGAAAATCACAGCCTTATACATATTTTTCTATCTTATCAAGGCAGGAAAATGGAATACATATTATTCAACAGTGTGTTAGTCCAATTTATAACTAATTATAGCTAATGTAGTATGTGGGCCTCCATCCATACTATTGCCAAGGCTCCAAATGCTAGGCGCCAGCATGAGTCCAGCACCCCAAACCAAGTGCATTTTGTAACTAGACTGGTGCTCAGTGAGAATTTGGGGTGAGAAAGCCTGATTAAATGACAACATCTCCCCACTAGGACTAGGTGGTTGTATGTGCCACACCAAAGGCAGGAAAGGGTGAGCTTGGGAGAGTTGTAGAAAGATTATTCTAGGAAGGAGATTATAATCCCTGAAGCTGGGATATAGTCAAAGGAGATGGTTTCAGGGTCAACAAAAGATAGCTGTAGGCCGGACGTGGTGGCTCATGCCTGTAATCCTAGCACTCTGGGAGGCCAAAGCAGGTGGATTGCCAGAGCTCACAGGTTTGAGACCAGCCTGAACTGGAGCAAGACCTCATCTCTAAAAAGAGCCAGGCATTGTGGCAGGCACCTATAGTGCCAGCTACTTGGGAGGCTGAGGCAAGAGAATTGCTTGAACCCAAGAGTTTGAAGTTGTTGTGAGCTATTGGCACTCTACCAAGGGTGACAAAGTGAGAGTCTGACTTGAAAAAACAAAAAAAACAGCTGCAGCCACAGGGAGATCTACAGGACCCAGAATGGAAAACACTCTCTTGCTCCTGGGGCCAGAGGAGAGGAAGACAGATAATCAGCCACAGAGAGAGCGCCTGAGGCCTGAAGACAGGGAGAGAAACCAAGCCAGAGTCAGAAAGGCTTCTCTACAGAGGCCAAGGCGTGGGTGAGGCAGGGACTAGAGGTGAAGAAGCAGGCAGAATCACAGAGGAGGCATGGCTGGGGCAGGGGGCCAGGTAGGACAGTCCTGACTGAGCCAGGTTCAGGCACCTAGACTGTGATTGAGCTGCAGAGGATAATAAGCTCCAGCAGAGAAGGGGAACTTTGTTCTTTGTGTGCCAAAAGCAGCTGCCCTGCACCATGTCTGCATTCCACAGCCACAAGGGGTGGCCTGGGTGTATAGGGGCAGGGATTGGGCATTTCTGGCTCTGCAAGACAGGGGAGAAGTCAGGGTAACAGTAAGTGTTAACTACTGAAAAGCAGCTTGCAAATGAGTTTTCCCTGACTCCTGGAGAAAGGGGGTGTCTTGCATCCAGTCAAGTGCTTTTTTCCTTTTCAGAGGAAGAGAATTCCCTTCTCCAATCAGCCTGGCCAACCAGGACTCCCTCTTCCTTCTTCTTGGATTTAGGGAGTGGCTTGGGTCACATTCTTGAATGTTTGGAATAAACAGGACTGGAAGTCCAAAAGGGTTGACAGTACAAGGCAGCCCGTTTTCTCTGGTTCTTCTGGGTCGTCATCCCAGGTTCCTCCTTTCCAGAGTTGACACGGAGGAGGGAAGCCCCACACACTGTAACTCTAGAGAGAGGCCGTCTTCATTGTGTCTGACTTCCCAGAGGCAACCGACACTCAAGTTCTTTTTCCCCGGGTCAGACACAAAACACTAAGTTAGACATTTCCCAGAGGAAACTGACTACGAGGGGAAAAGTCACATCAAAAACATAATAGTACAAGACCAACAAGACCGCCGGGATGGATGAAGCACAGGGAACCATTTTTTTATTTGGACAGAATCAAATTCAGCCTCAGGAGATTCAACTGGCTCTAGTGTGGAAGCAGGGTCATTTCTCAAAGACCCAGCCTTGCATGGCCCTGGGGCTGAACAGTTCATTCTAGCACATGAATTTATGATGTGGGCCCAGGCTGCCTCCTGGCCTTGGGCTGAGATGCTGCTTAGCACCATGTGGGATGAACCAGCCCAATTCCCAAGAAAGGGAGTCTATTATGGACCTACTGGTATGCTAATATGTATTTGGGCTCTCATTTGGGATTCTCATTTTATCCCCCCAATAAATAAGATTGGTTCAGATTTGGCTAGTGTGAGGTCTTGAGTGACACTTTTTCTCTTCCTATTCTTCCAACCCCTAACCAGGTTTCAAACAGATATCGAGGAGACTGAGAAGATATTTCAGTGTTTGTGGTTGGAATACAGATACATTCAGATACATCTAGAGAAATCGAGGCACTAACAAAAGTCCAGATGCAAGAAGGGGCAGGTGATAACACCCAGTGTCGGTGAGGGCATATTGAAACAGGGACCATTACAGGCTATTGATGCAGTGCTCACTTCAGCAGCACTTATTCTAAAATTGGAACATGCTATTTGGTATATAATTGGTGCATCATTTTTTGAGGGCAATTTGGTGATGTCTTTAAGTGTACACACTTCCTCTTTGACACAGCAATTTCATTGCCCGGGATTTATTCAATGGATTTACAAGTGTGCAAAGGTTTGTGAACAAGAACATTCACTGCAGCATTGTTTATAACAGTAAAATAACGGAAGCAAGTGCTCATCTGCAGAGTACCAATTGAGTAAAATAAATACTCTGCATCCACTAAAAAGAATGAGGTAGATCTGGTAGATGTACAAGATAAAATCAATGAGAAAAGCAAATGGCAGAAAAGCTTTACAGTACTATCCTGTTCGTAGGTTTTTGAAGGAAATTGACTATACATGTATTCGTACTAGAAAAAATAAACATTTTTTGGGAAAGCTAGATACATAAGAAAGAACAGTGGCTACCGGGGGGACCTTTACTTTCTATCTTAGATTTTTCTCTATGGCTTGGTATTTACTTTTTATGAACATGCCTTATTTTTGAATTGTAAACGAAAAAAGTTAAAAAAGAATAGGGACCAATGAAAAGTAATTTATCAAGCAAAGAAGGAATTTACCAAGTGTAGCATTAAAAGGCAAACTCAATAATGGGGCCTGAAGGGAGGTAAGACATGACCTTTCATGACTTGGCCACATGGGCAGAGTGCTGCTCTAATTCCTCAAGCTCTAACTCCTTGAGACCCAAGCAGTCTCGCTGTTGGTCCCCATAACATGGCCTAAGGAGAGCATGTGATTCCTTTCCCCAACAGAACCAGACTGCTAAGTTGTCAAACCACAGGAGCAGGGAAAGTGCTGGTAGCCAGAGCTCCTGGCAGGGATTTGCACCTTGCGAAAGAGTCTAAAGGCAGCAAATCCCAGCCAATCCCTGTCCCAGCTCATAGCCAGTTGGATCTCCAGTTGAGTGCCCACCAAGTTTTGGCACAGTAGACAGCAACAGCATCAAGAGGCACCCATCAGGAATGGGTTAAAAATGCACAGACAGCTGGGCACCCCTAGTTCAGTGATTAGGGCAATGACCACATGCTCAGGAGCTGGTGAGTTGGAACCCGACCTGGGCCTGCTAACAACAACAACAAAAATAGCCCAGTATTGTGGTGGGCACCTGTAGTCCCAGGTACTAGGGAGGCTGAGGCAAAAGAATCATTTGAGCCCAAGAGTTTGAGGTTGCTGTGAGCTATGACGCCACAGCACTCTACTGAGGGTGACAAAATACAACTCTGTCTCAATTAAAAAAAAAAAAAAGCATAAGTTTAAAACAAGCTTGTAGAATCCCAGAAACTCCTAGAGAAAAGCTAACAGAGATCAGAACATCTGAGTGAGTGCTTAGGCATTTACAATTAATGATGTTCAGTTTTCATCCACTCATCAGATAACAGGAGCTCTTATTATATGCAGGGCGCCATACTAACCACTGGAGATAAGGCAAAGAGCAAGGTAAACATTGGAATCTATTAAGTTGAATTGGATGAAAATAAAATTGTCGATATTCAACCTTGGGGGACCAGCAAAAATGGCAATTTCTTATAGATCAATGTAAACACATTCTGGCAAGAAAGAAAAACATGCATTACCCAATTAATTGCTTGATTACAACAGTTAATAGAACTATGAAAGACCGATTGGATCTGATCTAGTCTTGTGAGTTTGGCTCCAGCCAAGA
>NW_003852420.1:21713450-21744254 GCF_000181295.1 Otolemur garnettii | reverse complement strand
AGGTGGTAGGGCGCCAGACAGAGGGCTAAGACCAGCAGGAGCCCCAGGACCATGGTCGTGGCCGCGGGCCGGTGCGGGCCGGCGGGGACGGGGTTTGGGCTCGAGGGCGCCGCGAGCGCCGGCGCCAGGCTCACATAGGCCGCGAGCACCAGCAGGAAGGCGGCAGCGAAGGCCACGGGGGTGTAGGCTAGGCCCGAGCGCGCCCATCGGTGCTCCAGCGGGACCCGGGCGCAGCGCGTGCGGCGCGGCCAGCGAGGGCGCGGCGCAGGCCAGGCCGGCCAGCCAGGCGGCAGCGCAGGCACCGCGAGAAGGGCCCGGCGGCGCAAGGCCAGGCGGGCGGCCGCCCTCGGTTGCGCAGGCGACCCGCGCACTGAGCCGCAGCAGCACACGCTGATGAGCGCGGTGAAGGCCACTGCCGCGTAGGTGGACACGTAGTAGGCCGCCCCGGCCGCGCGGCAGGTGGTTTCCAGGAAGGGCCAGTGGGCCAGGCGCAGGTAGTAGGAGAGCCACAGCGGCAGGGTGAGCGTGAAGAGCACGTCGGCCAGGGCCAGGTTAAGCAGGTAGAGGCGCAGGGCCTGTCCCTGTTACCCATCGCTGAGGACGAACACAGCCAGGGCCGCCACATTGGCGGGTAGCCCCAGGCCCAGCGCCAAAGCATAAGCCGTGGGCACCACGATGAAGTGAGCAGGGTCATCCCAAAGGCTGCAGCCTTCAACTCCCAGGTCCCCAGCACTGCTGTTCATCTCTGACCTCGAACTGGACAGAGGAAGAGAGGTCACAGGATAGGCTAGCTATAAAAGAAGCCCCCACCCATTTTTTCCCCAGTCCCCTCTTCTTTAGTTTTTGTTGGGAGGAGACACTAAAGGCAATGAATCCACGTGAGAGGGGATGGAGACCTAACTTAGCTAGCAGCTGTTGGGGATGGAGAGGAGGGGTTGGGCTCCAGAGTTCTTGGTGACAAGCAGTACATGAAGAAGCGGGTGTGCTAAATAACTTGGACATTGTCAACCTTGCTACCAGGATGGTAGCAGTGCCCCTCATAGATGAGTATGCTTCAGACCAGTGGGGCGCAGCCACATGCAGTGGGCCACATAGGGCTGAGCCAACAGGGAGTTCTGGAGAAACAGGCTAGAAAATAGAGTCCTTCCCAGAAAAAGCCCCACTCCCCTCCCTGTGCCACCTAGCGCAGTGGAGGAAGGAGTAATGGAAGGGTGAGAGGGATGCTCTTGTGATGGACGCAGGGACTCAGAGGACAGGCCTATGCACAGGGACCCTGGACTTGCTGTCTCTGGGAGGTGCCCCAGGCTTGCCTAGAGCACCCTTGGCAGGGCTGAAAAGGTTTCCCAACCTGCAAGCCTTCCAGCCTGCCGGCCCCTTTACCTTTTGACCAGAGGGAAGTCCTGGGTCAGTCTCAAAACTCTGGACAGAAAAGCAAAAAGAACAGGTCCAGGAGTCAGGCACATTCTGGATATACATTTATTTGCCATATGACCTTGGGCAAATTACTCAGTTTCACTGAGCCTGTCTTTGCTGCAGTAAAATGAAGATTAAAGTACCTACCTCGCAGGGTTGTTGGGAGGATTATGAAAAACATAAGTAAAACTCTGAGCCCTGTGGCTGACACTGGGGAGATACTTCATTACTGTCAGCCTCCTTCCCTTCTAGGCAGCACACAGATAAATATGTACACCCACACAGGCACACACAGTGTTAGCATCAGACACCCCAAGCAAATAAAACAACACAATAATGCCCAGGCAGGTTTCTACCCTCTGCCCAAGGGAGGGAAGTGCCCAAGCCACTGTCCTGTTACTATTTTTGACACATAGGTAAACAACCCTCAGGTGTCCCAAAACTCAGTTCCTCCAATACCAAAATCCAGTTTTCTATGTTTGAGCCGCCTCTTGGGCTCTAATTCTTTCTGGGACCCTGAATGATTGTATTTCCATCTCCATCTACCCTCAGTTCTGTCCACCATGGCTCCAGCTCCCAATAGTCCCCACCCTGAATATCCCTTTGCCATCTCAACTAGATTATTATCCTACCTCTTACTGTTCTAGCTGCTGGAGCTCTCTCTGGAGTCCTGAGATCTTGGCTTTAAGGAACTGAAACCGGGCAGAATCCTCTCCCACCACATATCCTAGACCCTCCCATCAGCCAGCTAATCCCCAGGACATGACATTAGGAATGGGCCCAACAGCTGGAAGGACTGAGGCCCACCTGTGGCAGCTGTGAGCTGGGTTTGGGGGTCCAGCCAGGCCCCAAGGGAAGGGAGTGTCACTGCAGGGCCAGAAGGCCTTCAGCATAGGGAGCCAGCTAGAAAGGTATTAGGAAGACCAGGCAGCTGAACGTCATTGTGCTGAGCTGACCTAGATTTAGGCTGTGGTTTGGGGGGCCTATTTCATGAGGCCTAGCTTCAACTTGGGCTGCTGAGGCACTGCTGGGGCTTAGATACTCCTGCTGCTGTCTCTCCCAACTGCTTCTGCACACCAGCTGCCCAGCCACTTCTCCAGTGCCCTGACTTTCCTGCAGCTGCCCGGCCAGCCCTACAGCACGTCTGGGGGGCCCAGTAGCTCTTATCAGCCTATAGGCAGGGCCTTGCTAAGCAGGACTTCTCAATCTAATGCCAGCTGCAAGAGATCTGACTCAAAGTTCTGGCTGGCGACAGGCTGACTGTGGCATCCTGGAAGGGGTGGAGAAAGTATGAGGCCAGGATCCTAAGGGCTCCAGGCTCTGTTTTCCTAGGCTTCAAATTTTTCATGCAGAGAAGCAGGGCAGAGTGACATTGCACAGGTCATCCTATTATCTACCTTCAAGTTGGAGAGAGTAGAGGTGCCCTGCTTGTCCATTTTCAGTTTTAAAAACTGTGGCTGCAAAAAGTATGGGTTTTGGACTGAATCAGGCCTTAGTTCCAGTTTGGTCTGACAGACCCTTAGGCTCTCCAAATCCATTTGTCCTCTATAAAACAAACTGAAAAACATTAAGTATGTGTTTTTAAGCTGATATTTAATAATGGCTAGTGTGTACTGATCACATATTATGGGTCAGACCATTATTATCCACATTTGGCAAACAAGCTAGTTAGTGGCAGAAACTATCTTCCCTCCCCTTCTTCCTTGCTGACTAGCTTAAGTCCATCATGGGAATCCTTACAGTACTTGATGAAGGAATGGAAATCTGACATAATTCTGGTCGGTGAGATGTACGAGGTCTTTTAAGCCAACTTTTCTCTCTTCAACTTTGGAAGCTGTGTGCCAACTGCGCTGTCTGGAACTGCTGCAGCTATTCTGCAACTCTGAGGGCAGCAGTCAATAAACATAAGCAGCAGGACAGAAAGCTGAAAGAATGATGATCCTTGATAATAACCATCTTAACAGCCAAATTAGCCAACATTGAAACCAAAGCTATGTTATCATAGACCATATATTTATGTGGTATCTATCTATCCTTGCTGTAGGCTGATCACATCACTGTGCTTTCAGATATAAGAAGAAAAAAATTCCAACTCAGAGTGACAGCTTGTGGGGAATTAGCATTCTGTGGTGAACATGAAATGGGGTAATACACAGACTTCTTTCACTCTTGTGGGCTCTCAAAGCCACTGTCCCTACCCTCAAAACAATTAGGAGGCCAGGGAGCTATAATATTTGCATACATAGAATTCTTTTCCACTATTTTTCCTCAGAGGAGGGACACCACTTCCCAAAAGGTCCCCCACTGGGCTAAGGTAAATGGTAGGTGATGTGACAGCAGGCATCCTGACATGTTGTCCCTCAAGTACTGTCATTCATATGCACCTTCCTTAGCCCCAAAGACCTCGGAGGTTCCTCCCAGGCTTTGGGCCCTGCTGTACTATTTAGTCTCTCATGGAGTTAGCTGGCCCCCATCTCCATGTAGGTGCCAAAGAGCACTGGACTGGGGGCCACATGTCACTACCAGAAATGGGTGTTCTGGTAGAATGACTCAGTGCCCACCTTTGTTAGCTCTGCAAATCAAAAGTGTGAGAGAGAAGGGCCGGGCACAGTGGCTCATGCCTGTAATCCCACCACTCTGGGAGGCTGAGGAGGGTGGATCGCTTGAGCTCGGCAGTTCCAGACCAGCCTAAGCAAGAACAAGACTAAGACTCTATCTCTAAAATAATTAAATAAAAATAGCCAGGCATTGTGGCAGGCACCTATACACCCAGCTACCTGGGAGGCTGAGGAACAGGATCACTTGAGCCCAAGAGTTTGAAGTTGCTGTGAGCTAGGATGCCACAGCACTCTACCCAGGGCAACTGAGTGAAACTCTGTCTCAAAAAAAAAAAAGTGTGAGCGAGAAAAAGGAATGGGGAGGAATCTCTCATGTGGTTTGGAGGGGCATAAGCAGTAGTAGGTACTTAAAACTGCCACACTCAACCTATAAACTTGAAATATACAGTTAAAACCTTAGGACTGGGCTCGGCGCCTATAGCTCAACCGGCTAGGGCGCCAGCCACGTACACCTAAGGTGGCGGGTTCGAATCCCCAGCCCGGGCCCGCCAAACAACAATGACGGCTGCAACCAAAAAAATAGCCGGGCGTTGTGGCGGGCGCCTGTGGTCCCAGCTGCTTGGGAGGCGGAGGCAGGAGACTCGCTTGAGCCCAGGAGTTGGAGGTTGCTGTGAGCTGTAATGCCACGGCACGCTACCCAGGGGGAGAGCTTGAGGCTCTGTCTCAAAAAAAAAAAAAAAAAACCTTAGGACTGCCTTTTGAACCAGCATCCTCACTTCTAGGGAAAGGAAGTTAAGTAGGCAAAAGGTGCTTTACTGTGAGGTTTACAACAGCAAAAAATTAAGAACCACCCAAATGTTTCTCATAGGTGACTGAGCAAATATATTACAATGCATCCTTACAATAGAATACTATGCAGCCATTAACATCAATGAGGTAAAATAGTCATGGAATGGTGTTCCAGTATATTAGGTTTAAAAAGTAGATAATAAAGTAGGACATATGGTCTCATTTTCATTACAAAAATGTATCTGCACAGAAAGAAGTTGAGAGGTAGTTATACGAAGGCATTAAAAGTGGTTCTTTTTAGGCATTAGAATTTTGGTTGATTCAAATTTCTTTTTTGCTTCTTT
Source organism: Otolemur garnettii (assembly GCF_000181295.1). Classification (NCBI taxonomy): domain Eukaryota; kingdom Metazoa; phylum Chordata; class Mammalia; order Primates; family Galagidae; genus Otolemur; species Otolemur garnettii. Next base: position 21,739,150 of record NW_003852420.1, on the reverse strand, counting down.
TCTATTTTCATATAAGACGAGGAATGTTAGTATGTATAACATGTACCCCTCAAAAAAGAGCAATAAAGCTCAAGAGAGAGAGCAGGGCCAGGTAGACGTCTCCTTCAACACTGGATGGCCCTGAACGTATCAGTAGCAAGGTGGTAGATTCTGTGTTCTACCACGTTCCTGCTGTCACAGCTGCATGGTATGACGGGCAGAGTCTCTCTACTCCCACGATTCTTTGAATGTACTTGGAGTCTTCTTCCTAGTGAGTCTGACCACCTTCTCAGTTTAGTCTAAGAACTGGCAGACATCCAGCAGCAGCAGGAACCCCAGGCAGGTAATGGTTGGGATGCAGGTGCTTAGTGATTCTTCCAGAGACACCAAGGTGAAGAGAGCCCCTGGAATGGAAAGTGAGGCCCCTGAGGCTCCCTGGGAGAACCAAGGAGATCTAGGAGCTCAGGGCTCTCCAGCCTAGGCCGACCCACTCTAACCCAAGCCCTGCCATTAATCACCTCCCCCCCCCCCATACAACTAGTTGCATTTATCACTCATCTCTCTCGTCCCCCAGAGAAAGCAGGACCAGGAATTAGAAGGCTCTTCAACTAATGTAGCTCCACTCAGGTCAAGAGACAAACAATCTAGCAAAACAGAAAAGGGGCTAAAGTGGGCAGATTGGGCTTCTCCCTGATCTCCTTTCTTAATCCTACGCCTACTGGAGTGAAGGAGGCCCAGGGGTTGGTGATGAAGGTGTAGGAAAGATCTGAAGATAAGAGAAGCTCCAAAAATGGAAAGAAAGCCTGGGGGGCGGGGCAGGCTGGTAGTGGTGGCAGCGATGGTGACACAGGCCAGAGGACACCCTGAAGAAGTCTGGCCTTAGAAGCAGCAGCAGCAGCTGTCCTCCTATATCAGCAATTCCCCTTCTCTGGGGAAATTCCTTGCCTTCCAGTTAGAGGGCCCCAGCTTTCCTGATCTCCACACCAAGCTGCCAGACACACAAGTCAAGTGGCAGCTGCTGCTCCACCCCCTTCCAGCACTGCCTGTGGAGAGAGGAAAAGGAGCCCTGACGCTACAAAACATTCTCATTGGAGTACTATGCAGCCTAGAACTGAGGAGGGGCAAGGTATATTTGACATGGGATAGTCTTACAGTATATTAAGTTGAAAAATCTGTACTAGTCTGAAGACTATGGAAACTGCAGTAGACCAGGAAAGTGCTCCTGGTCCCAGAGAAAAAGGAAAGGTGGCATCTGTAAAGGGGACAGCCAGGGCTTTCCATTGTCCTCCCCCAGAAGACCCCATTTGCTCAGGCCTGGTGGCCCCTTACCCATCATGAGCAGGATCAAGAACAAGTTACTGATCTTTTGCAGCATCGGTGGGCCGGTGACCAGCAGCACCCCAGCCAGCAGTTCCAGCCAGCCCACAGCTGTTTGGTAGCTCACTGGATCTGGCTGGTAGCCGAACACCTTCAACGGGAACACCTCAGCAAACTGCACGAACAGGGCTTTCTAGGGCCAGCAGGGGAAGGCCAGTCAGCCACACTCACTGAGGATGCGCTGCCCAGGCACTCCACACTGGCATTCTGTTCCTGCACCCTCAACTCCCCAGACATAGAACAACTACTATTCTAGATGTGGGCCTGAGGTCGGCAAGGAGAGGGCTGTCCCGAAGGACTGAGCTTTGGAATCAGGAAAAGGCTCTATGCTCCCAGGGAGAAGGGCTCAGTGGTGGTACAGACTGACTGATGTTCTGCCAGACTGCTCAACAGATGACAACCCAGTCCCAAATCCCCAGAGAGGGAGCTGAGCATGGCTCTCTACCTAGAGCCAAGGTCTGGGGAACTTTGCAGCTTCCTTCTCTGGGTCTGGCCTGGTTCCTCTTCAGGCTGCTATGCAGGGTCTATTTAGAGGAGGGGACCGAGGTGGAAGGATTCATTAAACAGATTTCATCTTGAATCTTCTAGGTTGGGTCCTGATCCCAGGAAACAAGGGCAGGGCTCAAAGTGATTCTTCTGGCAGAGTCAGATCCTGGGCCAAATGACAACCTTCCCCTGACCCTCAGGGCTATAATTCCTGCTTCCCACTGCTCAGCTCTGCAGTGGAAGCAGCTCTGTGTGGCTGCGGGGATGCACTTCCCGAAATAACCCACCCCCTGAGCCCGAGCAGAGGAGTGTCCAGACCTGGGAGAGGGAGGCCAGCAGAGGTCTCCAAGTCTGGCTTCTGTGTGGGGCTGAGGGATTGGAGGGCAGGACACGGACGCCTTCTTGTGAGTGGTGAAACTAGACAGGCAGCTTCTAGGCTACACTCTGGGTTCTGAGGGGGGTTTTTTTGGTAGGAAAGGTCTTTATTGGCGAGGGATGCTGCAGAGCAGCACCAAGGAGGAGGGAGGAGAGAAGAGTGAGGAGGGAGAGGAGAGGAAAGCTGGTTCTGAGTTTTTAAGTGTCTTCTCCGGCTTGCGGCTAGCTGTGCAACCTCAAGCAGGTACACTTCACCTTCAGGGCCGGGTTCAGTTGCGAGAAGTTAAGCAATAGGGGCCGGGCACTTTTCCACTGCACCCTCCTCCTCTGGCTCTAAATTTGCCTGTTCCTTTCCCCGCCCTCTAGGGAAGCTCCGAAGGGCTGGAAAAACTCCCCAGGAAGAGGCCCGCGCCTCCGCTGCGGGGCAGGCACGTCCCCCAGCCGCAGCTGAGCCTCGGGAGCCCGAGGGCAGGCAGGGCCGGCCCGCGGGGACCCGGGCGGAGCACACGCCGCCGGCCGGCCGCCCACGCCGCGCCGCTCACCATCTGCTCCGACGCAGGAGCTGAGATCTGCTCCGAGAGCTTGGCCGCCCCCGTGAGCGCGAAGAAGCCTCCCAGCAGGACGCGCAGCGCCGCGAGCAGGAGCGCCATGGCCGCGCTCGGCCGGCGGGACGCCCTGGGGTTGGCCCGGCGAAAACCCGCCCCTGCCGTCGGTTCATTTCCTCCCTCCCGGGGAGGCCGGAACACCCGCGCCAGAGCCTCCTCTCCCCTCGCCCGCCACGGGGTCGCCACCCTGTTCTGGCCCCCGCCCTGGCCCTGACTCACTGAATCGGCTCCTTTGAATTCAGGGACAGTCTTTGTTTCCCAGCCCATACGAGGCTAACACCCCTGGGTATCTGGATGTGATTCCGTTAACTATCAAAAGACCCCCGAGCTTGGTTCTTGCCTGGGTCACACAAGCTGTGAGATCCGAGCTGTGGCCCAACCCCGTGGGGCTTCAGTGTCTCCATCAGTATATGGGGATATCACCTTAACAATTTTCCAGAGTTTCTGAAAGGCCTAGTACAAAACTTGCACAAGTAAGAGCTCAGAAAGTTATTTATAGACCAGTAAATTATCAATAACCATAATCATTAAATTGTTCTTTTCTATCTCCGCCTGGAATATCTCGTCTCTCTAATTTCTCTCAGCTGAAAATGAAATGTGACAGGTGTTTGAAAATCCAGGTATTCGCAGCCCTGGAGAGAGCGGCTTTCACTGAGCAAGTCTACAGGCCACTCCTGGCCCATGTGCTCTTACCTGGAAATCTGTGTAGAGCTGGGATGGGCAAAATAGGGGCCAAATCTGGCCATCTGTCTGGTATTTTCCACTCTCCTCTGCCCCCCCAGGCTAATAATGTTTACTTTGGATAACAGATTTTTAAAGAAGCTTGCGCCACACATCAAAACTATATGAAATTCTCATTTCAGTGTTCACAGAAGTTTTATTGAAACACAGCCACACTCATTTGCATACTGTCTGTGGCTGCTTGCTGAGAGAGTAGTTGTGATAACATGGCCCTGCAGAGCCTAAATTATTTGCTATTTGGCCAAGCCAAATTTGGCCAGAGATGCCCCAAGGAGTCGTCTCAAACTCCCTGCTGCTTCCATTTCTTGTTAGCCAAGCTGCTTAGATCTTGCTTTACCACCTACTCACACCTTTGCTGGGGTAGATAGCTGGTTGGCTAAACACTAAAATGTCCCACGTGCTTCTAAAGCCAAGCTGTATCAACATCCAGGTTGTGCTATCGCCTTATACATTGGGTGGGCCTTTTACTAGCTGCAATCCTTGTCACTAGTCCAAATGTATGGATCGATAAAATAACTAAATTCTCTATCCTGGATTACAAAATGTTTACATAATTATGTACAAATGCATAATTAATAAATTCTTCAGTAAAAACGGAAAAATGAAAACATCATTTAACCACTGAAAACACAAATCCACATTAGGAAAATTGTATTTTAGGATACTTATACAAAACTTAACACAAAATTATTGACTTTGATGATAAGCAATATACGTGTTGCTAGTCTTTCTCCTTTACTAATTTTTCTATCCTTGGAATTAAAGATGTGACTGCAAGTCTTACAGCAGGGCCAGAAACCAATAGATTTCTTTGTTTTGACTCAGTCAAAGCTGAAAAGGCAGCATCACATAAGTAAACAGTTGAAAAAGGTAATAAAAAGTTCATCGCTCTTTCATGGAGTTCTGGGTAACTTGTCTTTGCGTTTATCCAAAACTGAGTTACAGACATGGATCTAAATTCTGACTGTAATCCTAAATCTGAAGATAACTGTGTTAGTTTTTCTTCTTCAAAGTGGGTGAGATTATTATTTTGGTGATTCATAAAAGGATTAAGTATCCAGAAATTTCCAGAACGCAAGTCTTCGTCTGGTGGAAAACAGTCGTAAAACATTTGAGAAAGTCCTTCCAGATGTTCAAAGATAACGTTCGTGAGGTTTCTCATATTTACATCTGATGAGTTTGAGAATTCAGAAAATGAAGGAAACATGTCATAATCATTCTCTTGTGTGCGCTTCAACCACATTTCTAACTTTCTCTTAAATACGTCGATTTTATTGTGCAAGTTGAAGAAAGTAGTCAAAGTTCCTTGGAGACTTAAATTTAACTCACTTATAAGTGAAAATATATCTGATAAATAGGCCAGCTTTGCAACCCATTCCTCATCATGAAAATACTTGGCCAAATCTGAATGTGTCTGATTCAAGAAGATTTCGATTTCGTGTCGTAACTCAAACAATCTTGTTAAAATTCTCCCTCTTGATATCCAACGTACTTCAGCATGAAGTGGGAGATCCACGTGCTCAGACCCCATCTCTTCACACAATATTGTTAACAGACGTGAATTCAATGCATTGCTCTTTATAAAACTTAAAATTTGTGCTGCCTGCAAAAGAATTTTATGTAAGCAGGGAGACAACTTTTCTGCTACTAAATGTTCCCGATGAATAAAACAATGTGTAAATGCCACTGTATTCATGGCAACTTCTCGAATTTTTGCCCTTAGACCAGAATACCTGCCAGTCATACTTGCAGCCCCATCGGTACAGAGACCAACACAGTGCTTCCAATTCAGAGATTTACTATCAATATATCTATTTATTAGTTCAAATATTTCAAAACCAGATATATCAGAAGGTATTTCAATGCAAAATAATAATTCTTCTTTTATATCACTACAGTCATAATCGATGAACCGAATATAGCACAAAAGAAGAGTGATATTTGAGATTTCTGATGACTCATCTATCTGAAGGGCAAACCACTTGGACTCTCTGACCTTTTGAATTAGCTGGTCCTCAATGTCTGCAGATAGTTCATCAATCCTGTGTCCAATCATATTATTAGAAAGGGGAATGGTTTTCATTTTGTCTCCAGCACTTGAACCTAAAACTTCTGAACACATTTCTACTAAGTACGGTTTAATAAATTCGTCAGCAATGGAGAATGGCTTCTTGCTGGCAGCAATTTGGAAAGCAATTAAATAAGAAGCTTTCACAAGTGACTTTTCAACCAGTAAACACTTTTTTAAATAACTATTTTGACATTCCATTTCAAGAGATTTTTGTTCAAAAAACTCTAGTGGTTTGTTTCCTAATTCTGAATGTTTTGTCTTCAAATGATGAGAAAGACTTGCCAGCTTCATGTTTTCACTGGCTAAGATCTCTCCACAAATGACACACTGCGGCCTTGGTGAACTTTCTTTCGATCCAGGACAGATAATAAAACCAACTTTTAAATATTCCGCATCATAAGTGTGGAAAAAACCCATTCGCTTTTTCTTTGCAGGTGGAGAATCAAGTTCTGTATCACTTTTCTCATTAGGCATTGGTAAATCTGAATGAAATATTTGAATCGCTGTTATTTTCAAGAACTTATAAATAAGCAATATTCTTTAGGTTTCTCTCCACACATTTAAAATTTGTATTTTGTTACTATTTATAGAATACACTGATTAAAGTTTAAACACAAACCATAATACCTCCACGATGTACAGACTGCAATAAAACTGTAGGCTATGGTACAGTTAATTCCAAGAATCTAATAGATTACTGGAATTAGGGATAAAGTTCACAGAATACAGCAAATTAAGAATAAATTAAAATACATTACTTTCAAAGAGTTTAGAAAAAAACATTACGAAATAAACGTCTGCCAAATCGAGATGAATGGCATATTAGTGTTCACTGTACTATTTTTCTTTTTTCTTTTTTGAGACAGTGTCTCACCATGTTGCCCTCAGTAGAGTGTTGTGGCATCACAGCTCACAGCAAACTCAAACTCTTGGGCTTAAGCAATTCTCCTGCCTCAGTCTCTCAAGTAGCTGGGACCACACAACGCCCGCCACAACGCCCGGCCATTTCCTGTTGCAGTTGTCATTGCTGTTTTAGCTGGCCTGGGCGGGGTTCGAACCTGCCAGCCTCAGGGTATGTGGCTGGTGCCATAACCACCATGCTATGGGCACCAAGCTGACTGCACTGTATCTTCAACCCTTCTGAATTTTGAAATTTTTCAGAATTGAAATTACAAAAAAAAAAAGGGAAATTATTAATTTTAATAGTGTCAGTGAGGTTGCACAGCAATGGATCCACTCAAACACTACCGGCTGGAGCATAAATTGAGGCAACTTTTCAGGAGAGGCAAATTAGCAAAAGGTATCAATAGCCTTAAAAATCTATGATAACCCTTCTATCAGTAATTCTGCTTAGGATTCATCCTAAGGAATAATTAGACAAGCAGACAAAGATCCATTAAAACTCTTCAAATTGCTTATTTAAAAAATCCAAATTTTAATTTAGGGAGTTGGTTATATTAACTACATTGAAATCTATGTCTGTTAAGAATCTCAAAATATTTATACTGATGTGGAATGATGTTTCCAATGCAATGTTGAATGACAAAGTAGTTTACAACAGCATTAGAAAACAATCTAACATTTAATCTAGAATTCAAAAAAATGTATAAGCACACACATACCCACATATATAGATGTCCACAGATCCTTTACTACCCTCCACATGTGTGTATATAATATAAATTCACGTGCACAGAGTGTATCATTTTAACGGGAATATAAAATAATCAAATTTCCTGAGGAAGGAAAACAGGATTCTCTTTGACTTTTATTAAAAGAAAGGCACCCTATATAAAAACTCATGATTACATGTTGACAGACTGAGCTTTTAAATACAGTACAAGCTATGAAGTAAAATCACATTAAAAACAAAAAATAAAAACTGCTTTAGGCAGAGTAACTATTAAAATAATTAAAAACCTAAGGGTAGTAGGATTAAAAGTAGCTAACATGGATTGGGACAAGTATAAATTCAAACAGTTTTCCTGATCACCAACAGCTCAGACTTACTAGTTGTATTTTTTGACAACTGACAACTGAATTCACAATGTTTAAAAAAAAAAAAAGGCAATGAGGTAGCTCATGCCTGTCATCTTAGCATTCTGGGAGGCTAAGGCAGGTGGATTGCTTGAGCTTGAGGAGTTCAAGACCAGCCTAAACAAAGTGAGACCCTATCCCTATCCCAACAAAAGTGAGACCCTATCCCTGAGAAAAAGTTCGGTGGGCATTGTGGCCTATCGTCCTAACTAGGAAGGTTGAGGCTGGAAGATCACTTGCGCCCAAGAGTTTAAGGTTGCTGTGAGTTATGATGATGCCACAACACTCCAACCAGGGTGACAGAGTAAGACTCTATCTTAAAAAGGGGAAGAAAAAAAAAATGTCAGGTGTGGTGGTTCATCCCTATAACTCAAGTACTTCGGAAGGCTGAGGCCAGAGGATCAACAGAGGCCAGGAGTTCCTGCCTGAACAACATAGGGAAACCTCATCTCTACAAAAAATTACCCAGGTGTGGTGGTGTACCCTGTAGTCCCAGCTACTTGGGAGGCTGAGATAGGAAGATCACTGGAGCCCAGGAGTTCAATGTGACAGTGAGCTATGATCATGCACTCCAGCTTGGGTAACAGAGTGAGACCCTGTCTCTAAAAATATTTAAAGGAAAAGACACAAAAAAAGAACTGAGGTTACATTAGTGGTGCTTTTAATCTTAGTAACTATAATAGTTTGTCTATACATTGAAAAACAGCAGTGCACATGTATAAGAGATGCCTGCCTACATGTTCTGTGTACATATCGATTCAATTTAATAGTTACTAGTGTTAACAACTATAAAAGGAATAACTTAGGTATTCAGAGCATGTGATCCAAGATAGTGGGTTTTTTTGTTTGTTTGTTTTTTGAGACAGAGTCTCACTATGTCTCCCTCGGTAGAGTGCCATGGCGTCACAGATCACAGCAACCTTAAACTCTTCAGCTGAAGCGATTCTCTTGCCTCAGCCTCCCAAGTAGCTGGAACTACAGGCGCCCACCACAATGCCTGGCTATTTTTGTTGTTATTATAGTTGTCATTGTTGTTTGGCAGGCCTGGCCGGGTTTGAACCCACCAGCCCCAGTGTATGCAGCCGGCACCCTAGCCACTGAGATACAGGTGCCTAGCCCAAGATAAAGTTTTCACATTCAAAAAACTGTCGATTATTTTCTTTTCCTTTCTTCAAAAAACCAAAACAAATAAACCAGAAAATAATCTTTGACATGGGAAAGAAAGCACAAGACACATACCTGTCTGACATTCCTTGTGTTGTGTATGTGGTTTGCAAGAAGTGGCCTTGGTCTGTGTGACAGGCTTGCATAATAATGCTTTGTTCTTTAAAAGCCTAGGAGGCTGGCAAGACCGGGAAGACAGAAGTTTCATGGCATCTGCCCGTGTGTTTTCCTAGGTAAAAACAAATTCAGAAACCAAAGAGAGATTTTTTTTTTTAGTATTTTATCACTTGTTATAATTGCTATCAATTGAAAGGTGATGTATATAGTCCTTTGAAATAGGAAATATAATTCCTTTGAAAGAGTGGTTGCAAAAAAGACTGGTTGTAATTAAAAAGTCACTTTGGAAAATATATACTAATTTCTAATTCCACAGTCAATATCAGTTCCATTTATTGATTTAGAAAAATATTCTCCGCATAGTTAAAATCAAAACGGTAAAAACAATCCTTGCTGATTAGGACAATTGGCTACTCAGAAAAATCAGATCCAACCTTAGGACATATGCAAAAATATATTCTGTATCAATTAAAGACCTCAACATGAGAAAAAAAAAACAAAACTTAAAATCACTGGGGAACTTTTAAATGACAGAGCACAGAGAAAGTAATTTTAAATAAGACACAAAAGAATAAAAACAAAGTAGAAAATATTGATATATTTGATTACCTCAAAACTTAAAACTTCTGCAAACTTTACAAAGTTATAAGATAAACAACGAAGTGAGAGGATATATTTTAAACATTTTATTCACTTAAATATTTATTTACTGAATGTTTCCTAGAAGCAAGGCACTGTTCTAAGCCCTGGGATACAGCAGAAAACAAGACAAAGTCCTGCTCTTATTGGCCTTACATTTTAGAGGGAAACACAGAAAATAAGCAAGTAAAACAAACATGTCATGTATAATTCCAGGTAGTAAACCATGGTAAGGGAAAGGAGTGTAATGGCAAGGAGGATGGGTAGTTCTGAAGTAAACATCTCAGCAGAGATCTTCTGCATTATCCAAAAGAGTAAGCCAAGCCATGCAAAGGCCAAAGGTCAGAAGAGTCCAGGTAGAGAGATGGCAGGTGCAAAAATCTGTGGTGGGAGAAAGCTCACCATGCTTTAGGAACATCAATAAGAACAAGGCTGAAACAGAGTAAGCAGGGGAAGAATGGACAGGTAGGCAGAAGCCAAACTGTGTAGGATCTGGAAGGTCTTAGCAAAATTAGGGTTGTATTTTTAATGTGATGGGCAGCAGCTGGAGGTTAAACTTACTTTTAAAGTTTAACCTCCAGCTGTATATGTGTTAAAGTTAAGTAACACATATACACTCACTGCAAAATTCAAAAGGTATGAAAGTGTAAACATGAATGACTGCATCTATCCAGGCTCAACCCTGAATACAACCCCTATTCTCAGTACCCCCGGTGGACACATTCCAAGACTCCCAGTGAATGCCCAAAACCATGGGTAGTACCAAAATCTATTAACCTATTATGTTTTTCCTATATATACATATGATAAAGTTTAATTTATAAATTAGTCAATAACAGAACAACTGTAATAATATACTATAATAAAAGTTATGTGAACGTGGAGTGTGCTTCTCTACATATCTTAATTGTACTGTACTCACCCTTCTTTCTTGGGATCTATTGATCTCTGAGGTGGCTCCTAAGACACTAACAGGTGGGTAGCACATACAATGTAGATATGGGGGACAAAGATAATTCATATCCCAGATGAGATGGAGTGAGATTTCATTGCGTTTCTCTGAATGGTGTATTTTTTTTTTTTTTTTTTGCAGTTTTTGGCTGGGGCCAGGTTTGAACCCACCACCTCCAGTATATGGGGCCAGCACCCTACTCCTTAAGCCACAGGCTCCGCCCACACAGTGTACATTTTTAAAACTTATAAATTGCTTATTTCTGGAATTGTCTATTTAATATTTTTGGACCACGGTTGACTGTGGGTTGATTCCAACTGAAATCTTGGAAAGTGAAACCATGGAAAACAGAGGACTACTGTACATTCTTCTAGAAATGATCTGTATTAGGCATATTTTTGAATGCATAATGTGATATAAAATTCAATGATTCAAATAATAAACAATAAAAAAAATGTTCCCTCTTTTCTTTTTTAGAATTTTCCTTCGTAAAATTCTCCCTTAGTCATTCAGTTCTCCTCAGAGGCAACCACAATTACACATTTACTGGTTGCCCTCTAGAGATAATCTATACATATACACGTGTGTGTGTGTGTGTGTGTGTGTATTTAAAGCACAAATGCCATACATTGTTTTTTGTCTTCTCTTCTTTGTTTTTATGCATGAGACTGCTCTATGCCTATACATACTGAGCTGCCATTCTTTTTAAAAGCTGCATATTTCACTGTATGTATATACCATATTTAATTTAACTACAGCCCCTACAAGGCCACTCTGTATGCTTGTGCAGGGAAGTCCACTTGCCAGGCCACGTAAATAGGTGTAGGATTACAAAGAGGTGCATTTCAGACCCTGCCCATGCAGGGCTACTTTTTCCTAATTCACATAGTAACTCAAAAATGAACATATCATGCCCCTGATTACTGAAGAAACAATCAGGTTGTTTTCAAGCTCCTGCTACTACAAACCATGCTGCAATTAATCCCTGTATATATTGTACTTTGTAAATGTGCAAAATGTATGATAAACTCTGAAAAATAGAGGTCTTAGATAAATGGTGCTCACATTTTAAGTTTTAACAAGTTCTAATAAATTGTCCTCTGTAACAGTTTTACTAATTTACACTCTCCTTGGCAATAATGACTTAATAATGTTATCCATTGTTTTTGTTTGCCAATCTGATCAAATTATAGTTCTAACCAGCATTTCTCTAACTTTGAAGTTGAATATCTACACATAAGTTTAAATAGTACTTTTACGTCCAGTTCTATAAACTTATGGGTCACACTTTTACACGTTTTCCTACTGAGTACTGGATCTTTTTATTGATTCCTAGAAACTCTTTACATATTAAAAATTAGCCTTTTGTGACATTAGTTGCAACTTTCCATTTTGTCATTCGTCTTCTGACTTTGAAATATGGTTGAATTTTCCCATTGATTCTTTTATGGCTTCTGGGTTTTGCCACATACTTGGAAAGACTCTCCACACGTCTACATTGTTAAAACTTTCCTGCATGCCTCCTAGGTGAAGGGCTCAACTACAACTTGAACTTTACCTGAGAAATGAAAACAAAGTAACCTAAACATTTGTATCCTCATATTAATCTGAAATAAGATAAATAAATAAATTAAATGTTTTCCCTAATTTTTCTGAGTACTTTCACTATTTCTTACGTTTAACTCATTTCTCCAACTGAATTCTATTTTGGTTTAAACTGTGAGGTACAAATCCTATTGTATTTTCATCCATTGGTATACTCAGTTGTCACATCATCATTTATTAAATAAATAGTCCATGTTTCTACTATTGATCTGAAATGCCACCTTTATCATCATTAAATTCACATGTACATATTTGGGTCTATTTCTGGATTTTTCTATCGAGTTGTCTGTCTATTCACACACCTTTACCAGTTGTTCCAATGATGGGGTTTTAAAGTATCTGCAGTTTTCCTATAATTTTAGTATGTGGAAACTAGATCCTCCCCTTCTTTATTCTTCCTCAGAATTTCACTGAAGGTTTCTGAGCAGAGTAATAACATGATCTGATCTGTGTTTTTAAAAGATCATTCTGGTAACAGAGTGGAGAAAAAGTGAAAGGGCAAGAGTGGAAGCAGGAAGATGGGCAGGAGGCCACTGCAATAGTCCCAAAGATAAGACAACGGTGCTCAGACTAAGGAGACAGCAACAGGGGTGGTAAGAAGTAGGGAACAATGAACAGGAAGTCTGGGAGGCATACAAGGTACTATTTCAGACATATTATTTGAGATGGATATTAATCATCTAAGTGTAAATGTCAAGTAGGCAGCTGCATACATGAGTCTGGAGCTCAAAGGTCAAGGCAAGAGAAATAAATCTGGGAATCAGCCACCATCTAGGTAGTGTTTAAAACCACAGGACTGTCTGAGTCCCCTAGGAAGTAATGCAGACTGAGGAAAGGGCCAAATATGATATTCTGAAGTTGAATGAAGATATTTCAAGAAGGAAGGCGAGATCAACTGTGTTAAATGTTACTGAAAGGTTGAGTAGAAAAAAAAACTGACCACTGGATTTGGCAAAATAAAGACAGATGGCAACCTTGACAAGAGCAGTTTCAGTGCAGTGGTGAGGACAGAAGCCTGCCTAGAGGGAGCTAAAGACAGATAACAGATAAAGTAGAGGCAGCAAGGAGGAGTTTTTCCACGAGGAGAGCAGAGAAATGGGCAGTCACTGGAGGTCGCAGTATTAAAGGAGGATTGTTTTCAGATAAGGTGTATGACTAGTACCAAAAAGAAGGGCAGATTTAAAAAAAAAAAAAGTATGACTGCATATTTTTCTGTTGATGAAAATAAGTAGAAGGGGAGGAAACCCAGAACACAGAGATCTCTTAGAAATCAGTAAGAAAAAACCAATTCAACACCAAAACGGAGAAAAATTGAAAATAAGAAATTCAAAGAAAATTCAAATGACCAGAAACAAATGTAAGCAAACCTACTAGTTACCAGTGACAGACAAAATAAGACAACAATAAGATGCTATCAAGCAAATTGGCAAAAAAAAAAATGTTTAAATTTAACAATATTAAAAGACGGTAAGGCTGTGGGAAATGGTACAATCATGAACTGTTGCTGGGAAAAAAACTGGAACAGCCACTGTGTAGGGTAATTTAAAAGCTAAAAGTGCAAATACTATTTGACCCAACAGTTCTACTCTTCCATATACTAGGGAAATGCCTGCACACGCCCAAGGAGACATATACAAAGGTATTCAACGTAGCAGAGACTTTTAATAATGAAAAACTAGAAACAACCTAAGGTTTACCAATAGGGCAATGGATAAATAAAATGGGGTACCTACAATCCAAAACTATACAGTAGTCAACAGGAATATACCAATTCATGTATCAGCATGAACAGATACGGATTTGTATATATGAAAGATTACAGGCCAGGCACGGTGGCTCACACCTGTAATCCCAGCACTCTGGGAGGCCAAGGTGGACGCACTGCGTGAGCTCAGGAGTTCCAGACCAGGCTGAGCAAGAGCCAGACCCCATCTCTAAAAATAGCCAGGCACTGTGGTGGACACTTATAGTCCCAGCTACTCGGGAGGCTGAGGGAAGAGGACTATTTGAGCCCAGGAGTTTGAGATTGCTGTGAGCTATGACACCACAGCACTCTAGTGAAATGACAAAGTATAACTGTGTCTCAAAAAAAAAAAAAAAGATTACATATGGTCTAAAAGGATGCATATCAAACTCTTAATAGTTGTTTTTAGGGATGTAAATAGAGGGAAAGAAAAGTAGGAGAAAACAATGTGTGCAAATAAACCAAATCAATACTGGCTAATTCTGAGTGGCAGGAACACAGTAGAGCAGGAAAACTAGGATCTGTGGGCCAAGTCCAGCTCACCACCTGTTTTTGTGAAAAAAAGTTTTATTAGAACACAGCCACTCTTACTCTGTGTATCGTTTATGGCTGTTTCTGAGCTACGGCCAAAGTGGCAGTCTCTAGCTGCAGTACATATGGCCTACAAACTCTAAAATATTTACTGCCTAGACCTCTGTAGAAAAAGCTTGCTGAGTTTTGCAGATCTTCTTTGTACTTTTCTATATTTTTGCACTATTATTAATTATTATACTTTTTATAGACTAAAATGAAAATATTAATCAGACCTTTTCTGTAACACAATTTAAACATCTGCTGACTTACAGAGATACTCCACATGGGGCAAATATTGGGTAGTCACATGAAATAGGAGGTATATAGTCCTGAAAACCCTAAATAATTCAAAACTAGCATAATTCAAAACTAATTCTCTCATACATATAAAGTAGGAGAGGGATGCATTATCAGAGTACATAAATCTACAACCAATACAGGATGTTTTTATAAACACATGTTAATACTTATCAATATATAACATAATACATTAACACTTTAATTATATAATTGTGTGCATAATAACAATTATTAATTATACAATATAATAATTTATTAGTCATGTAATTCTAAAATATAAAGTACAACATATAATATACAAATAAATAAAAAGTTAATTTAATGACTTTCATTAACTAATGTGATATACTGCCTGAAAATAATTCAGGAGAAATTATCATAATCTTCCAACCCAAATAACAGGAGAGTAAGAGGTACTAAACTAGCAAGCTATCTCTCCACCCTATAGCGGAGGCTGATCTGTTTCCCTTGAAACCTTTGGCTACAGAACAAATCTAATATAGTTTTGTTTTCTCTCTCTTTTTTTTTCACTCAGGATTTCTTGATACATAGACATATTTTCCATCTTTTGCCTTACAACCATGAAACACCAATCCACATTTGGATCATCTTCTTCAAAAACAGTGTACTGCTGCTGAAATACGGGCAAAAGCCTATGCTAGTTGTTTTATTGTTATGGAAGGCCCAGGCTGCTTGCCAGGGACCCTCCTTCCTGCTGCCTTTGTTTTTCTAATTCTAGCACGTCTTCCTTTGTTAATCTAAGGGGAAAAACCCAAGCAAATTTTCAATATCCCTTTCATCAACTGTGCAAATCTACCTTCTGTTTCACTTCCGCAGATTCCTTAATAGCAGGTGTTAATGCTGTCTTCCAAGCTAAAGTCTTTTTAAATTATGGTAAAGTTGAAATGTTTTGATAGCTTTGAGAGTTAGAAGATATAGCTTGCCTGCTCATTTTTATATTCTTAAAACCTTGGTGAGCTTTAAAATTGGAAAAGCAACCATGACTTGTAGTAAACCTTTCTTTTTTTTTTTTTTTTTTGTAGTAAACCTTTTGTCTCACCGTCACCTCCTTTCAAATCATCAAAAATACACATGCTTTAGCACAGATGACAGATTGGCCTTAGGGGTGCACTATATGACAGCATTGATCGTGCAGCTGTGTTACCAGGATTTTTTTCCATTTATTCTGTTAGCCTTGCCTGGTTATAATTTTTATGAATAGAAGGATACACCTGCTTGCTGCTTTTGGTTTTTTGAGCCTTACTGCTATTATTCTGCAGAGTATACTCTCCTAAATTAACAGCATAAGTACAGGTATTCTTATCACATTTAACTTTTGTTCCACAGTTATTGAATTTAGGGTACATATTTTAGCGCTAGCACTGCCAATTAATAAACACTTGAATGACATTGTTATATAACAAATATTTTTAATTGTATCGAGAGAAAATGTTAAAATAGCAACACAACAAGTCACCGAAACATTAACCCAAGATCTAAGACAATAGATAAAAGATGATGGAAATTTTGTTTTCCTGTTAGTGATGCTAATACAGGGCAATGAGGCCATAGCTTGCAATCCTTCCAGCTTGCCAGAATGAAACTATACATTTCTTGAAATTTTGCATTAGTTTTGGCAAGTTTCACAATATTTCAAATTTGAGACGAAGAACGAGGTTAAATATATTTTCACTTCGCACTATTTTCAGCTTTACATAATTCCAAGTTGCATAAAACAATGCTACACTGGACTTTCAAAAGGTTTTCTACTCTAAAAAGAAAACACGTGAATGTAGTAAAAGAGAAAAATATTATAGTTTTGTTAATTCCAACTAGGTGGCATTAGCCAATATTAACAAAATAAGGAACCTGAATACAGATAATAAAATGTAGAAATGCATTCCCATTAATAATCTAGGGTTAAACTATAAGACTTAAAACAAAGGTTAGTGCATAATATATTACTCTAGTTTTTTTGGAGACCAAGGTGCAAACCAAAAACACTGTTTGAATGCAATATCCAAAGTGAAAATAAGCTGACGCAGCATTATCAGGAAAAATATTAACAAACAACTTACATCTTCAGTGATCTTTGCTGCCCCTTTAATAACTGCACCTGTTATAAATTAAAACATGTATTATTATCTCCAGAATACACAAAGGTAAACAATGAGACTAAGACATTACTTCCTCTCACTAAGGTGGGAGTCTAGACCAGAATTTCTAAAAAATGGTCCAAGGAAACTCTGCATCAGTATCACTTGAGTACCTGGTAAAGGTAAGGATTCCTGGGGCACAACTCCATCCTACTGTATTAGAATCTCTGATGGTAAAGGAATGAGTATATTAAAATCATTCAGGTTCTTAAAAAAATAAACTACAGAGGCTGGGTGCAGCGGCTGATGTAATCCTAGCACTCTATCAGGCTGAAGCACGTGGACTGCCTGAGCTCAGGAGTTCAAGACCAGCCTGAGCCAGAGCGAGACTATCTCCAAAAATAGTAGGGCACTGCGTGGCACCTGTGGCTCAGAGAGTAAGGCCCCAGCCCCATATACCAAAGGCGGTACCTTCGAACTCGACCCTGGCCAAACTGCAACAAAAAAATAGCGCGGCATTGTGGTGGGCACCTGTAATCTCAGCTACTTGGGAGGCTGAGGCAAGAAAACCGCCTAAGCCCAAGAGCTGGAGGTTGCTGTGAGCTGTGATGCCACAGCACTCTACTAAAGGCAACAAAATAAGACTCTGTCTCTAAGAAAAAAAAAAAAATATCTGGGCATTGTGGCAGGCTCCTATAGTCCCAGCTACTTGGGAGGCTGAGGCAAGAGGATTGTTGAACCCAAGGGTTTATGGTTGCTGTAAGCTAGGATGATGTGGCACTCCCAGAGAGACTGAGACTCTTAATAAGTAAGTAAATAAAAATAAAAATAAACTACAGACCCGGCATGGTAGCTCATGCCTGTAATCCCTGTAGTATTTCTAAGAAACATTAGAAATACTAACTAATCAAAATAAAGTTAAGACCTGGTATAAACAAAAGGGCCGCATACCCTGTTTAACAACTAGGTTTAACAGCACTCTAGGAGGCCAAGGCAGGTGGACGGCTTGAGCTCAGAAGTTAAGAGACCAGCCTGGGAAAAGCAATATTCCATCTCTAAAACTAGCCAGGCACTGTGAGGGCACCTGTAGTCCCAAGTACTAAGGAGGCTGAGATAGGATGGCTTGAGCCCAACAGTTTGAGGTTGCTGTGAGCTATGATGCTACAAGCACTCCACCGAGGGTGACAGAGTGGGACTCTGTCTCAAAAAAAAAAAAACAAAAAAAAAAACAACTATATATGCATACCACTTCCTTTCCCACTCACATCACCTTACTTGCTACCCACTTCCCTTAAAGAAAGTGGGACACATTTCTTTATATAATGTAATGAAAGTTATTACCAGTAAGAACTACTTAGGCTAGACAACACTCATCAGCTCATACCTTTTAAAACACTGTTAGTGATCACTGTGGGCTGGGCAGCAGGTATTTTTGCCAGTGACACCACATTGGTTATAACTGGTGTTATATTTGTCCTTGCAGAAGGGAGCACCTTGAAAGCAGTTTGTACCTTAGAAATATTAACTGATTAAAATAAACAAAGTTAAGACCTGGTATAAACAAAAGGACCACATACCCACACACCCTGTTTAACGACTAGATTTTCAAGGAGCAATGCAATTATCTAACTGTGTATAATGTTGGGTTAGGTGATTCTGGTCAGATCAGTGATCACTGGAATTAAAGAGAGCCTGACTCTATAAAATTCTATAAACCTCAAAGGACATTTAACAGGTAAAAATACAAGTATTAGCTTCAGGACTAAGCAGGTTGTTCTATTAGTGAATATTAAAACTCCTACACCTAAGCTCGCTTTAAATAAAAATTTAACGTGACAATTTTTATAAATAACTTGATGAGGGACCTGTCCACCCACGTAAACAATGGTTTTCTTAAACCCACGTAACAAAACGAATGTTCTACCACCAGCCTGACTGGTCCTAGGCAATGGATGGCTAACAGAAGATGTGAGCACAGGCATGTATGATTAAGATAATGCAAAGGCAGGCAGGGGCCAGCCTGCCAGGAGCCAAAGCACATGGAAACTGCCAATTAGGCAGCAGCACTTCCGGCCTGAATCCAGACACAATACCAAGGGTTTCAACCTAATATTTAGAAAGGAAAGCTACTTTAGGAACATGCCATACATCTATCTCCTCACCTGGACATTCTGACCACATTAGCTGTCCTACTTGAAAAAATATTTTATTCTTAGCCAGGAAAAACTTTGCTACCCATGAAGAACTGGTCTACTTTTTTTTCTGAGATAATTAATGTGTTGTTCTTTTTTTCTGAGCTATAAGCAAGTTCTGGATCAAATCTTATGCCAGTCACAGCAACTGTATTAATGTACTTACATCTTTGCCCTTTGTTTGCCCTGATTTTCTATTCTTATTTCTGGTTTAACTGAATAGCACATATCCCTTAGTGTAAGTTACGTACAGATCAATTCAATCAAAAGCAATCATGTCTAACTTTCTTATAAAAGTCAGTGCTTATACATTTATTGACTTTTTTGTTGTTCTTGACTAAGAAAGCAAAAAGCATTAGAATTAATTTTCCCTCAAGGGCAATCTTTAAGGATTCTTTAAGGAACTTCAATCTATTTGAATCAAGAGAAATTTTGGTTTTATTATATTATTTACAACCACATGTGCTTACAAGACACTCTAGCACTGACATAAAGATCCCATTAGCCAAGTTTAATTTTACCTTTATTTTGTGAAAGAGAATCATTCATCATTTGCTGATGACAAAACGCCAAGACACAAAATAGGTTACAGAAATGTTTGATGTTGCCTCGCCATTTTATGGACTCACTTAGCTTACCCTGTCGTTTACAACCATCACACTTGGCCATCTGAAAAAGATATAAGACAAGACGGGCTCAAAACTATGAAATAATGAAAAGATAACAATCATAAAGCCAGAGGCACTATGAAAACAGAATGTATGAATCAGTGGAGACAATAAAATGTAAGGTACTTACCTTAAAATATTATCACTAAAAATATATTTAGTTACATGTTTCATGTTGATGTCATAAGTCAAGAGAGTATAACCACTGTTTTTTCACTTTCAAAATTACTAATGAAGCAATCAAAAGATAGCTTCTACTTTTAAAAAATTAAGAAGCAGCTTACTGTAGTAGAAAACAATATAGACTTTGGAGTCATAAAGACTTTGATTCATCAACAAATATCTAATCAGATACTCTTTGTCTTAAGCACTATGACTGGTCCTGATCCTATAATGATGAAAATATATTTACCCTCCCCTCTCAAAAGAAAATCCCATTTGGGGGAAGAAATAGACAAGTAAACAATGATTCCACTAGAACGTGACAGGTACTGTCCAGATGTCACTTGCCAGCTTCCTCAAAGTCACATTATTTAACCTGCTTGGACCTCATTTTTTCCCTTTATTTATAAATGGCAATAATATTCCAACCTCTCAGGACTATGGTAATTAAATGAAATAATACTTATGGAGCACTAGATATGTATTAGTAGCAGCTTAGTTAACTGTAGCTATTGTTATTAGCCTTTCAAAAAGGTAATCTTGGCTCGGCTCCTGTGGCTCAAGTGGCTAAGGCGCCAGCCACATACACCTAAGGTGGCAGGTTCGAATTCAGCCTGGGCCACCAAAACAATAATGACAGCTGCAACCAAAAAATAGCTGGGCGTTGTGGCAGGCGCCTTAGCCACTGTGGCTAAGCCTGTGGTCCCAGCTACTTAGGAAGCTGAGGCAGGAGACTCGCTTGAGCCCAGAAGTTGGAGGTTGCTGTGAGCTATGATGCCACAGCACTCTACCCACGGGGATAGCTTTAGGCTCTGTCTCAAAAAAAAGGTAATCTTTTTTAAAAGGAGGTGGGTAAGGTTGTCAGTCATTGTCATTTGATCTATAAAGTAAGAACAAGGTCTGACTTCAAGTTCCTAAAAGTAACCTGAATGAGAGCCAATTAGGAAAATGGTGTGAATTTCTAACCTGAAAGTACCCAGTTATAAACAAGGTCAATGTGCCTTATAAGAAAGCAAAAACAAAGGGAGCATTATCTTCAATCAACAGCAAAGTCTCCAGAAATCCTATGCTCTTTACCCCAAAGATTTCATGTATGTATTCAATCAAATTTGCTATAGTACCCAATAATTTATTTTACCTAGCTCTAAACACCAAATTTTTCTTTTCTTTCTTTTTTTAAAATACATGCAGAGGGTACAAGTTGAATTCTGTTACACGTATATATTGTATAGTGGTTGAGTCTTGGCTTGTGGTGTACCCATCACCCAAGGAGTACACACTGTACCCCGCAGGCAATTTTTCACCCCTCAACCCTTCCAACCCCATTGTGAATCTCCAATGTCCATTATGCCATTCTTTGTGCCCTTGTATAGCCATAGTTTAGTTATAACATGCAGCATTTTCTGTTCCTAAGTTACTTCACTTAGGATAATGGCCTCCAGTTCCATCCAAGTTGTTGCAAAGAATAAAATCTCATTCCATTTTATGGCTAAGTAGTACTCCATGGGGGGTGTGTATATATACACCACATTTTCTAAATCCACTCATCAGTTAATGGGTACTTCGGTTGATTCCATATTTTTGCAATTGTAAATTGTGCTGCAACAAACACTTAAGTGTGGAAATCTTTTTGACATAATGATTTCTTTTCCTCTGGGTACATACCCAGTTAGTGAAATTGCAGGATCAAATGGTAGATCTATTTTTAGTTCTTTGGGAAATCTCTACACTGATCTCCACTAAACACCAAATCTTTCTTCACGCAATTTGAACAAATTTTAAGTTAAAAAAAAATGTGCACTAACTTCACCAAAAAAGTATATCGTATTTACCTGATAAAACAGAACTGTAAATTTGGACATGCAATCTTCACAGCAAAACTCTTCTAACTTCCCCTCCAATCGATTTTCTACCAAATTTGGGGATGTTTGTGAACAATAACTACACATCTTACAGTAGCTTCCCCATCGTTCTCCAAAGTCACGAGCAGAGAGGAATTTGCAAACTGGAGAACCAGAGGGATGAAAGGAAGAAACATCCAATTTACATTAATGTAAAGGAGGTAAAGTGAGTTTCTATGGTCTTAGATATAAACTTTAAGCAAATTTCTAAATTTGCTGACATAATTATTTGTCTCTAAATTAAAGCACTATCTCTATATTCATATCAATCAGATATATGCATATTTGCATACATACACACAAATCAAACTCATTGTGCCTTATTTTTTTTCCACCTTTTAAATATACTTCAAATACTAGGCCACTTATAGTCAGAAGTATTATATATAAAAGGTTCTTAAGCCAAGAAGCAACAATTGCTTAAGTTCTCTCTTTACAAAGAAATGAATGGGTACAAGATGAAAAGTATCTCTGTCATAGCTAAATTTATGAAGAGACTTTTCATATTAATACCAATGATCTAATTTTTTTTTTTTTTTTGAGACAGCCTCAAGCTGTTACCCTGGGTAGAGTGCCATGGCATTACAGCTCACAGCAACCTCCAACTCCTGGGCTGAAGCTATTCTTCTGTCTCTGCCTCCCAAGTAGCTGGGACTACAAGCATCTGCCACAGCACCCGGCTATTTTTTGGTTGCAGCCATCCTTGTTGCTTGGCAGGCCCGGGCTGGATTTGAACCTTCCAGCTCAGATATATGTGGCTGGCGCCTTAGCTACTTGAGCCACAGGCGCCGAGCCAACCTAATTATTTTTGATAGTTTTTTTTTCTTGAGATTACATTTAAAAACATAGACTTTAAAGTGAATTAAGTATAAACAATATAAAAGCCTCAAGTTATACCTTATAACAAAAGTTACTTGAAATTTAATCATGAATTAATAATAAAGGAATTATCATATAACAACCACATGCTCTGTGGATAACAACAAGCTTTTTTCTTTACCTTCACTACAAAATGGCTTATCAACACCTGAGAATCTCACAGTCTCCTTTATAATTTTCTGCAGTTTACAGTATTCACACATTGCCATAACTTTATTTTTCTTCTTGTATTCATCAGAGCAAGTCTTGCCACAGAACAAAAACATTTTACCCTGTGGAGAAATAACAGCCATTGAGATCTAAGTAAACAAACAAACAAAAAGATCTAACTAAAAAAAGATCTAAAAAAGATCTAAACAGTTGCTTTATCTTTAAGAAATCCTTTCCTTCTAATTTCAAAGCAAACTGAGCAACTATCAAAGATGGAAAGACAGAAGAACTTCCAGGAGGTATGTTTATATTATCCCTTCCACAATCTCTCTTTACCTTGTAGAAAAGAAGTTCTGGTTTGGCAGCAAACAGATGATTACATTGCTGACACTTGAGTTTAACAACTCTGTGGGTTAAAACAACTTGCTGGGATTGTTTGGCAAACGGCTGGACAACGGCTGCGGCAGAGCCACTGGAGCCACTGGCAGAGCCACTGGAGCCTCTGGCGGAGCTGGGGGAAGTCGCAGAGCTGTTACCTCCTCCTGCAGGTACTGCTGACCCAGAGGGTGGGCTTATGACTGAGCGGCCGTGAGACGGGGGCACCGCTGAGGAGTTTGTTCCTTTGGGCTTGTTAAACACATTCTGAACCAATACAAACAAGGCAAAGATTTTAGCAATGGAGAAATAACATAACTTGGTAATTCTGACTTCCTCATTTTAATAATTTCCTGGCATTTTTTCAAAAACTTCTATCTCACACAGAGAGTTTAAATGACATACTTCCAAAATAAAAAAGGACTGAGAAATCTAACATTAAGTAAAAGTTCAAAAACTAGAATTTAGGCCATCCAAAGACCTCCATCTAATAAATCACAGCAGGTTTCTCCATCCCCTCCAAATACCGCCTGCCCCGCACTCCCATCACCCACCAGCTCCTGACGGCTGTTAAGACACAGTAGCCTCCAGAGTTTCTTTCACCATGACACCAGGGAGACTGCATCAGGCATCTTCTCACCTGGGGGATCACTACACTCTACTCTTTCTGGGTGTGTTGCAGAGAGTGAGGGAAAAATGAGACAAGTGGATACTGACAATTCCATGACAGGAGTCATTAGGTAGCTGGGCAGGGATGAGAGGAAGGGGCATGTGAGCCCCATCAGGCTACGGTTCTTACCTTTACGCCTACCCAAATCATATCCCAGCTTCCAGTCTTTTGAAAGGGAGAGAGTCAAGGGAGAAAGTGGGAGGGAAGGGTAGTTTAGGTGTAGACCTTAAAGAAAAAAGTAAAAAAAGAGGCCGACTATCTAGGCTAGGGCATTTTGTAGAAATGGCTGTTTTTTTTGGGGGGGGGACAGTTTTTGGCTGGGTTTGAACCTGCCACCTCTGACATATGGGACCAACACCCTACTCCTTTGAGCCACAGCACCGCCCAAGGTTAACAGAGGTTTTATTCATTTGTTTATTTATTTGAGACAGAGTCTCAGTATGTCACCCTCAGTAGAGTGCTGTGGCACCACAGCTCACAGCAACCGCAAACCCCTGGGCTTTAGCAATTCTCTTGTCTCAGCCTCCCAAGTAGCTGAGACTACAGGTGCCCACCACAATGCCCAGCTATATTTTTGTTGTTGCAGTTGTCATTGTTGCTTTAGCTGGCCTGGGTCGGGTTCAAACCTACCAGCCTGGGTGTATGTGGCCGGCACCTTATCTACTGAGCTACAGGCACCGCCCATAACAGACTTTTTAAAAAAATGTTCTGGGCGGCACCTGTGGCTCAGTGGATAGGGCACCAGCCCCATATACCAAGGGTGGCGGGTTCAAATTCGGCCCTGGCCAAACTGCAACAACAATATAGCCGGGTGTTGTGGCAGGCACCTGTAGTTCTAGCTACTCAGGAGGCCGAGGCAAGAGAATTGCTTAATCCCAAGAGCTGGAGGTTGCTGTGAGCTGTGACTCTACAGCACTTTACTGAGGGCAATAAAGTGAGACTCTGTCTCTAAAAAAATAAATAAATAATAAAAATAAATAAAAAATGTTCTTAAGTATAGACCAGCAATCAGTATTTTACCACAGATCAATGCCTAAGAAGACTGTAAGGATACAGTACTACCTGAGATCATACCTGGAAAGCCACCACACAGCTGGAGCTGCAGAAGCTGTATATGGTTCCATTTGACATGGCCAGGTGATACTGAGGGATTGCTGAGGTTTTACAACTATGACACGAAACCTGGACACCTTGGTGACAAAAAATAAAAACCAATAAATAAGTTACACTAATGAACAAATGATCCAAAAATGTATTAGGAGAATGAAAAAAGCAAATACTCAATAATATATTAAAAAAATCAAACTTTACAAAAATCTACAAATCTAATCACAACTGCAATTAAGTCCCAATTACACAAAAACTAACTTGAAACTTGTGCTTTTTTTTTTCTTTTCACATATGAAACTAGAAAATACTATATATACTATATACCTCAACCAAGAAAATCAGTGTAAAACTAAATCATGTGTTTATCATTTCTTTAAAAGTAAAGCAATCCTGGGTCTTTATTTAACCATATAAATTTAGTTTGTAACAAAATAAAAGCAGTTATATTCTTCTTCAGTAGTTATTAAATCTATAAAATGATCAAATTTAAGCATTACCTGAAGAAGTAACAGTCTTAACTCTGTAAGCAGATAAGCAATTAACAGAGCAGAAAAGCTCGGTTTTTCCTGAGTCATTGGTAGTCTCAATCATTTCAGCCGAGGGCCTCAATGATTTCCCCAGGGCATATGGAGGTGTTTGGGCTGAATTCTATTAAAATAAAATAACATTTAGATAACTAATACATGCATACATATTTATATATTGTAGAAAAAAGGAAAGCTACCTACAACC
>NW_003852420.1:21709927-21711921 GCF_000181295.1 Otolemur garnettii | reverse complement strand
TACAACATAGTAACAAAATTAGGATGGAACCAATTTTGGGATCACATATAAAATAACATAGATACTTTTCCTATGAAAGTAGGAATCAGACTATCAAAGTGGTAATTCTTAAGAAGAGATACTTTTCAAAGATGAATATCTATTACCAACTGTTAGAGGAATTAACAAATCAAACTTGCTAACTCAAAAAAAAAAGTTAATTATGATTTATATACATCCTAAGAAAAATAACTTTTGTTTGTTTTTTGAGGCAGACTCTCACTTTCTTGCCCAGGTAGAGGAATTAACAAATCAAACTTAACTCAAAAAAAAAAGTTAATTATAATTTATATACATCCTAAGAAATATAACTTTTGTTTGTTTTTTGAGGCAGACTCTCACTTTCTTGCCCAGGTAGAGTGCCATGGCATCATAGCTCATAGCAACCTCAAACTCTTAGGCTTAAGCAATCCTATTGCCTCAGCCTCCCAAGTAGCTGGGACTACAGGCACCCACTGCAACACCCAGATGGGGTCTCACTCTTGCTCAGGCTGGTCCTGAACTCCTGAGCTCAGGTGATCCACCCACCTCAGCCTCCCAGAGTACTAGGTTTACAGGCATAAGTCACCAACCCTGGCCCAAGAAAAATAACTTTTTTAGAACTACAAATCATTCAGCAATAATTAAATTGATACCAAGTGATATTTTTAGTAACCAGATTAATCTCTTATTCATTACAGTAAGTAAAATACGCTGAAGTATTCTAATAAACCGATGTGGCCCAAATAATAATTCGTTCCAAAACCCTTTTTAAAATGAAAAAGATACACTTCATTTAGATTCACCAATTTTATCACCTTTTAACTTTCCCTCAGGGTTTATTTATAGTATGACATTTTCACGGCTATCAATATATCACAAAACACTTCATGAAACAAATCATGAACTTCACAAAGCAAATCATGAAATTACATTTATGAATTCTTACACTTGAAAAGAATCTTCAAAGGGAACCTAGTTTACCTGTATCATCTCACAACCACAATCACCTCTTAGGCTTAACACTATCAGAATCTATCCCTTTTTTCTGGAAGAGAAATCACACACCAGGATGAACTGATGGCAGGAGCTCACTGCTTCACTTTGCGGTTCATCCCTATATAACCAAGTGAGAAGGAGTGAACCTAATTGCATGCAACAGACTGGTATTCATACCTGTTTATATGCTGTGACACTGGTTGAACTAAAAACCTTCTGAGATTGGCAAGGACCAGAGCTACTATAGCAATAGCTCCCACAGTTTTCACAACAGTTCATAGTAAGGTTGTTGGTAGAGTGAAATTTTGAAAAACAGGCATCACTACAAAGACCATGTAGCACATTTTGATATTTGACTTCAAATCGAATCTAGGAAATAAACACATACATATTTAAAATCAGCAGAGTCAGTTTAAAACATCTCTGAACCTTGAGCAGAACCCCCATAAAGGTAAAACATAACTCACATCAGCATTCTTCTGGCACATACTGCACTTTGTTGAAAAGCTATTGGTATAGATGGTAACAACAGGTTTTTTCTTTAACTCATAAGAAGACAGGCATGACTGGCTGCAGAAATCTTTGCTAGGAGAATTTTCAAATTGAGTTGTGATCACATCCTTTGGATTTAATATGTCTCTAAAAATAAGTAACAAAGTTAAAATGAAATGTGTTCTTCACAACCATAACTTGCTCCTTGGTGTGAGCTAAAATAACATTTACTAGGGGCAGCTACTGTACATAGAAAAAGGCTTTGGGCTCAGCTCCCGTAGCTCCGTGAGTAGGGCACTGGCCACGCACACCAAAGCTGGTGAACCTGGGCTGGGCCTGCTAAACAACAGTGACAACTGCAACCAAAAATATAGCCAGGCGTTGTGGCGGGCGCCTATAGTCCTAGCTACTCAGGAGGCTGAGGCAAGAGAATCACTTAAACCCAAGAGTTTGAGGTTGCTGTGAGCTGTGATGCCACGGCACTC
>NW_003852420.1:21704674-21709242 GCF_000181295.1 Otolemur garnettii | reverse complement strand
AAAAAAAAAAAAAATTAAAAATGCATGATATGGGGAAACAGATGAACTAGGAAAGGCTACTGTAAAAAATGATATATAAAATTTAGCTATAACTGAAAATACCAAGATGACAAAAGGGCTGTAACAGCTTTGTATCAGAGGAAAGATGGAAACAAGAATGAGACAGGAAGACTGTACATAATTGAGTGGTTCTGGGAGATCCCGACAGACGATTTATGAGAGCACTAATAGTAGTAAGTAGTAAGTACCCTGGTGAAACAGAGGCAAAATATTGGCCTTCTCTGCTAAGTATAAAAATGGAAGGAAATAGTCATTAATTACAAACACTAGTGCAGGCCACAAAGTAAAGACCAATAATGGCAAAAATATTTACACTACAATTATTGTGTTGAATAATTACTATGTGCCATTATTCTCTTTACATTGTTCTCTTTACTCAAATTATTCACTTTAAACATTACAAAAACATTATGAAATGTATCATTTAATTGCCGTTTTACAGATAAGACTGAATCAGAGGATAAACAGCTTGTAAGAGTCATGCTGCTGGTATGCAGCAGAGACAGGATACAAATCCAGGCGATCTGATTCAACAGGCCGTGGAGTTAATCACTCCACTATCCTGCCTCCCATCCTGATCTCCACTATCCAGGACTGTTCCATGGTAAACCATGAAAGAATAATAACAACAACAAAAAATTATTTTAATTTTCTAAAACTCAATCAGAAAAATATGACAGTGAATCTTGGAAAACAAGTGAATATGCTTACACAGCAATGTATTAATTCTGAAAAGTTATTTTTCTATTTAAAATGGAATAAAGAATTTTATTTAATTAGGTGAATCTGCCAGTCACATAATATATATTTGAGTAAACCAATGAGAATGACTTTATAATGAAAATTTATACATGTAAGTATAAATGTACTCTAAATCTTATGTATTGAAATGAATATTATACCATTAAGATTTGCCTTGGAAAAACCACACCTCTTCCAATAATAATGTAGCTCGAAAATTTTTTTCTAATTTATTTTTTAACTTATTAAGAAATCTAAGGGCCAGAGGCAGTGGCTCACGCCTGTAATTCTAACACTCCAAGAGGTCGAGGCTGGTAGATTTTATTCTGGACTTTTCAAATGACTTACAATAAAATTCCTTGATAATCTTCGAACAGATAACAAGGAACTTTTTATCAAAACCATATTTATCTTATAGCTCCTTTTAGATTATTATTATTATTATTGACTGGGCACAGTGGCTTATGCCTGTAATTCTAGAACTCTGGGAGGTCAAGGCAGGAGGATGGCTTGAACTCAGGAGTTTAGAACCAGCCTGAACAAGAACAAGACCCTGTCTGCACTAAAAATAGAAAAACTAGCCAGGTGTTCGTGGCAGACGCCTGTATTCCCAGCTATTGGGGATGCTGAGACAAGAGGATCACTTGAGCCCAAGAAGAGCTTGAGGTTGCTGTGAGCTATAATGACATGACAAACCTCAACCCAGGGCAACAGAGTGAGATTCTATCACAGAAAAAAAAAAAGAAAGGAAGGAAGGAAGGAAGGAAAACCTAAGAACAATTTTTTTGTTTGTTTGTTTTTGGGTTTTTTTTTTTTTTTTTAGTTTTTGGCCGGAGCTGGGTTTGAACCTGCCACCTCCAGCTTATGGGGCCAGCATCCTACTCCTTTAAGCCACAGGCACCATCCTAATTTTTTTAATTTTATAAATCTCATATTTACCAGTATTACTTAGTTTAATTACCTACTATATTGATTTGATAGGGTGTCAAGTAGCTAGCCTTTGGCAGTTTGTAAAAATCCAACCTGTGCTGCAAAGATAAGATCTGTCACTTGACCTAGTCCAAAGGAATGTTTCATATTCCTGAAGACAATACCAAATCAAGAAATCAAAAAATTTTTTGAATAAGAGCAGCATTATGGCAAAAAGTCACTGATAAGGGTGACTACTTTTAAGAAAAAACATGCATTTGTATGTATGTATTGTGGTATGTTCTTTAAAATTTAATTCAGTTTTGTTTTTTTGTTTTTTTTTGAGACAGAGTCTCAAGCTGTCACCCTGGGTAGAGTGCTATGGCATCACAGCTCACAGCAACCTCAAACTCTTGGGAGTGATTCTCTTGCCTCAGCCTCCCAAGTAGCTGGGACTACAGGCACCCACCACAATGCACAGCTATTTTCTTGTTGTTGCAGTTGTCACTGTTGTTTTTTTAGATGGCCCTGGCCACATTCGAACCCACCAGCCTTGGTGTATGTGGCTGGCGCCCTACCCACTGAGCAACGGGCGCCACCTAATTAAGTTTATTTTGATATGTTGAAACAGAGTCTCTAAAAACAGAAAACTAAATTTACTCTTCAGGTAAGTTTCATGTGAATGACATAAAGTGTTAAAGTAAGGTGTTAGAAGGGCATTTTACAAAACTAATTTTGAATACGTAAGTAAAATATAAAAAACTTTCTCCTTGGTCATCCTCAGTAGAATGCCATGGCATCTCAGCTCACAGCAACCTCAAACTTTTGGGTTCAAGCAATTATTTTGCCTCAGCCTCCCAGGTAGCTGGAACTACAACAACACCCAGTTATTTTTTTTTTAGAGATGGGATCTTGCTCTTCCTCACGTTGGTCTGGAACTTGTGAGCTCAGGCAATCTACCCACTTCAGCTGGGAATCCCAAGTGCTGGGATTACAGGCTTGAGCCACCATGCCCAGCCGACTTTCTCCTTTTTATCGTTGGAAATTTCCATTTTAGCTGGATCTACTTTTATCTAACTTAGGTCAACACACTAAGCAGATAAACTCTCATATACCTATATCTCTAAAGATAAAACAAAGACCTAGAAATTATGCATTCGGTACACATACTAATATTCATTGTGAACAATAATACATAATGATATACATTTTATTATTAATAATAGGATCCCAAATATCAAGCACTTACTACAAGCCAGGCCATCTGCTATCATTGTCTCATTAAAATCCCAAGAAGCAGATATATTTTACTGATGAGAAAGTGAGGCTTAAAAAAGTTAAATATTAGGCCAGGCATGGTGGCTCATGTCTGTAATCCCAGCACTCTGGGAGGCTAAGGCAGGTGGATTGCTTGAGCTCAGGAGTTTGAGACCAGCCTGAGCAAGAGTGAGATCCCCACTCAACCGTCTCTAAAAACTAGCCTGATGTGTTGGGCACTACTACTCCGGCACCTGAGGCAAAAGAATCACTTGTGCCCAAGAGTTTGAGGTTGCTGTGAGCTATGTAATGCCTTGGCACTCTACCAAGGGCAACAAAATGAGACTCTGTCTCATTAAAAAAAAAACAAAAAACAAGTTAAATAGCCAAAGGTCACAAAGATAACAAGTGACAGCCATACTCTAAACCCAAGCTCTTCTTTTGCTATATGTTAGTGACTACTGACAACACACTGTATTCCTGGAATTATACTACCACAGAAATAAGCAAAACAAGTCAAACTCATCAAATGTCCTAAAGTTGAAAATGGTTTTGTGACTCTGGTGCTGTTTTTTTTAACTCTCTTCATCTAAGCATTATTATAAAGCAACAATGATCCAAACAAAAGCTCACGAGGGAAATAAATGGATATTTCTGTGACTACTTAAAAGTTTTTAACCTTATAAAAAATTAAATAATTTTATTTATTATTAAAAGACAGATATTATTCTATACTTCAACAACTTTCAAGGTAACTGTTAAAATAATTGTATATGGTTACTGCCTACAATTACAGGACGCTTTGTTGTTTCTTTAAATAGCAAAATTTAACCCAAAAGAGACAGAAAACTAGTTTAGGCCACACTCCTAACACCAAGTCACTTATTACTGTCGCAAAACTAGAATGTGCCAATTCCTCTATTAACTAAAAAGCTATTTCCAAAGAAATATGCTAAAGATATTCAAAGCAGCAACAGAATGTTTGAACTTAACTACATATACGCTTTAAAAAGTAAAAGTAAAAAAAGGCTATGAAGAATTTTATACTTGGAGCAGTTTGCGCAGGTCTTCTTGGGAGGAGGTGGTAGGCAGACAGATGAAGAATATCCCGTGATGCACTGTGTGGAGCAGAAAAGCTGAGTGGATCCCGTTTTATGATATGCAGTTTGACCCTTATACAGCATTTTTTTACAGCCAGAACAAAACACCTGAATAGCTACAGCTGGGACTGAAGGAAGCATCGAATTTCGGCCAGGTGATGCAAGAGAAAACTGAAAGGCTGGGGTCAGCTGCTGAGCTATGAGAACAAAACGAGAAGGAAAAAGTTTTAGTATCAACACAAATGCACATACATTCTCCTTTTCTAAGAACAAATTCCCTGAGTCTTGAAACCCAATACTTGTGAGGCAATAAGCACTCCAAAATGGAGGGATTTAATGTGTTTTTTATCATGACCCGTACGAAGAACCACATTTAAGAGCAGCGCCTGTGGCTCAGTGAGTAGGGCACTGGCCCCAAGTGCTGAGGGTGGCGGGTTCAACCCTAGCCCCAGCCAAACTGCAACAAAAAAAATAGCTGGGGCTTGTGGCGGGCATCTGTAG
>NW_003852420.1:21697735-21704654 GCF_000181295.1 Otolemur garnettii | reverse complement strand
CCCGCCAAACAACAACGACGGCTCAAACTGCAACAAAAAAAATAGCTGGGGCTTGTGGCGGGCACCTGTAGACCCAGCTACTTGGGAGGCTGAGGCAAGAGAATTGCTTAAGCCCAAGTGCTGGAGGTTGCTGTGAGCTGTGACGACACGGCACTCTACCAAGGGTGACAAAGTGAGACTCTATCTCTAAAAAGAACCACGTTTAATTCTATAACCCAGTTCTTACATAAATATATTTTTGTGTACATGTGTATAACTTAATAAATGGAACAGAGATTTCATGAAGCAATACATTTCCTTACTACATGTATCACACTCTGATATTCTGTTTCATTTTTTTAAATGCTGGTGAGGACTAGCAGCTACCCACAGCTCGAAAAATTTAACTCTAGGTTCGGTGTCCATAGCTCAGTGGGTAGGGTGCTGGCCACATACACCAGGGCTGGCGGGGTCTAACCCGGCCCGGGCCTGCTAAAAATCAACAATCTGCAACAACAACAAAAAAAAACAGCTGGGTGTTGTGGTGGACACTTTTAGTCCCAGCTACTTGGGAGGCTGAGAATCCCTTAAGCCCAAGAGTTGGAGGTTACTGTTAGCTGTGACGCCATGGCACTCTGATGAGGGTGAGACAGTGAGACTCTGTCTCAAAAAAGAAGAAAAATTTAACTCTAAAGGAAAGGAAAGGCATGCATGAAGAGGTACTTTCCCTCAATTTTATTAGTCACAATAAACAAATATTAATTATAATTAACTTACTATACTTCTATTTCTTACCAAGAGGACTGTCACTAACTGAAAATACAGCACTAATTTTCAGTTCACTTTCTTGGTTTTTTGGCTGCTGGGCATGTCCATACTCCTTTCAAAAAAGAGAGGAGAAAAGAGAAATGAATATACAATGTATCTAAGTAAACTAGAAATTCAAACAAAAAATGAATTCTACTGTATTCATGTGTTATACTCTATCATAATCATCTTCACAAATATCTCAAGAGTCAAAATTTGCAAGTTATTAGAGGAGATTTAATCTTTACAAACACAATCTTTCAGAACTGGAGAATCTTTCATAACAGTTATATCTTCTTTTCAAATGTAACCTTGATGTATGGGTGTAATACATGGCTGTTCTAACACTGAGCACTCCGTGTTTTTTAGTCTATTTTAAAAGAAAGCAATAAGTAAAATTAAATCTGAATGATTTAGAGTTTGGATCTAAATTAATAATTTTAGCAAAAGATTTACAAGCTATTATATCTGCTAATGCCAGAAAAGATACAAGAGTTTCAAAGCAATTACTCATTATACATACAATCATTATAGCACAATTCATATTTACCCTTATTATTTTAAATGTTTTAAAATAAAATATAAAACAAATTTTTTAAAATACAAATACCTATCTTGAAAAGACTGTCCTTTATTCTAAGATCACATCCACCTTATTTTTTTTTAAGTCTTACTTCTTTTGAAACAATAGTGATAAGATTAAAAAAGAAAAGAAAACCAAAAAAAGCAAAAAAAATTTTTAACTAATGCTAACAGGGTGGCACCTGTAGCTCAGTGGGTAGAGCACCAGCCACATATACCAAGGCTGGCAGGTTTGAACGCAGCCCAGGCCAGCTAAAACAAAGACAACTGCAACAACAACAACAACAAAATACCTGGGCATTGTGGCGGTTGTCTGTAGTCCCAGCTACTTGGGAGGCTGAGGCAAGAGAATCGCTTAAGCCCAAGAGTTTGAGGTTGCTGTGAGCTGTGACGACATTATACCCAGGGCAACAGCTTAAGACTCTGTTACAAAAAAATGCTAGCTCTTATCAACCCATGAATGGATCAATAAATTACAGTATATGTACACCATGGAATATTATGCAGCCTTAAAGAAAGATGGAGACTTTACCTCTTACATGGATGGAGCTGGAACATACTCTTAACAAGAATGGAAGAAAAAGTATCCACTGTACTCAGTCTTACTATGAAACCAATTTATAGCTTTCATATGAAAACTATAACCCAATTATAGCCAGAATGGAAGAAAAAGTATCCAATGTACTCAGTCTTACTATGAAACCAATTTATAGCTTTCATATGAAAGCTATAACCCAATTATAGCCCAAGAAGAAGGGGAAAGGGGAGAGGGAGGGGAAGGGAGGGGGGAGGATGGGGAGAGGGAGAGTAATTGGTGGGACCATACCCATGAAATTTACATGTGAAATTTACTAGGTGTAGAATATTAATGTCTTAACACAGTAACTAAGAAAATGCCGTGAAGGCTATGTTAACCAGTTTGATGAAGTCATTTCAAATTGTATATAAAACCAACACATTGTACCCCATGATTGCATTAATGTACACAGCTATGATTTAATTAAAAAAATAATAAATTTTAAAAAATGCTAGCATTGCATCAGGTGGGCCCAGGCTCCATGTAACCTGATTTCTCAGGCTGTGCTGCCAGCAAGTAATAAGCACAGGAGAACCAGAGGGTACTAAGCGCTACACTGAATCTCTTGGTATGCCTGGAAGTTCTCCTTCATTATCTCATGAAGAAGAGCCTCTGTGCCTTTCAAAGCCACCTCATCACCTTCAGGAATTCCTATAAGAGATATCATCATACTACAAACAATGAAAAGGGTTCCAACCCAGACTTGACTCTGTTGCAGACCCCTGGATCACTGCTGATCTGAAGAGACCCTAAATGTCCCCTTCTATTGATACAGAGATCCCTCATTCCAGCCTGGACAAGGGAGCCCAGTTTTCTGGGTCTGGGCAATTTCATGAAGAAAATACACTAACATTTTCAAGCTAAAAGAATTGAATTTATTTCTGAATATCTTAATACAGCAGTTCTCAACCTATGGGCCATGACCCCTTTGGACTATATTAAAGGTTCACGACATCAGGATTGTTGAGAACCACTGTCCTAATAGATGGTGAGCCTTGTGGGGACAGGGACTCAATCATCTTCACCTTTGTATTTGCCACTGTTATCATGTGTTTTATATTTTAAGGATGTTTAATATGTTTGTTAATTATCAAAAGTTCCATGAAAACTTTAAAACTATATTGTTCAGGGGGGTGGTTGCTGCATTAATTTTGCATTGTTCTATAATTGTACATATTTCACTAATTTCTTATGTGAACTATGTTGTATCAAAGAATTCTCTTGTGATAGGGTCCTTTGGTGAATATTTCATGTAAAAGCAATTCCCCTAAATTGTATAATGTATTGTTTTGTAAATCACTTTTCCTTTTACTGTGGTATGAAAATGAAGTTTTGAGATTATCAGAAGTAGAACAGATCCTATCTGTGAAATTCTTGATGCACCACTAGAAATGGAAAATTAAGTAAAATAAGTTACTTAGAACTTTAAATTTTAAACCACACAACACACTCTATGAAACACTAAGCTAGGCTACTGGCCTGGCCCACAATGATATTTCTCATGTTTTCATAGGTCATGCAATTGCCCCATCATTAGTAGGACATACACAACAATACTGGGAGCAGTAATGGGCCAGACAGACCAGAATTATTGCATACCCTTCGCAGATGCTGGTGTTAGTAGCACAGTTAATATAGTTTATGATCCAGTAGTCACATAAATTTTACGTATGTGTGGCAACACACACATACAAATTGTATCTACTACAAAGGAATTTCATTGTCACCACATTGTAAATGACCAGAGAGTGACATTATACCATAAACAAAAACAGTTGTATCAGAGGAACCTTTGACACCCTAAGTTCTTTAAGAGTGCTTTTCGGCTCTGCGCCTATAGCTCAACCGGCTAAGGCGCCAGCCACGTACACCTAAGGTGGCGGGTTCGAATCCCCAGCCCGGACCCGCCAAAACAACAATGACGGCTGCAACCAAAAAATAGCCGGGCGTTGTGGCGGGCGCCTGTGGTCCCAGCTACTTGGGAGGCGGAGGCAGGAGACTCGCTTGAGCCCAGGAGTTGGAGGTTGCTGTGAGCTGTAATGCCACGGCACTCTACCCAGGGGGACAGCTTGAGGCTCTGTCTCAAAAAAAAAAAAAAAAAGAGTGCTTTTCAAAAAACAGTTATATCTATATCAGGGTGTATTTTTTAACAACGTGAAAAATAAGCAAAATTCAGAAAGTAGATTATTAATACCTTATTACAATTTCCAGACCTAAAAAGAAAAAATATATATATCCAGAACTAGTGTTAGAACTTGCTTTGAATTTAGTTTTGACTCTAGGCCTGTGGTTGCCATGGTGGTAAAAATTCATAAGCACGAATACTTTAGAAAAGACAATAAAACATAGTTTAAAATGGAGAAAGATCACTCTACTAAAGAATAACCTCAAATTACATGAAGTAGTAATTTCCTGTACAAAAAATTCCCTGAAGGAGTTTTATAGCATATGCAGATTAAGTTAATAAACTTTTCCACTACAAATGTGTGCAAATATTATTATACCACACTATTTTCTCTTTATAAAATTTATGTTCTTTGAGTTCATGTTTATTTACATGTTTATAATCAATGTCATGATAGCCATCATTTCAGAAATAGGAAATAGGGAGGTAGAAGGTAATAATAGGTATTAGAAATAGGCTTTAAATGCTGTGTTTTATGTTACATGTTGAATAAGGTAACAAAATGATTATTTTTACTAAATACTGGATCTGTCAGCTTTTTAAACAGAGAAATATTCAGAACGCTTTTGTGTTTTTCATAGTTCTTGCAAAACAAACAAAACCAAAAACTATAAGTTTGTGAGAACTTCGTGAACATTTATATACAAAGTCTTGCTGCTCTTCGTTCAGCCTTTTAATTGTAATGTCATGGTAACAGAAAGCATCATACCCAATTCTGCATGGATAAATAAGTGCATTCAATAAGGAAGATTTAACAGAGTCATTCCAACACCGCAGTTAAACATTTTCTGCATAACAGGCCACGAAATTGGTATTCATTTTACCAATATGTTGTTGGTATTAGAACAAATAAAAGTGCGTCTCAACCTAATTTAAACTGAATATTCAGTGGCCTGATAGCAAAGTTTCCTCATATTTTATCTAACTAAAAGCAAGTTAAGTAGAATTTCTAAACCTATTCATGGACATTAATTGAAAAGATCAAGTGTAAACATTATTCATTTGTATTTCATCATTCAATAAATTATTTTCCTCTGTTTTATTATTCTCAAGAACAATGCTAGCTCTTATCATTAGTTTCATAACTGTGGCATTTAATAAATATTTGTTCTAAGTCTATTTAATCCAAAGCAAACATTATCAAAAATTGTATTTAAATAATTTTTTATTAATATTTGCAAAAAGAAGTTGAAAATACAATGCTTACCTTTAAATTACCAAAATGAAAGCTTAAGACTCAATAAAAAATTACCTTGACTTATCAACTCAATTTTTAACATTTTTCTTTTTTTTTAAGACAGTTTCACTCTGTCCCCCTAGGTAGAATGCCAGGGCATCATAGCTCACAGCAACTTCAAACTCTTTAACTTCAAGCGATCCTCTTGCCCCAGTTCTTCATTTTTAGTAGAGATAGGGTCTCGCTCTTGCTCAGGCTGGTCCTGAACTCATGAGTTTAAGCAATCCACCTGCCTCAGCCTCCCAGAGTCCTAGGATTACAGGTGTCAGCCACTGCGCCAGCTCAAATATTTTTTCTAATATTCCTGTTATATATCCCTGATCAGTTTCTTTTACTTCAGAAGGTAACCATTCTAAACCTTCACAGCTTACAAGTTCTAAGCCCACATTTCTGCTCACTGATGTTTCAACTTCACCAAGTAAAAGAAAATAACTAAGAATTCCAGCATGCTGATTTTCTCTCTCCATCTTACCCACAAATTGATCAGCAAACTCCTCCTATCTTACAGAAAAGGCAACCTTTTCAGTCACAGCTGAAACAGTGCTTGTGTTCTAGAACCCTTTCCCTGTCCCTCCTTTTAGCACTCCATCCCCTACCTCTCTATACCTTCAGCCTCTCTTCACCTGTGTATTGGTCTCTTCTCAGCTTATGGCAAATCTGTTCCCTTAAGAACTCCTTACAAGGCGGCACCCATAGCTCTGTGGGTAGGGTGCTGGCCACATACACCAGGCTGGTGGGTTTGAACCCGGCCCAGGCCAGCTAAACAATAACAAATGCAACAAAAAAATAGCCGGGTGTTGTGGTAGGTGCCTGTAGTCCCAGCTACTCGGGAGGCTGAGGCAAGAGAATCACTTAAGCCCAAGAACTACTGCCTCTCTGCTCTCTCCCTTTACAACCAAACTTAGAGGAAAGGCACATGCTTCATTCTTTCACTACTTCCTTACTTTGGTCCTCTCCTGAACCCAATGCAATCAGGCTAATATTTCCACGCAAACAGTTTTAAGAGGGGTGAGGAACCTGCAACTTTGAGGCCACATATGGCCTTTTGGATCCCTGAGTAAGAACTTTTGACTGAATCCAAATTTTACCGAACAAATCCTTTTAATAAAGGAGTTTGTTCTGTGAAGTTTGGATTCAGTCGAGGGGCCACACTTGGGGATCTGGAGGGCAGCATGTGGCATCTATCTTAATTGACTTTACACATACCATATATCTATGACACTGCCAATGTCTTCTTGGTTCTGTTAATTCTATTTATTTCTTCTTCTTAGTAACTGCGATCAACTGAATGTGTCTCCCCAAAATTCCTATGTTGAAACCCTAATTCCTAAAGTATTTGGAGGTGGGGCTTTGGGCAGATAATTAAGGCATACAGGTAAAGCCCTCGTGAATGGCACTAGTGTCTTATAAGAAGAAGCCAGAGAGCTTGTAAGGCTACAATAAGAAGTTGACTGTCGGCTCGGTGCCTATAGCTCAACCGGCTAAGGCGCCAGCCACATACACCTAAGGTGGCGGGTTTGAATCCCCAGCCCGGACCCGCCAAACAACAATG
>NW_003852420.1:21685292-21695999 GCF_000181295.1 Otolemur garnettii | reverse complement strand
AGGGCAACATAGTGAGACTCTGTCTCAAAAAAAAAAAAGGGTGAGACCCCCATCTCTACTAGTAAAGTAAAAAAATCAGCTAGGTGTCATGGTACATACTGTAGAGATCAGCTACTCAGAGCCTGAGGCAGAAGGATTGCTTAAACCTAGGAGTCTGAGGTTACAGTGAGCTATGATGCCACTTCACTCTACCAGGGCAACAGAGCAAGACTGTCTCAAAAAAAAAAAAAATCTGGCTCGGCGCCTGTAGCTCAGTGAGTAGGGCGCCAGCCACATATAACCAGGGGAGGTAGGTTCAAACCTGGCCAGGGCCTGCCAAACAACAATTAACAACTACAACAAAAAGATAGCCAGGCATTGTGACTGGTGCCTGTAGTTCCAGCTACTTGGGAGGGTGAGGCAAGAGAATCACTTAAGCCCAAGAGTTTGAGGTTGCTGTGAGCTGTGACACAATGACACTCTACCAAGGGCAACATAGTGAGATTCTGTCTCAAAAACAAAAAAAATCTATCCTCTTCTCCCACTTTATTATTGAAATACTCAACTGTATTCAACTATACTCAGCTCACATTTTCCTGCCCTTCCATGACTTGGCACATGCTGTTTTCTCTGTCTAAAACTTGTAATCATTTGTTATAACTCAATTGCTACTTGCCCTGTGAATCCTTTCTTTCCTTTCTAGACAGATTTAGGG
The DNA here is from genome assembly GCF_000181295.1 of Otolemur garnettii. Lineage (NCBI taxonomy): Eukaryota > Metazoa > Chordata > Mammalia > Primates > Galagidae > Otolemur > Otolemur garnettii. The sequence continues at coordinate 21,695,305 of NW_003852420.1, read as the reverse complement.
CTCCTTCCCCTAGGTTCCCAATGCACCTTACACAATTTTTGTTTTTTGGGCAGTAACATAATACTATGATTCTGTATCTGCATAGAGGTGGCAGAAAGCAATAGAAAGAATACTAATTTAAAGCCAGTTAAAACTAAGTTCCTGGCCAGATGTGGTGGCTCATGACTGTAATTTCAATACTCTAGAAGGCTCAGACAGGAGTATCACTTAATCTCAGGAGTTTAAGACCACCCTGAGCAAGAGTGAGACCCCGTCTCTACTAAAAACAGAAAAAAATTAGCTGAGCATTGTGGCAGGTGCCTGTAGTTTCAACTACTTGGGAGGCTGAGGCAGGAAGATCACTTGAGCACAGGAGTTTGAGGTTACTATGAGCTACGCTAATACCACAGCATCTAGCCTAGGCAACAGTTGTATTCCGTTAAAACAAACAAACCAAAAAAAAAAACAAAAAAACAGGTCGGGTACAGTGGCTCACGCCTGTAATCCCAGCACTTTGTGGGGCCAAGATGGGCAGATTGCTGAGCCAAGGAGTTCAAGACCAACCTGAGCAAGAGCAAGACCTCATCTCTAAAAAACGAAATAGCCAGGCATTGTGGTGGGCGCCTGTAGTCCCAGCTCCTTGGGAGGCTGAGACCACAGAATCTCTTGAGCCCAGGAGTTTGAGGTTGCTGTGAGCTTTGAAACAACGGCACTCTACCCAGGCCAACATAGTGAAACTCTATCTCAAAAAAAAAAAAAATCTAAATTCCTATTCCAGTTCTGATGATCTTTTGAGTTTGAATAAACTACTTAACTTCTGCTTGCCTTTGTCCCCTCATTTGTAAAAGAGGGTAAGGAGGCCCAACGCCTATAGCTCAGCAGCTAGGGTGCCAGCCACATACACCAGAGCTGACAGGTTCAAATCCAGCCCAGGCCTGCCAAACAGTGACAATTACAACCAAAAAATAGCTGACATTGTGGTGGGTGCCTGTAGTCCCAGCTACGTGGAAGGAGGAGGCAAGAGAATCGCTTAAGCCCAAGAGTTTGAGGTTGCTGTGAGCTGTGACACCACAGTACTCTACCCAAGGTGACATAGTGAGACTCTGTCTCAAAAAAAAAAAGGGTAAGGATACTCCCCTTCTACGGCTCTAGAGTTTGAATGAGTATGCATAAGACGTGCTTAGCACGGCTTCTGACAAGGCACAGTCACTCAGTAAATACTACCTCTCTCATTCCCATAACTTTTCCTCTCCGTTACACAATCAATTGCCTTGAGAGCAGAGGCACCATCTTTGATTTTTGTAGTTCCTCTGAAAGCAAAGTAACTAATACAGTTTACCATCCTATTTAAGGGTTTGAGCTCTTGAACAAAGAGCTGCTGGGGTACAAATCCTGGCTCAATCATCTACTAGTTGCATGGCTTTTAACAAATTACTATCTGTGTCTCTGCTTCATCATGTGTAAGATGGGAAGAGAAACAGCACTTAGGATTGTGAGCACCAAACATAAACTACTTAAACTTAAACAGTGTTTAAGTGTTATAGATTATAGTGGGCAGGAATAAAAACTCATTGAGTAAATGGACAAGAGCTTAACTACAAACAACTTTAATATCCAGAATAGACTCTTACATACAGCGTATCAGAAAATATTGAACTTTTGTTGTTGTTGTTGAGACAGAGTCTCACTGTCATCCTGGGTAGAGTGCCATGGCACTGCAGCTCACAGTAACCTTAAACTCCTGAGCTCAAGTGATCCTCTTGCCTCAGCCTCCTGAGTAGCTGGGACTACAGGGGCCTGCCACAACACTCGGCTAGTTTTTAAAGAGGGGTCTTGCACTTGCTTAGCTGATCTCAAACTCCCAAGCTCAGACAATGACCCATCTTGGCCTCCCAGAGTGCTAGGATAGGCATGAGCCACCACGCCCAGCCATGAACATTTTTGAGCTCATCTATTTGCCAATATTCAGATGAGATTTCATCAATGCAACATGGAAAACAACATACATAATTTGTTCAATTGGCCTTTCTATCATACTCCGCACCCTTAATCATGAAAAAATATAGCCTATGCACATAGAAGCATTAATATAAACCAATGCGAACTAAGGAGGTCCCTATCCATGCCAATTTATAATCTAACCTGTTAAGGAGATAAACATTATCACGATTTTTATATACAGAAAGAACAATTAACTTACAGCACAATACATGTATATTTGTTAAGTTTATATATTTCAGACAAGGTTTAGTGAATGAAATACTGGTCTGGAATAAGAACAAGGTGGTTTGTCCCTGTTTCACCATGGGACACTAGAGAAGTCACTTATTCATGACTTCTGGGAAGTCATCTGGGAAACAGGCTCTTTCATTCCAGTTACTGAACTGGTACTTTGTGCCAGTCACCATGGTAGGAATTGGGGATTCAGGCCAAATAAGACCAATAATCTCTGGCTTTAAAGAAACTGCTGTCTAGCATATGAAAGTGGGATTGTGGGTGAATGGCACCATTAGTATGAGCTGTATGAAAACAACTTCACAGACACTGTAATAAAAGTGAATGTACCATATAATAGAAAAAAAGAGAATGGCTAATTCTATTTCTGAGTGACAGCATTTGAGCTCTATCTTCAAAGAGGGGGGGAAAATTGTCAGCCTACTTTATTTCTTCTTCCACAGGGAGCAAAGGCAAGGAAATGAAATCCAAGAGAAGATGACTTTGAGTGAACTTCAAATAGTTCACAACAGTAGAGATTACAAAAGATAGAATGAGGGATGACACTGAAGGGGGAAACAAAAGCCTACGCACAATAGCTGGATGTCACGCTAAAAAATGTATGCTTGATTTAACAAGAGGAGACAGGGTCTTTAAGAGGAGTAAGATCATCAGACCTATAGAGTGCAATGGCATCACACTGCCGTGTTTGGAAAGGGCATGTGACTACGGGAAGGAGACTGAGCAGGGAACCATTTATTATAAAAGTCCAGATGAGAAATAATGACATAGGGATAAAAATAAAAGGAAAGTTACAAAAAAAATTTAAAAGGTAGAATCTATAGAACCTGGCAAACGAATGGTTACTTTTGGCAGAGAAAGAGGAAGAATTTACTGTCTGGAGGGAAAATAAGTGTCATGGATGCCACCATTCCCTGGCCACATCCTATAGTTACTATCTTAGAACCCTTCTCACCCCAGCACTCTAGGAAGGCACAGAGTTCAAGAGTGACACAAAATCTATCGGACATCCCTGTGCTGGAGTCATACTGCCATGAGGGGGTATAAAACATAATTTTTAAAAATGATTTTAATTGTATTTATTATATGTATGTTACTATTTATTATAGCTATCATTTTTAAATATTGTTGCTTTGCTTATACAATAAAGTCAATGATTATGAAGCAAAGAATTGTCGAAGAAGAAAAAAAGATATTTTTGCCAAAACAATTAACTAGTCTCTCCCCCTTGATTCCTGTACTTTCTAATCTGGATCTCTGAGGTGTAGCCAGAATGATCTTTCCAAACACAAATCTTTCATCTTGCTTTCCCACTTAAAACCCTACAATGGCTCCCCAGTTGCTTTTAGGATAAAGACCAAAATTCAGAATAAGGCCTATTAAGTTCTGAATAATCTGGCTTCAAACTATGTACAGAGCCCGCTCATAGAAACAGGATAGCACAGGATAGAAATTAAAGTTTTTCTTTCATTTTTTGTTACTAATCAGGCCCAGATGAGGTTCAAACTCGCCAGTGCACTAACCACTGAACAACTGTGTCCAGCTTGGAGTATGACTGCCTAGATTTGAATCTAGTCTTTGTCATTTACTACAATCTATGGTAAACTGTTTGATCTTTTTGTGCTTTATTTTCCTCATTGGTAAAATAGGGATAACAATAATGGGGCTTTTCCATTTATTTTTATATGCATATATTCATGGGGTACAAGTGCAATTTTGCTACACTGATATATCGCATTGTAGTGAGGCCTTCACTGCATCCATCACTGGAGAAAAGGTACCACATGGTACCTATCAAGCAACCTCCCATCAGCCACCCCTCACTACCCATCTCTGGGTTTCACTGTCCATCATTCCAACCTTTACTTCCATGTATACACATTATTTAGCTGCCACTTATAAGTAATAGCATACAGTTTTTGTCTTTCTGTGTCTGTTTCACTTAAGATAATGGCCTCCAATTCCATCCATGTTGCTGCAAAAGACATGATTTCATTCTTTTTTATGGGTGAATAGTAGTCCATGTGTATAAATACCACTTTTTTATCTAGTCCTCCACTGATGAACGCCTAGGTTGATTCCATATCTTTGCTATTCCAAACAGTGATGCAATGTAAGCATTCCTGCAGTTTTCTAATAATATGGTTTTGAACATGATGCTTGACATTCTTAAGCACGTGTAAGTATAAATAAGTTAATATTAATAATGTCACATACTACGTATTATGATATTTACTATATATTGAAATATTAATATTTTCTATTACTATTGCCATGATCTTTTCTGTTCCAGGCCTACTGGTCCTGCAGTTCTTCAAAAGAACCATGCATCTTTGCAACTTAGAACTTTCCTATTTGCAATTCCTTCAGTCTAGAACACTTTCCTCCATGACTTATGCCTATCAATTCACTCTTCATAATTCAGCTCACACATCTTTCCCTCAGAAGCCTTTCCTAGCCATCCACAACCCTTCAGCCCCAACCAAACCTAGGTCAGATTCCCCATTTTAGGCTCTTTTTCCAGAGCACCTATCACAGTTTGTAATTATACAGAGGGTGCCAAAAAGATGTATATACATTTTAAGAAAGGAAAAAACTGTATTTAATTTCTATTACTCAAGTCATGTTTGACTTCTGCAATCACAAGAGATGTTCAACATGACTTGTATTCATCTTTTGTTATCATTGGGTATTACAATTTAAATAGTTTCTTCCTTTCCTAAAATGTAGAACAGGCGCAGTGGCTCATGCCTGTAATCCTAGCACTCTGAGAGGCTGAGGCTGGTGCACTGCCTGAGCTCAGCAATTAAGAGACCAGCCTGAGCAAGAGTGAGACCCCATCTCTAAAAAATAGCCAGGCATGGGCGGTGCCTGTGGCTCAAAAGGGTAGGGCTCTGGCCCCATATGCCAGAGGTGGTAGGTTCAAACCAAGCCCCAGACCAAAAAAAAAAAAATAGCCAGGCATTGTGGCGGGCACTTGTAGTCCCAGCGACTCAGGAGACCGAAGCAAGAGAATCATGTGAGCCCAAGAATTTGATGTTGCTGCGAACTATGATACTACAGCACTCTAAGGAGAATGAAAACCTGAGACTGTCTCAAAAAAAAAAAAAAACATACTTTTTTTTGGCACTATCTGTATATATTATTTGATCAATTACTTGTACACTCTCTTTCTCTCCTCTACTAACCTATAAACTCTGTATGGAAAAGGACTAAACTTGACTTTGCTCACTTCTGGATCCCCAGAGCTTGGTACAGAATAGACCATTAATATTTAACTTAAAGGAAGGTACTATCAAATACAAGAGAATTTTTTTCGCGGTGCCAAGTATGGAAAAATAATAACACACATTATCTTCCTTTTACAAAAAGAAATACTACATATGTAGTTACCAAGAGCTTTCATTCAAACAGCAGAAAACCTGATTTACCTACTCAATGGGGGAAGAAATCAGTTTGGGTTGTTTTGACTTATAAACAAGAAAGTAATTAGTATTTTCAATTCACCAAACAGAAAAGGGAATTTAAACAAAATTTTAGATCAAATTGAAATGCTTACTTGAGCATTGTCAGGTTCTTCTTTAATTTTGTCCAGTAGCCCCTGCTGTGGTGCCATTGCTTTGTCTTGTTCACCATCCAAAGGTTCTTTCATTCTAATTTTTTATGTAAAAGAGTTCGCCAGACTAAAACTAACAGATTTCTTCAGGGTAATCAACAACTGGACACCTAAAACACAACATAAAGAATTGGTACTCAGGTGTATTCTTTTTTCCTTCTTTGTGTTTATCTACATTAAAAGCTTTATGTTGAGGACAAGGCACCAGGGCTCAGCTTTGGAAACCAACTCTATTGGGTTTTTTCCCTCTTTTCCTGAATTTTGCTCCTTTGGTAGGTACCTCCATGTCTGACAAGAGTCTTCCAACAATAGCTCCCACTTTTCTATTATCTTTAGAGACAGGTCTTTTATATATGTTGAATGTAGTTGAAGGAAATTAGACTGGCAGACCAAGACATGGGTGGAAGGTACCAAGCTCTAAGAAGAACGGATCCAAAAAACACAAGTTTCGGACTCCATGAAAATCAGTAGAGGCCCACATCAGCTATTATTTCTCAAGCGGGACACACCAACCTCCCTGCCCTTGACTCTTACTCAACCCTCACTGGAAACTTCCTGAAGGACCCCATTTCTTGGCCTAACGCTGGATCAGAGATCAAGATGCCATCCATGGCAAGTGAACACTAGGTATGCCCTTTCTTAAAGTGTGTCACCTGCAACTTTCAGAGTCTCCGTGGGGGTCAGGCCTCTCCGGGCCCCGCTTCCCAATCGCCTTCCTATAGACAAGAAACTCCACTTGCCTTTAATAGAATCCCTTCCCCTAAAAGTAAACATACTAATCACAACGAATGAGACCTGAAACTTAAATAAGAAAAACTCTGCAAAGTTGTCTTTAACCAGTCAAGCCAGGCACGGAAATGGGCAACTGATTGAAGATGCAGTTCTGAAAAAAGGGGAACTTTTGACCACTTGCCACAGTCACAACCTATGTGCGTCCATCCCCCCTGAGTATGGCTTGCGTTCTGAAATCCTTGTTCCCACCAAGAACTCCCACGTCCGTCACTGAGGAGCTACGTGGTAACGCAGACTGAGAGGGAGGGCACGAGACCCGCAAGCGCCTGTCACCCCCGTCCCCGAGGCGAAATCTGCAGCCCAACCGCACAGCCTGCCTGGCGCCGCCCCCTCCCGCACCGCCTCGTCACGTGGCGCAGCCGCGCCCCGCCCCGCTCGTCCCTCCCGTTGCCACCGCTGTTGCACCTATTTTCTGTTGCCTCCTTGCTCCTGGAGATGCACTGGGCGGGGAACGATTAATAGGACTCAAGGTCCCCGCACCAATACAAGGATTTTTTTCGCATACTGGAATTCCGACGGATCCATCGCAACGCAACACCGAAACAATCGCGCGTGCGCAGGCTTGGACTCCGCCCACCTTTCCCGTCATGCCCCAAAACAGGGTTGTGTGGCCCTTCCCAGCATTCCTCTTTCCTTAGAAATCGTTGGCTTCTTAAAGAGACCAAGGCTAAATTGTGAAATGGTGAAGCAAAGAAAGGGTTTGGAGAAGAACATCAGGAGTGTTGGGAGGGCCTGTAGGTTTGCAGCACCATTCTTTAATGCCCATTCCAGTAAGGTGGCCTGCTGAGAAAACATGGTAATAAATAATACCTGATATTTATTAAGACAAATGCTTGCTAAGCTCTTGACATGCATTATCCTACTTAATCCTCACCACAGCCCAAAGAGGTATACACATTTTTATCTCTGAAGAGATTAATTTATCCAAAATCTAGATTTGGCTTGTATTATTATCATTATTATTATTATTCAACATCCTTGTGAAGCTACGTTCATGATTTGTATGTCTGTTCATTCATTTTGACTGCTGTATAATATTCCCTTTAATGAATATGCTACAATTTAGTCATTTACTATTTGTGAACATTGAGTTGTTTGTAAATTTTGGCATTACAAGTAATGCTGCTGTGAACACTCTTGTCTTTTGTGGTACTAAAGGACAAACAACAAATTTAGTTTAAAGATCTCAGGTGGCTTCATATGTGATTCTAGAATCAGGCAACATTTCCTTCTGTAACAGAGAATCATTATGTTGATTAAAAGTGGCCTGTTTGGGGGAGCACCTGTGGCTCAGCCAGTAGGGTGCCAGCCCCATATACCAAGGGTGGCAGGTTCGAACCCTACCCAGCCAAACTGCAAAAAAAGAAATAGCTGGGCGTTGTGGCAGGCACCTGTAGTCCCAGCTACTCAGGAGGCTAAGGCAAGAGAATCACCTAAGTCCAGGAGTTGGAGGTTGCTGTGAGCTGTGATGTCACAGCACTCTACTGAGGGCGACAAAGTGAGACTCTGTCTCTAAAAATAATATAAATAAATAAATAAAAATGGCCTGTTTCAGGTGGGCAAGATGGCTAACTTCTGTAATCCTAGCATTCTGGGAGGCCAAGGTGGGTGGACTGCTTGAGCTCAGGAGTTCAAGACCAGCCTGAACTAGAGTTAGATCCCATCTCTAAAAATAGCCAGGCATTGTGGCTGGCACCTGTAGTCCCAGCTACTTGAAGGCTGAGGCAAAAGAATCACTTGAGCCCAAGAGTTTGAAGTTGCTGTGAGCTAAGACACTACAGCACTTTACTGAGGTGACAAAATAAGACTCTGTCTAAAAAGGGTCAAGGGGCTGTTTAGGATGTTTGGCATACTGTTCTCTCTCTCTCCCCTGATTTCTAGGGCATACAAATAATAATTTAGTTCCAGTTACCACAGCTGGAGTGATTCTATTTTGATTTTTAGTCTGGTCGGTCAGGACCTAGTTCAGGAGCTTACTCTCAAACAACAGCCTCCTAAAATGTTTATTTAACTGTGGCACATGTGCACACATGTCTGTTGGGTTTACATCCAGCAGTGAATTCATTTGTTAGTATATGTGAAACTTAGGTAGATAATGTCAAACAATTCTAGAAAGCAGCTGTTTCAGTTTATACTCGCCACCAATTAAATATGACTTTATTTATTTATTTATTTACTTACTTATTTGTCACCCTGGGTAGAGTGCCATGGTGTCATAACTCATAGCAACCTCAAACTCTTGCGCTCAAGCAATTCTCTTGTCTCAGCCGCCGCAGTAGCTGGGACTACATACAGGCTCCTGCCACAACGCTGGCTGTTTTTAGAGATGGGGTCTCACTCTTCCTCAGGATAGTCTGGAACCTGTGAGCTTAGGGTAATCTACCTGCCTCCACCTCCCAGAGTACAAGGATTACAGGCATCAGCCACTGCACCTTATTGATTATTTTTTCCCCAGGCAATATGCTTTTAATAGTTACACATTATAAAATACATAATTTTCTACTTTTACATATCCTACCTTATTTATCTATTTTTAAGACAGAGTCTCACTCTGTTGCCCTGGGTAGAGTGCTGTGGCATCATAGCTCAAAGCAACATCAAACTCTTGGGTTCAAGAAATCTTGCCTCAGTCTTCTGAGTGGCTAAGACTACAAGTGTCCACCACAATACCCAGCTAATTTCTTCCATTTTTGGTAGAGGTGGAGGTCCCGCTTTTGCTGAGGCTGGTCTCAAACTTTTGAATTCATGCGATCCACCTGTATCCGCCTCCCAAAGTGCTAGGATTACAGACATGAGCCACGGCACCAAGCCTGTGTGGCTATTTTAGTTACCCAACATCCATGCCAACAATTACTACCATACATCTTTTCAATTATAATCATTCTGGTGGACGTATAATGGTATCTCACTGTGGTATTAATTTGCATCTCCCTGGTTGCTAATGGGGTTAAATTCATTTTCATACATTTGGATATCTGGATATATTCTCTTTAAAGTTCCTGTTTAAGGCTGGGCATGATGGCGCGCATCTGTAATCCCAGAACTCTGGGAGGCCAAGGCAGGTGGATTGCTTGAGTTCAGGAGTTCAAGACCAGCCTGAGCAATAACGAGATCCCCATCTCTACTCAAAGTAGAAAAACTGAGGCAAGGGGATCTCTTGAACCCAAGAACTTGAGGTTGCTATGAGCTATAATGCCACAGCACTCTAGGCAGGGCACCAGAGTGAGACTCTGTCTGAAAAATAAATAAATTAATAAATAGGCAGCAGTGGCTTGGCACCCATAGCTCAGTGAGTAGGGTGCCAGCCACATATACTGAAGCTTGCAAGTTCGAGCCTGCCCAGGTCTGCCAAGCAACAGTGATAACTGCAACCAAAAAAAAAAAAAAATAG
>NW_003852420.1:21678027-21684673 GCF_000181295.1 Otolemur garnettii | reverse complement strand
GCTTTTTTTTTTTGAGAGAGAGAGTTTCACTATGTTGCCCTCAATAGAGTGCTGTGGCATCATAGCTCACAGCAACCTCAAACTCTTGGGCTTCAGGAATTCTCTTGCTTCAGCCTCCTGAGTAGCTAGGACTACAGGCACCTACCACAATGCTGCTATTTTGGGGGTTGCAGTTGTCATTGTTGTTTAGCAGGCCCAGGCCAGACTTGAACTCACCAGCTTTGGTGTAGGTGGCCAGCACCCTACTCACTGAGGCACCCTACAGGCACCAAGCTAAGAGAATTGCTTAAGCCCAAGAGTTTGAGGTTGCTGTGAACTATGACACCGCAGCACTCTACCCAGGGTGACAGCTTGAGACTGTCTCTAAATAAATAAATAAATAAGCAGGTGTCTGGGTTGAACTGCATGAGGTGGTGGTCTCCACAGGAGTTAAAGTTTCTTGTAATCTTTGCTTGTTGGGAGAACTTGAAGAAGGACAAAAGGAGTAGGTGATGGTACAGTTAGCTGGGGCCTTGAAGATGATAAAGCTAAGACACCTACAAGGTGAACAGGCATGATTGTTGGACCACCAAGGACAAATTAGGAAAACAGAATAAATAGCTTGAAAGTAGAATGTGAACTAAATGCCCTGAAGCTCCTCCATCAGTTAGATTTGTAATGAAAATTAATATGAATGGAATAAATAATTCCAGTGGGATGGCAGATGCACATATCATACTAGTGTAAGCAAAATGGCAAAATTCACATAGCGTTAAAGTTATACTTCAAGAGCTAAGACAGCTAATGATGTCCAAAGAAAATATGAAGCTGCCACAGCCATCAGAAGGACAAACATACAACAATTAATTTTAGTGGATCTCAAACTTGTCTTAAATCAACAATGTTTTACTCACATTAATGTCTTAATTAAATATCACAATGCAAAATACCCACACATTAAGTAAAGGTAAACATGACCTGGACATTTATAAGAATATATTTTATATACGTACACCCATTATGTTTTCAAGTAACAGAAGGAAAAATGCAGCACTTTTTTTTTCTCTTGTTAAGGCACTGTCACTTAAACATAAACCTGGAATATACTCAAAATAGAATTCATGTTTACTCCATGAAAGTGTGAAGAGAGATGTCGGATGGCAGTGGAAGCATGCGTGTTTCTGAAAAGTAAAAATCTCAAGAAGGAAAAACAGAAATGGCAAGCTCTATCCATCTTGCTTGGTGAAAGAGCTGTAGTTGAAATTGTTTAAAGTAGCAGGTATAATGAATATTGTCTCAAATTGTGTTAATTTTTGAAGCATTGTGGGTACTGACTACTAGTAATATCAAAAATACGTTCAAGATTGTTTTGATACCTGTATTGATTTATTTAATTTCTTTTTTGAGATTTATTTAATTTCTTTCTCACTATGTCTCCTTCAGTAGAGTGCTGTGGTATCACAGCTCACAGCAACCTCAAACTCTTGGGTTTAAGTGATTCTCTTGCCTCAGCCTCCCAAGTAGCTGGGACTACAGGGACCTGCCACAGTGCCCAGCTTTTTTTGTTGTTGCAGTTGTTTAGCTGGCCCAGGCCAGGGTTGAACCCACCACCTTCGGATTCCAGTGGTGTGGCTGGCACCATAACCACTGTGCTACAGGCACAAGCTGATGATACCTGTATTTATAATAAAATGTTGGGGGACATTGATGAGTTTCTGTTAAAAGCTGTTTCTGTGTGTTATATGCGACAGACATGGTAAATATTTGTTTACAGGCTTTGTGTAATAAACCATGCGTTTAAGTTTAAGAGAAGTCAGCAAAAAGGAAGTAGATGTATGGATATGTGATTTTTGAGATTAAAGTTAGTCTTAAAATGCAAATAAAATGTGGAACATAAAAATAAATAAATAAAGTGCCTGTTAAAGTCTCTTACTCATTTTTGTATTGGATTGTCTGTCATTTTTTTGTAGTACATATATATTTTAGATATGAGTCCTGCTATGTATGGTTTGTACACGTGTGTTCCTTCAAAATTAATATATTGGAACTTAAACTCAAAGGTGATGGTAGGAGAAGTCAGGCATTTGGGGGATGATCAGGCCACAAGGACTCCACACTCATTGTGTTGGTCCATTTTGTGTTGCTATAAAGGAATACCTGAGACTGGGTAGTGTACAAAGAAAAGAAGTTTGCTTGGCTCATGGTTCTGCAGGCTATACAAGAGGCATCATACCAGCATCTTCTTCATCTTCCTTTGTTTGTTTTGGGGTGTTTTTGTTGTGGTTGTTGTTTTGTTGGTTTTTCAAGACAGAGACTCATTCTGTCATCTAGGCTAGAGTGCCCTGGGATCAGCCTAGCTCACAGCAACCTCAAACTTCTAGGTTCAAAAGATCTTCCACAATGCCCAGCAAATTTTTTCCTATTTTTAGTAGAAACAGGGTCTCACTCTTGCACAGGCTGGTCTTGAATTCTTGAGCTCAAGGGATCCTTCCACCCCCACCTCTCAGAGTGTTTAGGATTATAAGCCTGAGCCACTCCATCCGACTGGCCAAGTGAAAGCATTTTAGATCCTCCAGGTTACTAGACTAAGGTGACCAGGTTTTAGCATTGGTAAAGCAGGACACCATTGGGGGGGATGGTTCTTAATTAAAAATTTGGTCTATATGGAGCAACAAAAATTTTCATACAATGCAAAAATAGTATTATAACATATATATTTTTTAATTTCAACATAAGTACAATTTACAAATATAATACATTTTAAAAAATTATGTACAGGGTGGAGCCTGTGGCTCAAAGGAGTAGAGCCCTGGTCCACCTGGGTGACCTTGCCCAGGAGAGGAGTAGGGAGTTTACATTAGCCTTTTCATTTCCAAATGAAGTTACATTAACCTCTTCATTCCCAAATGGAGTTACCATTAACCTTTTCAGCAGCCAAAACCATATATTCCCTTCCCGTTGTCCCGCCATTCCCTAGCTTGTCGTGCATTCTTTCCAAAAATCGGGACTTTTTTAAAACGGCCTGGGATGCAGGACAAATTGTTAAAAATCGATACTGTCCTGCCAAAGGTGGGACGTCTGGTCACCTTATACTAGACAATTGCAGCATCTATTGCTACGTAACAAGAGGTGCTTTGTTATGCAGCAATTGATAATTGTTACAGAATTGATATCTAGAAATAGCATACTGCCATAACCAAAATTTAAAACATGTAGCATTGACACTGGGATCAGGCAGCAGGCAGAGTTTGGAAAAACCACAAGGAGACTCATTAGTGGAGGTTAGAAGGGCAGTGAGGAAAACCGTTACTGGAGCCTGAAGAAAGACTAAACCTGTGTTATACAGAAGCGAAATGCTTGGTAGCACTGTCACTTACAATGATTTAGAAGTTGGAAAACATACCTCACAACCTTGTAGATCTGGCTTCCATGCAGAATATTTAAAGTGTTTATTGATTTCTTTCAACCATGTATGATGTGCTGTGTGGGTCACACAAAACTTTTGAGACATACTGTGTTATGGTCCATTATTTCACTTCAAAGAATCACAGTTAACAGCATCCTTTCTTGATTCATCGTGCAAGTTTCAACATGCTCAGCTTATTGGTGTTGCTGAAAGAGCTTCATTTCTTTCTCTCCGTGTGGATTTTACATTTATTTATTTGTGTATGTCTCAAAACTATAGCAACGACCCTCATATTAGTAAAGGGAAATAAGCTAAAGAAGATGGCTTCATAAGAAAGATCAAATTTAGGACATTGCAGGTAAAAATGTTGCTTAAATGTTAAGATCAAATTAAGAGTGAGCTGTGGGGCCCAGTGCCTGTAGCACAGTGGTTAGGGCACCAGCTACTAGCACTGATGGTGGCGGGTTTGAGCCCGGCCCAGGCCAGCTAAACAACAATGAACAACTGCAACAAAAAAATAGCCAGGCATTGTGCCAGGCGCCTGTAGATCCAGCTACTTGGAAGGCTAAGGCAAGAGAATTGCTTAAGCCGAAGAGTTTGAGGTTGCTGTGAGCTGTGATGCCACAGCACTCTACCCAGGCCAACGTAGGGAGACTGTCTCAAAAAAAAAAAAAAAAAGAGTGGAGTGTAAAACCTCATAAAGAGTTAGGCAGTGTCTCATAAGCCATCTCATCTAGACAAAAAGGCCTCCAGGAAATATAAGGACATCGTGCCACAGCAATCTGACACATCCAAAGTTGAGGAGCTTCTGTCTCAGAAAGAAGTGTGAATATGGTTGGGAGAGCAGATAAATCCCAGTAAGATTCGTAAAGCACCCGTAGATTTTTTTAAGAGAAGTATATTGGCAAAACCCAAACCAAAGATGATGAGGGGCACAAACAGTTTGAATAAAAAAAATCCCTTGGGGCCCCAACTTTTTATGGCAGAAAGAAGTTGAATAATCAACTCAGCTGTAAATATGGATCATATCTTATGGAAAAGATTTTCTCAGAGAGTGAAACCAAGAATCTAGAAGACAGAAGCAAAAGTCTCTGAAAAAATGGATTAATGAAACTATTCCCAGAAAACAAAACAAGATAGAAGATTCCTAGATTTCAGTTTCTATCATAATTGTAGAAAAGAAGCCCCAAGCTAATCTAATTTCTCTTTCTCATGCCTAGAATCATATAAACCTCTTTTCTTTATCCTTGTTTCATTTAGAATTTCTTTTTGTTTTCTTCTGTAGCTTACCTTAATGAAACATTTTATATACCATAGTACAAAATGAAAAGCCAGAAATTCACATTAGTACAGTATCAACTGACCTCCTGACTTTCTTCCGATTTCATCACTTTCTACAGTAATGTCCTTTTTCATTCCAGGATCCAGTCTAAGATCTCACACTGCCTTTAGATATCTGGACTCCTTCATCTCCTCCAGTCCGTGACAGTTGTCTTTTCCTGTCTTTCACGATCTTCACACTTTTGAAGAATCCTGGTCAGTTATTTTGTAGCGTAGCCCTCCAGGGTTTTCTAATGATCAGATTAAGGTTATGAATTCTTCTCAAGAATATCACAAAAGGGCTTTCTTTCCAACTTGGGCACTGCAGAATGGCTCCCGCAAAGAAGGGTGGCGAGAAGAAGGGCCGGTCTGCCATCAATGCAGTGGTGACTCGAGAATACACTATCGATATTGATAAGCGCATCCGTGGAGTGGGCTTCAGGAAGCGTGCGCCTCGGGCACTCAAAGAGATCCGGAAATTTGCCATGAAAGAGATGGGGACTCCAGATGTGCGCATTGATACCAGGCTCAACAAAGCTGCCGGGCCCAAAGCCATAAGGAATGTCCCATACCGTATCCGGGTGCGGTTATCTAGAAAACGCAATGAAGATGAAGATTCACCAAACAAGCTCTATACTTTGCTTACCTATGTACCTGTTACCACTTTCAAAAATCTACAGACAGTCAGCGTGGATGAGAACTAACTGGCGATTGTCAGACACATCAAATAAAATTACAAAATCACACACAAAAAAGAATATCACAACAGCGTATAATATATGCCCTTGTCAGACCACCCTGTCAGGGTGTATGATACAACTTACTGCCTGTGATGTTAATCTTGATTACTTGGTCAGATGGTGCTTAGTAGGATCCTCCAATGTGAAAGTATTATTTTTCTCCTTATAATTAACTGATACCTTGAGGGGAAACTTTTGAACTATGCGAACATCCCGTTTCTCCTCAACCCTCCCTTGTTGAATTTAGCATCCCCTGGTGGATCTCACCTTGAGTAATTATTACTGTGCTGTTCTAATGGTCATCTTCTGTTTCCCTCATTTCGTCTTTACTATAATCAAAATCCTTTTGTAAAGATGAACTGTCCTTTCCCCACGTTTGTTTATTTGTATTCCATTATTTATTTTTCTCAGTAGGGATTCAGGTATTTACTGTTCTATTGCTTATTATCTTATGCTTGTGTTACTTATTTTCTGTCTCAAATTATTCCAGCTTTGACCACGGGGAGAGTTTTCAGGTTACTTCCTGGACCCTTTCCACATGCCCACATCCTTTTTTGAGTATTTTCTTATTTTCTGGCATCAGAAGATGCTCTAGGTTCGTGTGTTTTCCCACCTCAGCCCCGGTGTCAACCACTTCTCCAAGGACCCTTCCTTTCTTTTGGGGGAATGGTATTTAAACTATGTTCTGGGTACATGTGTTTCTACTGGGGTGTCATGGCTTCTCAGCCTCACAGACGATAGCAGTGTACACATACACATACCCATGCATACACAAAAACCTATATTTCTGTATTTATCTGTATATTTAAGAAAAAACAAAAGTTCATCCCAATACCTCCACTTCTAGTCTGACAGGGTTCATTCCTATTTGTCCTTTATTTGTAACTTCTTTCTCTGATAGTGAGAAAGCTAGCTCTCTTGGACAGAATAGTTTCTTATTTGTTCAGTCCTGGTAGACACATAAAGTAATTTCAGGATTTCTAACCTTTATACCTGTAAGAAACAAATTTACTAAGTAGAGTATACTGTAGTTCTTTTTGTCTTTAACCTTCTAGTATTCAGTCAAAATATTATTTTCTAGGCTCGGCGCCTGTGGCTCAAGTGGCTAAGGCACCAGCCACATACACCTAAGGTGGTGGGTTTGAATCCAGCCCAGACCTGCCAAACAACAATAATGGCTGCAACCAAAAAATAGCCGGGC
>NW_003852420.1:21675076-21677749 GCF_000181295.1 Otolemur garnettii | reverse complement strand
CACCACAATGCCCGGCTATTTTTTGGTTGCAGCCGTCATTGTTGTTTGGCAGGCCCGGGCTGGATTCGAACCCGCCACCTTCAGTGTATGTGGCTGGCACCTTAGCCACTTGAGCCACAGGTGCCGAGCCTGTTCAAGTCATTCTTTACCACTAAAAGGGTTTAGGCCAGGTCATTTTATGCCACCAACTGAATCTGAAAATCTTTCTATTTTTGGAGCCTTTTGGATTTCGGGGTTGTTAAGCAAGAGATTATAGGCCTGTAAATTTAAGTTTTAACTTTTCCTACTTTCTTGTGAAGTTTTTGTCGATAATGGTAAGAATCCGGGACAAGATTTTTGTTAACACGCACTTTATGGCACCCCTTTCCTGTGAATTTGGGAGCACTTGAGTCTGCACATGTGGCCTAAACAAGATGGAAATGTACTTCTCCCTTACATGGACATTCACATCATGTTGGTTTGCAGGTCCATAGGCATGGGAAAAGTACATAGATCATAAGTGTACAGCTCCATGAATTATTACAAAAGGAATCTAGTTGTTTAATAACCAGATCAAGATATAGGACATTATGAGCCCTCCAGAGTCCCTACTTTTGGAGAAAGGAACTTTGGATTCACTCCTCCACGAATGCTAAATTTTCAATTTGGAAGATAAATTATCTTCTGATAACCAGACGAAAGGGTGGACTTGAGGGGAAAATTGAGGTGACGTTGGTGTCAACATGAAAGTTACACAACCCATAGCAAGACCAGATAGGAGGCTGGGCACAGTGGCTCACACCTGTAATCCTCGCACCCTGGGAGGCCAAGGTGGGTGGATGGCTTGAGCGCAAGAATTCAAAATGAGCCAGAGCAAGAACAAGACCTCATCTCTACTAAAAATAGAAAAAAAAACTAGCCATCTGTAGTGGCATGCACCTATAGTCCCAGCCACTCAGGAGGCTGTGGCAAGAAGGTCACTTGAGCCCAAGAGTTTGAGGTTGCTGTGAGTTATGAGGCCAAGGCACTTTAAGCCAGGACAACAGAATGAGATTCTGATTCAAAAAAAAAAAAAAGACCAGATAAGAGCTTGGAGATAAAGGCAAAGGAATCTAGCTTTGCACTGTAGCAAAACTAACCCTAGCCCAACACCAGGCTCCTGGCATCAGGACAAAAAAGCATTTTAATGCAAGGGCTCTACCCAGAGGCAGCTCAAGAAAACTAAAAGAGTAAATTGAAATATCCCAGGAACTTAGGCTCTAATAGGAAAATGTTGAGTCAATATTCTCAGTATGCCGCCTCTCTAGGCTTATTCCAGCTTTCAAAGATTGGACCCAGAGCCCCAGCCTTCCCCCCAGAAAGAGGAGGAGGAATGCATCCACGGAATTTCACGGCCTCAAGCCATGGAAAACTCACTGGCTACATCTTCTCAGCAGCTACGACTCCACCTGACCTGGCTCCCCCTTCCCCCCAGCAGGGAGAACAATGCCCTATCACTGCTCTTGCCCTGCATACCCTTTGGTCATGGCCTAAGGCTGTGAGGTCAGGACTGGTTCAGGGTCTAACCCAGAAACTTGTAATTCCCAGAGACTACAGAGGTACTCTCATTCTCTTAGTCTCCCTCAGCCTTGACCGTTAGGTCTCCCATCCATTCCCAAAGCTGGCCCAGACCCTCTGCTCTGTGCACACCGCACTCACCAGCCCAGCAGCCTCTCTACCCCAACTACTCTTGCCTAGGTCCTCACACTCTCACCTCCTGCTCCACCCTACTTGCTCTACAGACCTCAGAAGTGGGTGTCTGTCTTTTCTCTCCCTTGAGTTCAGGCCTGGAAGCACTGTCCCTGCGCTGCTTTTCTGACCTTGGCATCTCCTTCTCAGGTCACTAGAGGAGGAAGACAGTTTCCCCTATGGGGCTCCAAAGATCATTTGTGACATTAAGTTGCCCTTATCTGACTCAGAAACCATGAGATTCCCTTTGTCATCTGACCTCTAGTAATAGAACTTCTTTTCTTTTCTTTTCTTTTTTATTTTTTGGCAGGGGCCAGGTTTGAACCCACCACCTCCAGTATATGAGGCCAGCACCCTACTCCTTGAGCCACAGGCGCCGCCCTGAACCTCTTTTCTTTAGGCGCTAGTTACAAAGCGTTTCCTGGGGTTCTCTCTGGGACTGCCTCTTCTGGGGCTCTCTGAGGCTTTTCCTGACTCTAAATTGGGCAGGTCCTGTAAGTGGCTCTCACAGAATGTGTTTCTTTCCTGAAAAGTAAACCCTTAACAGTTTATTGAGATATATTTCACATACCAAACAATCCACCCATTCAAAGTGTACAATTTATTGGATTTTGTATATTCAGAATTGCACGACCATTGTCACAATCGACATTTAAACACTTTCATTGTTCCAAAAAGTGGCATTGCTGCCTGCTATGGTAACTCTGTGTTTAACTATCTGAGGAACTGCCAAACTCGTTTCCAAAGTGAATGCATTATTTTACATTTCCTTCCAAAGTAGTGTTGAGTTTAATTTTCTCCTCATAGTTTTTATTTTTTAAATTGAATAGTAACTGTGTACATTAATGCACTTTTGGGGTACAGTGTGGGGTTTTCACAAACAATCCGAAACACTTCCATCAAACTGGTTAACATAGCCTTCGTGTAATTTTCTTAGTTATTGTGTTAAAACATTCATATTCTACT
>NW_003852420.1:21661885-21662863 GCF_000181295.1 Otolemur garnettii | reverse complement strand
GCCCTCTCCCCTTTCCTCTTCTTCTTGGGCTATAATTGATTTATAGCTATATGAAAGCTATAAATTGGTTTCATAGTAGGGCCGAGTACCTTGGATATTTTTTCTTCCATTCTTGAGATACTCTGCTAAAAAGAATATGTTCTAGCTCCATCCATGTAAACGTGAAGGAGGTAAAGTCTCCATCTTTCTTTAAGGCTACATAATATTCCATGGTGTACATATATCACAATTTATTAATCCATTATATGTCCATTCTTATGTCAATATCATAGTGTCTTGATTACTATAGCTTTGTAGCAAGTTTTGAAATCAGAAAGTATGAGTCTTGCATCTTTGTTCTTTTTGTTTTATTTCAAGATTACTTTGGCTATTCTGAGTCACTTACATTTCCACATGAATTTCAGGATCAGTTTATCTATTTCTGTAAAGCAGCTAGCTGGGGGCGGTGCCCATAGCTCATTGTGTAGGGCACCGGCCACATACACAAAGGCTGGTGGGTTCGAACCTGGCCAGGGCCAGCTAAAACAACAATGGCAACAACAACAACAACAACAACAACAAATAGCTGGGCATTGTAGCAGGCACCTGTAGTCCCAGCTACTTGGGAGGCTGAAGCAAGAGAATAGCTTAAGCCCAAGAGTTTGAGGTTGCTGTGAGTTGTGAAGCCATGGCACTCTACCGAGGGTGACAGCTTCAGACTCTGTCTCAAAAAGAAAAAAAAAAGAAGCAGCTAGCTTCTTTTGGTGAATTTCTTTCTAAGTCAGCTGCTATACTATATCTTTTTTTTTTCCACACTGATTGCATTTGTTAGGTAAAATCCCTCTTACAATCCTGTCTTGCCCCCCAAAAGGTGTGGCACACACCAAGACCTCAGCCCCCTCCCTCCATACTATATCTTTTTGTTGTACCTTCACAATGATTTCCTCAACTTTATTACTTATTTATTTATTTATTGGCTCGGTGCCTGTGGCTCAAGTG
>NW_003852420.1:21659326-21660760 GCF_000181295.1 Otolemur garnettii | reverse complement strand
CAGCTCCAGTGTATGTGGCTGGCACCCTAGCCCCTGAGCTACAGGCCCCAAGCCCAAGTCAATGATTTTCCAGTTTCCTGTATTGTCTCTGTTTACTCCAGTTTCCTTTTTCTTGGTTATTAGTTCTAGTCTTTCCCTCTCACCTTAAAAGTTTCCTCATGCCTATGATCCTTGGTGCACTATTCATTTTTTAATGAAGCCCATGAGGGCTTCATTGGACTTTTTGGCTCCATTGAACTTTTTCATTGAAGGAGTTCCCAAATGGCCCATCTAAAGATCTTTTTCTCTAGTCATTCGGTTTCTTGAGAAAAGAATTCTTCCAGTTCTTGCATTATTGCCAGTAATCGGGAAGCAACATGGGAGAAGAAGGCTTAAGTCTTATCATTTGCAGACTGTCACTATTTTCATCCCCACTCAACATCTCTACATTGTGCAGTATGTCCTCAAACCTGAGCCTCTTTGGTTCAATTTCTCTGAGACGACAGTCACCTGGCTGTAAGGGATTCTGGGATGATTACCAGAGATCTATCTGTCCCAGATGTACAGTGTATACCAATTCCTGTGTTTTCATCCCTATGCTACCACCCACCGACTGAGATGCCTGGTCCCTCTCCATCTTGAGCCTTTGTGGAATCCCACCAAGTAGATTGACTTCCTTCTAAGGAAATCTACCTCTGTACATGCACAGTAGTTTGCTCTTTCTGTAAGTTTTCAGCCTTCCATTCTTTAAACTCCTTCTCCATTCATTTTTCTTTTTTGTATTATTTTTTTAAATTCCTTTAATGTAGTTTTAGTTGAATTTTTGGAAGAAGACTTCGTGTGTGTGTGTGTGTGTGTGTGTGTGTGTGTGACAGGATCTTGTTCTGTTCTGTTGCAAAGGCTGGAGTCCAGTGGCACAATCATAGCTCACTGAACTCTTAGGGACAAGGAGTGATCACCCAGCCTCAGCCTCCCAAAGTGCTGGAATTACAGACATGAATCATCATGCCCAGCCAGAAAGACATTTTTAATCAGAATGTAGACCTGTTGATTCTACTCCCAAATATTGTTCACATTTTCACTTCCTATGGGGAGCCAGAGGATCTGTGTGGAAGGATCATTTCCTGCCATTATGCCCCAAACCAGAAAACATGCCTGTCACAATTGGGAGTTGGGGATCCCAGGAGGAATGTTGATCCTGAGCCTGATGAAAGTCAACGCCATTGCCATGCACTCCCAGGATGCATCCCAGGAAGCAGCAAGAAGTGCTCTGGGAGGGTAGAAGAGGGCCCAGACCCTCCACCCATCCTGTTTTTTTTGTTTGTTTGTTTAGAGACAGAGTCTCACTTTGTCACCCTGGGTAGAGTGCCGTGGCATTACAGCTCACAGCAAGCTCCAGCTGTTGGGCTTAGGCAATTCTCTTGCCTCAGCCTCCAGAGTAGCTGGGGCTACAGG
>NW_003852420.1:21657086-21658696 GCF_000181295.1 Otolemur garnettii | reverse complement strand
AGGGGTTATGTTGTTGTTGTTATTGTTGTTGTTGAGACAGAGTCTCACTTAGTTGCCCTTGGTAGAGTGTCATGGTGTCATAGCTCACAGCAACCTCATAGTCTTGGGCTCAAGTGATCCTCTTGCCTCAGCTTCCCAAGTAACCAAAACTACAGGCACCTGTCACAACACCCAGCTATTTTTAGAGACAGGGTCTCACTCTTGCTCTGACTGGTCTTGAACTCCTGATCTCAAGTGATCCAACCGCCTCAGCCTCTCACAGTGCTAGGATTACAGGCATGAGTTACCATGTCTGGCAAATGATAAACATAGGTCTTAACACATTTATCTGTGAAGACTGTATAATGAAAAACAGTCAGGCCTTTTGATAGTCTTATCAAATATCAATAGTCTTGGTCTCAGAGGAGGTCAAGGTCCAACTTTCTTCTATCATCCTGCATCCAGAGGAATCTGACATCAGCTGCCTCCACTATACTACCTAAATTTAACCCCAGCAAGATGGAAGTCATATACCTAAGGTAATCCATGGGAAAGTCATTGCCATATCTGCCCTTTATCCCAAGACTGGCCCTCTGGATCTATATCCTAAAAACACTGGTGATAACATCTATAAGGCCTGGTGACAGTAGGGTGTGAGGATTACAGTGAAAATGCACCTTTCTGAAAAGACAAGCTCAGATCCAGCTGGTAACTTCTGCTTTTACTCTGATCATCAAACCCTCCAAGGGACCTCCAAGAGACAGAAAGGAAACAGAAAAACATTAAACACAGAGAAACTATCACTTTTGATGAGATTGTCAACATCCCCCAAAGGGACAGCACCAGTCTTTAACCAGATAACTTCTCCCCAGGCCCATGAAAGAGAACTGCCCAGTCAGTGGGCTGTGACATTATCCTGAGTATCCTTAGGGTAACTTTAACCACGGTAAGACAGACAGTTTTCTGAGAACCAGCCTCACATTCTCCCACAATCTAAGATTTCAGCGTTGGAAGGCACCTTGGTAGAGCTATGTAGAGCTTGACCCTCTGCTGTAGCATTCCGAAAGAAGCCTTCAGTCTCTGTTTGCACATTTTTCTCTGTTTTTCTTTTTTCCTTTCTTTTTTGTAGACAGAGTCTTGCATTGTCATCATGGGTAGAGTACCAGGGCATGATCATAGCTCACAATAACCTCAAACTCTTGGGCTCATGAGATCCTCCTGCCTTAGCCTCCTGAGAAGCTGGGACTACAGGCACTTGCACGATGCCCAGCTAGTTTTTTCTATTTTTATTTTTATTTATTTTTAGAGACAGTCTCACTTTATTGCCCTTAGTAGAGTGCCGTGGCGTCACAGCTCACCGCAACCTCCAACTCCTGGGCTTAGGCGATTCCCTTGCCTCAGCCTCCTGAGTATTGGGGATTACAGGTGTCCACCAGAATGCTCAGTTATTTTTTTTTTGCAGTTTGGCTGGGGTCAGGTTCAAACCTGCCACCCTCAGTATATGGGGCCAGCGCTGAGCCACAGGCGCCACCCAGTTTTTTCTATTTTTAATAGAGATGAGGGAGGTCTAGCTCTAGCTTAGGCTGGTCTTGAATGTCTAAACTCAGTCCACCTGCCTTGGTCTCCCAGAG
>NW_003852420.1:21653787-21655792 GCF_000181295.1 Otolemur garnettii | reverse complement strand
TGTGTCTCCTCTAGGCAGTGTCTCAGGGACCCTGATTCCTGCCATCTCATGGCTCTGTGCTCCTCTTTGCAGAGTCCTCTTTATTAAGCTAATGGCTGGGAAAAGAGAGGGCAAAGGTCATATGTGGGAGGTTTCTATAGGTAAGTATTTTTTCAATATTTTTCTCTTCTGTAAAGTATATGTTAATTTAAAATATATATACAGGACGCCACCTGTGACTCAGTGAGTAGGGCGCCGACCGCATACACTTAGGGTGGCAGGTTCAAACCCGGCCCCAGCCAAACTGCAACAAAAAAATAGCCAGGCATTGTGTCAGGTACCTGTAGTCCCAGCTATCCAGGAGTCTGAGGCAAGAGAATCGCCTAAGTCCAAGAGGTGGAGGTTGCTGTGAGCTGTGATGGCACTCTACCGAGGATGACAAAGTGAGATTCTGTCTCTAAAAAAAATAATAATAATAATAAAATATATATACACACACATAGTTTACTTGTTATGTCTATTTTATGTATTTGGCTGAGCTATCAGATAAAAATGAACAAAAAATTATAATAAGCCAAAGTATCAGCTTGGTGCCCATAGGACAGTGATTACTGTGCCAGCCACATACACTGAGGCTGGTGGGTTCAAACCCAGTCTGGGCCTGCTAAAACAATGACAACTGCAACAAAAAAAATAGCTGGGCATTGTGGTGGGCACCTGTAGTCCCAGCAACTAGGGAGGCTGATGCAAGAGAATCACTTAAGGCTCAGTACCTGTGGCTCAAGAGACTAAGGCACCAGCCACATACACCTGAGCTGGCAGGTTCGAATCCAGCCCGGGCCCACCAAACAACAATGACGGCTGCAACCAAAAAAATAGCCAGGCATTGTGGTGGGCATCTGTAGTCCCAGCTACTTGGGAGGTAGAGGCAGGAGAATCACTTGAGCCCAAGAGTTGGAGGTTGCTGTGAGCTGTGATGCTACAGCACTCTACCTAAGGCAACAGCTTGAGGCCCCGTCTCAAAAAAAAGGAGAATAGTGGACAGTGCCTGTGGCTCAGTGGGTAGGGTGCCAGTCCCATATACTGATGGTGGCAGGTTCAAACCTGGCCCGGCCAAACCGCAACAAAAAAATAGCCAGGCATTGTGGCGGGCACCTGTAGTCCCAGCTATTCAGGAAGCTGGAGGTTGCTGTGAGCTGTGACGCCACAGTACTCTCCCATGAGGGTGACATAGTGAGACTTTGTCTCAAAGAATAAAAAATAAGCCAAAGCATCCTATTTAAAGTACCAGGAAGGCTGGGCACAATGACTCACACCTATAATCCCAGCATTCTGGGAGGCCAAGGTGGGTGGACTACTTGAGCTCAGGAGTTCAAGACCAACCTGTGCAAGAGCAAGACCCCATCTCTGTTAAGTACAGAAAAATTAGCCAAGTGTCAGGGTGCTCACCTATAGTCCTATCAACTCAGGAGGCTGAGGCAAGAGGATTGCTTAAACCCAAGAGTTTGAGGTTGTTATGAGCTATGATGCCACAGCACTCAACTCAGGATGCCAGAGTGAGAAAATAAATAAATGGTGAATAAATGAATGAATAAAGAAAGAAAGAACCAGGAATAGGAAGGGCCCATCAGCACTGATGGTTTCATAAAATCATCATGATCAGATAGAAGGGAAGTTTAGAAATTAACCAGCAACTAATTAACAATAAGCAAGTAAACATACAGTTCAACAGACTATTCTTTTTTTTTTAGAGACAGAGTCTCACTTTATCACCCTCAGTAGAATGCCGTGGCCTCACAGCTCACAGAAACCTCCAATTCCTGAACTTAGGCCATTCTCTTGTTTCAGCTTCCCAGGTAGGACTACAGGCACCCACCACAATGCCCAACTATTTTCTGTTGCAGTTTGGCCAGGGCCGGGTTCGAACCCACCACACTCAGTATATGGGGCCAGAGCCCTACCCACTGAGCCACAGGCAGTGCCCTCAACAGACTATTCTTTTTTTTTTTTTTTTTGAGACAGAGCC
>NW_003852420.1:21651838-21653756 GCF_000181295.1 Otolemur garnettii | reverse complement strand
TCACAGCTCACAGTAACCTCAAACTCTTGGGTCTAAGTGATTCTCTTGCCTCAGCCTACCAAGTAGCTGGGACTACAGGTGCCTGCCACAACATCCAGCTATTTTTTGTTGCAGTTGTCATTGTTATTTAGCTGGCCCAGGTTGGGTTGGAACCTGTTTACTCACTGAGATACGGGCACCACCCACAACAGACTATTCTAAGTGTAGGAAGGGCGAATCAATGCTTCATCTCTTAGGACATAAAACAACGAAATGGCCCTACTAATTGCAATAAAGTACAGAGAAGAAATCTATGTTTTTACGCAGACCAATGATGTGTGATGCCAGGATAATTATGCTGTTCACATGAATCTAAGAGCTTACATCATTTCTGGGATGGATACTAAGGTTCAACAATTAAAAACCATAAGAAAGATGAGGACTTTTAAGTCCTGTGATATAAAACATTAAACATTTGTTATCTAAAAAAGGGTTTTAAATTAATGATCTTAATCACCCTGGACACCAAAATCAGGCCTTACATCTCAACCACAAAAAAAATTATTTGATATCACAGATTCTGTTACCTTAATCAGTCTAAAATTATATTTCTGTTGGACTTGGTAAGATTTCTGAAATCCCAGAAAATAATCAAAACAATATTACTGAAACGTTAAAAGACATCAAAGTAAATGTAGGTATAATCTTCAGAGATATAAAAGCAGTACAAAAATAATGCAGAAATATTTAACCCATGACATCGAATAGGTTTAGATATGGTACAGTCATTTTGCAATCTTCATTATTTGTGTTTACTTTGCTGATGCTTAAGGCATTTGAAGTATTCAAATATATCAGACATAACAATTCTGTAATTGCAGTTTAAATTGTTAAGAGAATTAAATCAAATGTGTATTACATGTTTAATGCTCAAGAAAAAATGGTCTCAATGTTTTGTTTATTGGAAATACGACTTAAGCAAATTGGGCATTAAATACCGAAAACAGCTGTGAGTATTTCTGTCCAGGCATAAAAGCTCTTTGGACATAAAAAAATCAAAAATACTGAGTCATAAGGCACAAAGTAGACAGTGTGCTTTTTCTACTCCTTAAGAAGACGTGGGGCCAGGTGCGGTGGCTCAGGCTTGTAATCCTAACACTCTAGGAGGCTGATATGGTTGGATTGCTTGAGCTCAAGAGTTGAGACCAGCCTGAGCCAGAGCCAGATCTCATCTCTAAAAAAAAAAAAAAGAAAAAAAGAAAAAATAGCCACAGGGGTGAGGGGTGAGGCAAGAGGATCGCTTGAGCCCAAGCATTTGAGATTGCTGTGAGCTATAACACTACGGCACTATACTGAGGCTGACCAAGTGACACACTGTCTCACAGTAAAAAAAAAAGAAGAAGACATGGAACTAATACATAGGGAACTGGAATAAAGGGTTGGTTGAATGAATTTAGGAGATTGTGGCCCAGACATTGTCTGAGAAGACAGACAGACAAGCAGATAATTAGGTCACAGTATGGCAAATATTACAGAAAGGATGCTGTAATACAGCATAGAGGGAAGAGAAGGTAACCTAGGCTGGGATGGTTAGGAAAGAGGAGAAAGAACCTTCACTATGCATTAATTCTAACTATACACAGTGTACTATAGAATACTATGCAATTTACTAGATCAGTGTTTTTCAACCTTTTTTTAATCTCATGGTACACTTGAACTTATAAATTTCCATAGCACACTTAAATTATGTTGATTTTAAAAAAAGAGTCAAGCCAGGTGTGGTGGCTCACACCTATAATCCTAACACTTTGGGAGGCTGAAGCAGGAGGATCCCTTGAGCTCTAGAGTTCGAGACAAGGTTGAGCAAGAGGGAGACCCATCTCTACTAAAATAGGAAAAATTAGCTGGGTGATGTGGCAGGTGCCTATAGTTCAGCTAG